>NC_081837.1:17150000-17497500 GCF_030867095.1 Alligator mississippiensis | reverse complement strand
GGACCAAAGAAGAAACCAAGACAAAAATGTGTCACAGATAGAGCTACTATGTTCTGATTGCTCAGCTATTTCTTTTTCTATCTCCTGAGGTTCTTCTGGCCTTACATTCTCATGGTATTCTGGTTGTGGAGGATTTCCATCCCCTGTCTTTTCCCTGGAGACACCTTTGGAGGAGGTACCAAGTGGGGCTTCCCCAAGAGCCTGTCCTAGGTTTGGTATAGTTTAATATCTCATTAATGATTTGGAGGATGGGACTGAGCGCATGCTTAAATTTGTGAATGACAGCAAATTGCCAAGTTGTCTAGTTGCAGACACTGGAGGGTAGGACTAGAGATCCAGAACAACTTGGATGAACTGGAGAAATAATCTCAAATTAATCTGATGACATTCAGCAAGGACAAGGGCAGACTTCTGCACTTAGAACAGAACAATTACATATACAAATTCAGACTGGGGCATGGCTGGCTAGGTTGAGGTACTGGCCTGGGGGTTAGAGTGAACCATAAGCTGAATATGAGCCAACAGTGTGCTCTTGGTGTAAAAAAGAGCTGGCAACACGAGTTGCATGGGCGACTGGTGCCTCCTGAGTTGGGGGTGGGGGGGCACTTGCCTCCCCCAGTGGCCAGTCAGTGACTGGGAAGGGGTGCCCCTGCAGCTGATCGTGCCGACCAGGGGCGGGGGTTCCCCCTGTGGCCAGTCACACACGCCGACCTAGAAGCAGCGTTCCCTCTAAGCTGGCTCTAAGAGGGAACGCTGCCTGGAAGTGGCAACGGTGCGCCTGGAAGGGCCAGGGACATGCCCAGAAGTGCCACGGCACTTCTCCTGGCACCCCCACTCCCTGGTCAGCTCTCTCAGGGGGGTCACCAGTGCTCCTGCCTGCCTCCCTTGCCCACCACCTAAGCGGGGAACACTGCTGTGATGGGGTGCACTAGTGCTCTTAAGGAGTGTATGTGCACCCCCGTGCACCCCCTATGCATCGCCATGCTGAGTTGTATTAACAGAAGTGCCACCTGTAAAGCGAGGGATATGATTCTACTGCTCTATTTAGCACTGGTGAGGCATCACCTGGAGTACTATGTCCAGTTTTGCATCCTACACTTCAAGAGACATGTAAACAGATTAGCAAAGGTCTAGTGGAGGGCAACAAAAATGATTAGGGGTATGGGAAGCAACACTTATGAGGAAAGGCTGAAAAAACTAGGGTTATTCAGTCCAGGGAAGAGAAGACAGGGGTGGGGGTGGGATTTGATAACAGTATTCAAATATCTGAAGGATGGTTATAAAGAGGAGAGAGACAGAATATTGTTGTGGCCACAGGGGACAGAACTAGAAGTCATGTTCTCTAATTCCAGCAGGTTGCATATTAGGAAGAACTTTCTTCATGAATGTGATTAAACATTGGAACAGCCTACCTCGAGAGGCTGTGGAATCTCTCTCCATGCACATAGATTCATAGATTCATAGATGTTAGGGTCGGAAGGGACCTCAATAGATCATCGAGTCCGACCCCCTGCATAAGCAGGAAAGAGTGCTGGGTCTAGATGACCCCAGCTAGATGCTCATCTAACCTCCTCTTGAAGACCCCCAGGGTAGGGGAGAGCACCACCTCCCTTGGGAGCCCGTTCCAGACCCTGGCCACTCGAACTGTGAAGAAGTTCTTCCTAATGTCCCGTCTAAATCTGCTCTCTGCTAGCTTGTGGCCATTATTTCTTGTAACCCCCAGGGGCGCCTTGGTGAATAAAACCTCACCAATTCCCTTCTGTGCCCCCATGACGAACTTAAACATTTTCAAGAGTAGGCTAAACAGACACTTCAGTGGTGTGATTTAGTAGGATGGTGTAGGACACGGATGGGCAGAGTCTGGCCAATGGGCTGGATCAGGCCTCCAGCAGATTCAATTTTCCAGGAGCCCCTGTCCACGTGGCTTCCAGCCAGTCTCCATGGAGACCCTGGGAGTGGCGGGTATGAGAGTGCAGGGCCAGAATAGTGTGGGGCTGCAGAACTGGGGCTGTGCCCCAACCCCGCTTGGCCCTGCACTGTCACAGCCCTGCACTCCTGGGGTCTCCGTGGAGACTGGCCAGCAGCCTTGTGCGCAGGGCATGCGGCCAGGCAGGGAGCTGTTCTGCAGCCAGGGCTAGGATTTTGCGGTGGTGACGGCACGGGGCAGGGCTGGGACAGGGCTGCAATCCGCTCCCTGCATGTCCCTGCCCGTGGAACCAGAGACCCAGGAGCACAGGTGCAAGACAGTGCGAGGCCATGACAGTGTGGGCCCAGGGCAGAGCCCCAGGTCTGCGGCCCCATGCTGTCATGGCCCCATGCTATCATGCCCCCATGCTCCATGGGTCTCCATGGAGACCAGCTGGGAGCCACATGGGCAGGGGCTGCTGGGAAATGGAATTTGGCTGCTGGCCCCATCCACCACTTTGCACACCCCTGGTCTCCAACCTCATGAAGTTCCTTCTAGCGTTACTTTTCTCTGATTCTGTGCCAGACAAATTACCTCATGCCTGGTGCTAACCCAGGACCTGTTGGTTAGGGACAGACATTCAAAAAGCCGGAGCCTGAATTGATTCCCAGACCCCTTTCTGGTTTAAGTTAAACCAGAGTCTCCCAGCATCCCAGATGCTTTGCAGCCCTGGGCTGGGCTCTCTGCTCCAGACCAGCACGGCAGGCCCTGCCTTTCTGCTCCCCTGCCACAGCAGGGACGGGCAGGTGTGGAGGCCTGGCCAGATGCTATTCTCCTCCCCCCACTCCCTCCCCTGTCCCACCAGCGTGGACCGGCATGTCTCCACTGGCTGCTTGAGCAGTGAGGGCATGGCCAGCCCTGGCAGTAGCTTGAAATGAAAGGGCCGGGGCTGGGGTCTGCCTGGTGCTCCCCCCTCACTGCTGCATGGCCCCTGAAGCAGAGGGGGAAGGAGGGGGGTTATTTTTCCTTCTACCCCTACTGCCCCCGGGGGACTGCAGCAGGGTCTGCCCACCTTGACTTCTGCTGCCCCTGTTCCTCCATGTGTGAGGCAAGCGGCGTAATAAGCCCCCTCCTGCTCCCTCTGCCAGATGCTGGGGGGAGAGGGAATAACTCCCCCGCACCCCCCACCCCTCCCACTGGGAAGAGGCTCACACTCCTTGGACACTAGGACAGGGACCTTCCCCCTCACCACTCCAGCGGCAGAGGGGGCAGGAGGGGACTTATTGTGCTGCTTGCCCCACACATGGAGGACTGGGGCAGCCAGTGGAGACATGCAGGTCTGTGCTGGTGGGACAGGGGAAGGAGGGGGGAGTGGGAATAACATCTGGCCAGGCCCCTGCCCCTGCCTGTCTGTGCTCTGGCTGGGGAGTGGAGGGGTGGGGCCAGCCCTGCTGGTCTGGAGAGGTGAGCCCAGCCCAAAGAGCATGCAGGGATGCTGGGAGACTCTGGTTTAACTTAAACCAGGAAGGGGCCTGGCATACAAGTTCCATAAACCAGCTTGACCTCAGTCGATTAAGTCTGATACTACTGTGGCTGTGTGGAGGTAACTAATGAAATCTCTCTCCCTGGGGCTCACCTGCCATGTCTTGATGTAATGGAAGAATAAGAAGTTAATTCCCCAACGAGAGAGAGTGTAGTAAATCACCCCAGAAGCAGGATAAAAGTAAATTGGTTTATTAGTGAATTCCCAGCAGGTTGTGGATAACCCCAGCTGTCTTCCTTTGCCCTTCACCACTGTGCAACCTACTCCCCTGAGCCTGTCAGCTCGCCTTCAGTCTCTCTCTCTCCTTCCCTCACAGGTATCAGCGGATTCTTCCTCCGTGGGACCTTCTCTCTGCCTGGCTTTCCTCACGCTGTGCCCCAGGGGGCAAAGAATAGGCCCCTGCTGCGGACTTTAATAGCCACTGTCTCTTAATTGGGCAACATTCACCCCTGGTGTGATCCCTCTCCCCAACTGTGCCTACTAAGTAACTATCCTTGCCCTGTCTGTGCCTGCCTGTGCTCTATTAGGCATTCCCGAGCAGCCTTTGTCCGGACAGTTGATCTGGTTTGTCCCGGGCCTGTGGATGGGCCCCAGAGTATACCTCGGCTGATGTCAGGAGACCCCCTTAACTCGCCTGCCATGACTTTGGATGGATCCTCAGTGGAGGGGGTCTCCTTTGAGGGAGCCTCCAGGGTCGTCACGCCTCTCGGCGGGCACTCACAGGGCTCCGACCTCCCCTACACCCCAGCCAAATGCCACCTTCTGCCACAGGTCTTCAAGGCTTGCTTTACCACTGGCCCCTACTTGTTTCTTCACCCGGACTTCCCATTGTTCGCCAGCGGCGGGACCTGGTGTCCTGGGCCAGGCTCTGGCACAAGGCTGAAAGGCTCTTAATTTCCACCTCTCTCACCCTTATTCTAACACCCCCTGTGACACCACGCGAAATACCCACCACCGTGATTGCCTGAGGGGTGCAACCGTCAGGCCAGAAGGGGTCTAGAAGGAAAGTAGAGTGTCCCAGCCCGTGGGGCCCTGTGCTTCCTCAGTGCCCCTCGGCTCCCGGCTTCCCCATAGCTGCTTTCTCTGCGGGCCTCCCTGCTGGCTTTGCTGCCGGCTTTTCGGCTAGCTCCTTCGTCGGTTTCTTCACCGGCTTCTCTGTCGGCTCCTCTGCCAGCTTCACTGCTGGCTCCTCCACCGGCTTCTCTGCTGAGTCCCTTGCCAGTTCCTCCACCGGCTTCACTGTCGGTTCCTCCGCTGGCTTCACTGCCAAGTCCTTTGCCGGCTCTTCTGCCGGCTTCTCCACTGGCTTCTCTGCCGCTGCCACAGCTGCAGCTGTCCTCGCCATCCTGGGCTGTCAGCCACCGCGGGTGCATGCTGCTCGCCTCAGGTCTTCCTGTGGGGCTCTCTGGTAGCCTGCCTGCCCCCTGCGCCCTCGGGGTTTCCCTTTATTTCCGCTGCGGGGTGTCCTTTGCTGACATCACCCGGCCCCAGCTGAATATGGGCACGGCTAATGAACCGCGCAGGCGGTTTTCCAGCGTGTGCTCCCCTGCTCCTTCCGGCCCCTGTGGATGGTAAGTAGGGGGCTTTCTTCCCCTTCTATTTTGGCTTGGGGTTCCCCTATAGCCCCGGTGTCCCCCTCTTCTAAACCGGTGTCCCGGGGACACTGTCCCTGACCCAACTCTCCCCTGCACTCACAACTTTGTAGTACCAAATGAACAGGGCTGTTCCTTGCCCTGTTACAACTACATTCAACCAGGTTTATCTCAAACCAGTTTCGGCCATTTTAAAACTGGTTTATGTACATTGAATTTATGTTCTGTAACAGGTTTAAACCAGTTTCTTATCACTTAAACTGGTTTATGTGTAATGTCTGTCCCTAGCCTTTGGGACCAGGTGCTTTTATTACCCATATTGTACTCTGAATGAATCAGAGGCAAGACTCTCTATTGCTAGAGAGGCAACCTCTGGTTCTTGCCAGCCAAGTTGTTTGAGGCCTTCCCTCATAGCTCTTTGCAGGCTGTCTCCCAACTGCAAAAAGAATCTAGAAAGCTCTAGATAAGGGGTAGGCAACTTTTTTTGGCCAGAGTGCCGAAAAAAACACAATGTCTGCTTTGGAAGGTGCTGGAGTGCTGACATGCCGGAGCCCAGAGCAGCTGTTTGCAGCCTTTTGACTGCAGCCGACCCACAGAGCCCAGTCTGCTTGCAGCAGGGCTTGCAGCCTCCCAGCCGCCTGCTGGAAGCAGCCTGGGCTCTGTGGCTGACAGCAGCTGCTTAGAGCCTGGGCTGGCGGTGGAGTGCTGAGCAAAATGGCCTTGCGTGCCATGCTAGGTATGCGTGCCGGGGGTTGCTGACCCCTGCTCTAAATGTTTCTAAGAACTCACCTGAGATCATCCTGATGTTCCCACAGACAAGGCATGGAAATGTTAACTGCACACCAGGCCCTCTTAGATACCAAACTCCCACAATTCCATCTGCAGTCAGTGCTCAGTCCTTCCAGAAACCAGACTTGAGTGACTCACCCTCACACGGCAGAAGACAAGTCCTATCTTTGGATTAAGTATGTCATCCAGGAAATCTCTCAGAGCCTGATTGCATATGTCAATCCAATAAAGGATGTGTACGTGTGCGTGGGAGAAATTTCTTCACTCATTTCTCTTTCACCATCTCCTCATCCAGTAGTCTTTCTTTAGTGGGGCTGTAACCTTTTAGTTAAATTCTTCAGGGAAATACATTTCTCAAAATTGACTTGATTCTGTAGCTTTCCTCACTTCCAGAGACTTGCCCCTGACAATCTCTGGGGTGTGTCTGTGGAAGAGGGGAAATTTAGGGTTCCTCACTTCTAGAAACTCACCCTAGAGACTGCTGATTGGCAGCCCGAGCTGCAGGACCACATCAGAGTATTGAACTAGCTCTCTAGCATGGTTCCGAAGCTGAGACTGACAATCAGCTCATTGGTGGTCCCAGAACTGGGACTTCACTGGAGTGTCCCAGCTTTCCTTGCTTCCAGGGATATGCCCCCAGGATCTCCAAGGCATGTCTCTGGGAGCAGGGAAAGTCAGAGCTATTTCCAAAGACATGCCTGGAAACCCGAAGATTGCCAGGGGTGTATCTCTAGAAGGAAGGACCGCATCAACTGTTGTCCCATAAGATCAATGACCTGGACAATGGGTTTTTTTGCATAATGAAGTGGAACCAGCCATGCCAGACATCCCAGCAAGACTGATCTGTTATTTGGTAACATATAACCAACTAACTAACTGTTAGCTAACTGTATCTATAGTAGTTAGTTTAAAGCTTGTGTAGATCTGTCTACATGAGCTGTAGTAGCTGTAGTAAGACATGCTCTAAGCTCTTTGAGGATTTGATAAAAGTGTTTATGCTTATTATACATTGGGCAAAACCTTGCTAAACTGGTCAGTTTCCTTGCTGCCTTTCCTTTGATGTAGCTGTTAGATATGGTTAAACACATTTTTCTGCCCAAAGCACAGGCAGATGCCAAGATGCTCAAGAAATTGAATACTCTGGACAGACAGGCTTCAGCAGGGCAAAGTTTGAGAAAGGGCCTTATGTCTGGGTGGATGGGAGTCATCTCAAGCTGAGAAGCGGATAGGACTCCAAACCAGATTGAGAGTTTATCTATATGGCTGACTTACCTCAGTGGAACCTTGGGGTACCTACAGTCTCTTTTTATGGGGTCTCTTTTTATGACCAGGTTACAAAATGCCTGGATGGAGGAGTAGGAGTGGATGTTGTATACTTAGACTTCAGGAAGGCCTTCGATACAGTATCCCACCCCATACTGGTGAACAAGTTAAGAGGCTGTGACTTGGATGACTGCACGGTCCTGTGGGTGGCGAATTGGCTAGAGGGTCGCACTCACAGAGTTGTAGTGGATGGGTTGGTTTCGACCTGGAAGGGTGTGGGCAGTGGGGTCCCGCAGGGCTTGGTCCTTGGACCGATACTCTTCAATGTCTTCATCAACGACTTGGACGAGAGAGTGAAGTGTACTCTGTCCAAGTCTGCGGATGACACAAAACTGTGGGGAGAAGTGGACACGCCGGAGGGCAGGGAACAGCTACAAGCAGACCTGGACAGGTTGGACAAATGAGCAGAAAACAACAGAATGCAATTCAACAAGGAGAAATGTAAAGTGCTGCACGTAGGGAGGAAAAATGTCCAGCACACCTACAGCCTAGGGAATGACCTGCTGGGTGGCACAGGAGCAGAAAGGGATCTTGGAGTCCTAGTGGACTCTAAGATGAACATGAGTTGGCAGTGTGACAAAGCCATCAGAAAAGCTAATGGCACTTTATTGTGCATCAGCAGATGCATGACGAATAGATCCAAAGAGGTGATACTTCCCCTCTATCAAGCGCTGGTCAGACTGCAGTTGGAGTACTGCGTGCAATTCTGGGCACCGCACTTCAAGAGAGATGTGGATAACCTGGAGAGGGTCCAGAGAAGGGCCACTCATATGGTTAAGGGCCTGCAGGCCAAGCCCTACGAGGAGAGACTAGAGAACCTGGACCTTTTTAGCCTCCGCAAGAGAAGGTTGAGAGGCGACCTTGTGGCTGCCTATAAGTTCATCATGGGGGCACAGAAGGGAATTGGTGAGGCTTTACTCACCAAGGTGCCCCCGGGGGTTACAAGAAATAATGGCCACAAGCTAGCAGAGAGCAGATTTAGACTAGACATTAGGAAGAACTTCTTCACAGTTCGAGTGGCCAAGGTCTGGAACGGGCTCCCAAGGGAGGTGGTGCTCTCCCCTACCCTGGGGGTCTTCAAGAGGAGGTTAGATAGGCATCTAGCTGGGGTCATCTAAACCCAGCACTCTTTCCTGCCTATGCAGGGGGTTGGACTCGATGATCTATTGAGGTCCCTTCCAACCCTAACATCTATGAATCTATGAATCTACAGGCATTTAGGGCCCTGCTCTAACTCATGGTGCTTTACACAAAGCACCAAGAGTTACAGCCCTGCCATGAACCAACAGACATTCACCTGCTGGGTGTGTGTGGGTTGGGAGCTCAAGTCTTCCTGCACTGGCCCTGGCCAGCAGGCAGAGGTGCTCCAAACTGCATCTCTCCCTAGGACCCCTCCAACCCCCCAAATCCGGAGCTGTCAGCAGGGGCGGGAAGGGAACAGCATGGAGCTGTCCCCACAATCCCCCACCCTCCTTCAGACCCATGCCTTGCCCACATGAGCTCTGTGTTCCCGCCACCCCTCTGGGCACAGGCTCTGCACTGCCACCAGCCCCACACTCTGTGCTTCTGCCCAGATACAGATCCACCCCCACCCCTGTCCCTATTGCTGCTTTGCCTGGTGCCTGGAGCAAGCGAGACGCTAGGGAAGCCGAGCAGGTCCCCTGGCAGCTGCAGCAGTGGCAGCAGCAGCCCTGCCCAGAAGTTATGAGCTGGCTGGGCTGGGCCCTTCCACCCACAAAGGTGGGAGTGAGGTCCATGGGCTGGGTGGGGTAAAATTAATTGGTGAACGTCCATGAGCCAGATGAAATTGCCTGGCGGGCAAGATCCAGCCCGCGGGCTGTATTTTGTTCACCCCTGATCTAATACCTCATTTGATGGGGGTTAATTTTTCATGTGATTGACCATTTTAAATGCACTCTGCAGCCATGCATGTACATCACACCACTGCTGTAGGGGCCCAGTCACACAAAAAATGTCATTTGTATAAGCTGCCATGCTTGCTCTGAAGTATAAAGATCCTTGTCCGCATGATGTAATGCCTTCCACTGATGCAACTGAGGAATTGATCTGGATCTGTTATTTCTGCAAAGATCTGCCTTACCAGGAAAATATATTGCAGTCTGAAAGACCAGTGGGCTGTGGCACTGGGAGAAGCCAAAAAAGTGGGGTGTTTGAGTCTGGGTGCTGGTTGGAAGAGTTGGCATGCTGAGCAGGGAAACTGTCTCTGCCTGAGTCCTCAGAGAAGCCAGACTTTGTATATTCTTATAAAAGAACAGACTGAATCAGATACTTGACTCCATCATCAATTTCTCTTCCTAGCTGGAAAAACCTATAAGACCACAAATTGTAGCTCAAAACTTAGATCAAAAGAGGTACCAGTCAGGCATCTGGTAGGATTTTTCTTTAAGCTCAAAAAGAATGGAAGTCAGCTGTTTAGGCACTCCGAAGCCTTCCACTAGGGGCTTGTCTGCAGGGTTTAATGTTTGAATCCCTTTACAAATGGGAGCCTTTGTAATGGGGTGAGTGGCTCCAGGTGCACCCCCAGGTGGCCACATTATACCTTCATTCCTATTCTGGCTCCCCAATTTGCCCCTGTCTTCTCATGCCATGCTTTTATGTTTATTAATATACATTTTAGGAGGCTGCCATCAGAGAACCAGAGTTCGGTCTTTTGTGCCTTGCTCCATGCAGCTCATCATCAGGCTGCCAGTCTGCCCAGTGCTCACATCCTAGCCTGAGCAAGTTTTGGTCTGGGCTCCTTGGCCCTGTCTCGCTCTTGTTTGCCCCCCCCCCCCCCCGGCACTTCCAGGCTTCAGCCCCTCTCCCTAGGCTTTTGCCCCTTGCCATCCCCAGGTGCTGGATCTTGCCAGGGATCTGTTTCAGTTCAGTATGTTCAGAGCTGTGTGAGCTCTGGGTCCTGATGGTAGAACAAGAGAGCCATGCATCATATTCTGAGCACCATTTGAGAGGAAGATGTGGCACAGCACACTAGATCCATCCTGAGGCTCCGGAGAAGGTGGATTTAGTCTGCTGTGAACTAACCTATAATACAAAGAGTATCAGGGACAGTGAAGCTGGTTAGCAGCTTATTTACTACCACAGAGCTTTACAATGTATGTGAGTATATATTTTGATTTTTCACATTTTTCTGTGTAAGGTTTTCATTTGTAGTCTGTAGTTCATTTGTTATTGTCTTTTTTAGTATAGTAAAAAGATACATTTGGATTTTCTTTTGTTTATAATTATCCACTGAGGAAAATTTGATACTAGATATCCCCTATTGGGTGGTGTGTGTGTGTGTGTGTGTGTGTGACAGAGAGAGAAATGAACTCAGAATTTACACACTCATGGGGATCTGAGCTACCTGAGCCTCCAGCCCCATGCTCACACTTATATGACTTTGACTTCTTCCCCTCTGGTCATCTGACCTGACTCTCTGGAAACAGGACCCATATGTTGTCCAATACTCCAAATCAGCAACAAGGGTCTCAGTCCCCTCATCAGCTGCTCAAAGCCCTGCAGCTCCACTTTTTGAAAGCTCCCTTCCCCCAGCCTGCTTTCTGCAACACTACTCCCTCTTTTCTCCAGTAGCAAGGGTCAGGGATGCCCTGCTACAGACTTAGTGCCCGAGGGGATGTCTACACCATATTTCTGGTACTGCTTGCCGTGCTGGTTTTTGGGGACACCTCACCCACGTATTCCTATTTGCATATGCTGACTTAAAAGAGTGTTGGGGAGGCAACTCCATGGGTCCTGCTATGGTGACTTTCACGTGTGCCAGAGAGAGGTGTGAAGCAGAGAGGGCCAGAGCAGTTTTGCTGCTTCCTCTCTGGTTTTGGGAGGTGTGAAGGGGGCAGGTGACCAGGGTATGCTTGAGAGTGACCCTTTCTGAAGCATTGGAAACACAGTACAGATATACCCTAAGTCACTCTTGAAAATCACTTAGCACCTTGGAAATTTTTTAGAAACTCTAAGATGTAAGGTTAAATAAATGAATTGATGCATATGATGTTTATTTACTAGCAATACCGATTATTCCTGTTCATCATAAATATTCCATCCACGTTGTTGTCCATTTTTTTGCCATATTTGCTGAAGTGACAGCAGTAGCATAATTAGGATAGGGTACCAGTCTCTGGTGCCAAGTTAGAGGGGGTGCCAGCATGGCCCCAGGAGTCTTTACCATGGCACATACAGCTCAGTGCTGCTCCTGCCCCACCATAGGACCCCTTTCCTCTCTCCCTCCCTCACACTCCCAAGGGCTCTGGGTTGATAGTGTTGAAAGCAATGTTTGTAAGAAAGGGAGTGATGTGTTGCTGTGTCCTGATGGGAGGGGGTGATGGTGAGGGTTGAGTGTGGTTTCTCTAACTGATGTCTTTGCTTTTTAATAGTCATGCTGTTGTATGCAAATACCTTAACTCTAAGTCAGTGAACTTTTTCTGGGAGTGTGGGGGATGTTTCCTAGAATGACACAAAGCAAAACTTTGTGACTTGATTTCTTGATGGCCTTGGGAAAGGTTAGATTGGGCTCCAATTTTGTATCTAACACTTAAGGCCATTACTGGCCATATCAGAAGCCTTATCTGAATTTTGTGACCTTACTACTTGCTGAGCCCAAATAAGCCTAATGGCTCAACCTCAGATCCAGGCAGGGGAACGGTGGGCAATGAGGGTGGGCTTAGGTCCACCAGCTACAATCAGCTATCCTCAATGGCTATAGCACTGGTTCTCAACTTTTTTTTACATTTGAGTAGCCCTTGCTAGACTCAAGGCACCTTCAGAATATGCCAGCTTTTAGTTTTCACTTGTTTCATGTCTACAGAAAAATAACAGAACAATTCTTCTATTGCAAAGAACTCAGAAAGCCAGAATGCTTTTAACACTATGGATTCCTATTGGAAATGTCTGGGTTTATCTCGTGAATCAAGTTTGCATACCTAGTGGTGCCAGCATCGCATGGAACTCCATGACAAGATACCCTGCTTGAGAATCATTGGGCTAAAGGGATGCCATAGGTCATGCAAGCAACTGATTTCTTGGGACAACCAATGAGAAAAGAGAAGCAAAAACCCAGTGCAGGCTAACGACCCAAGCATTTATCTAGGTTTTGGAGCAGGCTTTCTAGTCCACACTGAACTGTGTGCTGCAGCAGCTACTATGCTAGCACTGCTTGAACTAGTTAGGTTATTTACTAGCTTGGCTATACCCTAGGTTACTTCTGCCTCTAATTTCCCCAGCATGTCCTGTCTTTTGTTTGCCTACTTGATAGAATACAAAGGGCCAAAGCTGTCTTTAGTCTTGACTGTAGTGCAGCACCAAGTAACTTGTCAGTGTTTGTCACATATGAATTTTCCCTTACCTGAAACATGCCTGCAGACTTCACTGCAGATGAATATACAAGGAGACAACATAAAATTTCCATACAGATTTGGCAACTGTGGATGTTTCCACCAAGGATATTGCACTGATTCTGGTAAAATAAGAATCTGGCCCCAATTTTTCCCCCAGCCTTGATTAAGTTAAGCTTGAGCTCTGGGTGTGTTTGGGTTTGGGTTAGGGTTAGGGCTTGGGTCATTTTCATCATGCTCTCCTGGATTCCACAAAATGGAAGGCTTGAAATAGCCCCAAGGATCCTTATTTTCATGGCATTTCTGATCTGGTTGATTATGGAAATATAAGGGGTTGCCAGGCTCTCAGAAGATTTGCAATAAGCTTCCAAGTCATGGGTGCATCAACAATGTTTTAAACAATGTTGTCTACCTGCCACTATTTTTAGTAAAGCTGGTGGCTTATGTAAAGGACCACAATTGGGAAATGCACCAAATTACTGCACCTACCTCAGGGCCAGCACAGATGTACCCCAAGATCTGTCATTCAGTGCACTCCTACCAGCAATCTGCAACAGGGAAAAATTAGAGCAGGTTATAGGCCAGTGCTCACCCAGGAGGCAGAGCGGACATGTCTCCCCCCATTCTAAAACAAAGCAGGATAGAATTACACTTTCAAAGTAAAATTAATTTTCATGCTGCCTCCACACAGCTCTGGAATTCAAAGGCCTCCCTCCATTCATAGCACAGTCTGTGCAGCTGCAAGGTTAGCTTCATGCTTTTCCCTACTGATGTGCTGCAACCCTGCCCTTCAGGAACTGAGGGAGTGTATGGAGAATTTGTCTCCATGAAGCAATAAAGGCCTTGGCCTCTCCTGAGAGTACAACCAGGGATGTCACTTAGAGCCAAGCGCAATGCTTGGCATTATGACAAGGAGACCCACTAGGAAATGTGTATCTAAGCAAATCTGAAGGTTGGTTAGTGCCCACTGTTTTTACCAACTAGCCCTCTGAGATACACATTTCCTAAATGACTACATTGTTTCCTCCCGAACTATTGCTCATGCTCTGCCTCCCTCTCTGGCTGTAGTCTCTTGAGATAGCATCACATCGCGCCTGTTCACTGACTGCTTTGGTCAAACACAGTACAAGACTTTATTTGCTGAATGCTCTGTCCTGGACTCTCTGAGGGCGCAGTCTCTGGATTTCTGGTTTACATCACAACAGCTGCTGAACGGAACTGAACCAAGGTACCACATGCCAGCTGCTCTCCTCAGCCCTGCTCCAAATCTGACTCTAACAGAGACTTTGTACTTTCTGCAAGAACTTTATTGACTTTTCAGTGAATGTTAACTAAGTTTAGATGTGCAATAGTGGAAATGTCTGCAGAATCCTTCACCATCCAAATGGTAACACTTAACTTTGCAGGAGGCCAAGTAAGAATACAGACAGTAAGGAGTGAACATGACTGGACCACTGAGCAGTGTAAGCACCTTATACAGACACAGAATTTCATTGCATTTACAGTATTTGTTTTGAGGAACTCAATAACTTCACTTCACTGGGATTTGTGCAAACTTGATTTCTGGCTGTGGTCCATATACCTGCCTGCCTCTGGGCTTTGCTTTGAACTCAAAAGCTCAACAAGGAATTCAGCCAAAATGAGCAACCGGGAAATGCTTGCTACCAAAAAACCCCCTTTATGCTCATCATATGGAACCTGTTTTTACATTGAAGTGGCCATCTAGATATAAAATCTTTGCAGAAACATGACAGAGGATAATTTGTACTTGTATGGAGCTAGGCAAAGTAAGCCCTGTTGCTCCCACATCTGGGGTTGACCTTAACAAACTAGACCAAGTTAAAATCTACACTGTAGACCTTCTGTCCATTTGTTTGGGGTTTTTTCAGTCGGGTTAGCTGTCATTATGTAAAGACACCTATTTTGCAGTCAAGCCATAATGTTAGAACTGTTAGGTGTGCAAACATGTTTCACAAGATAAACCCAGTTTTCAAACCAGCATCCAGACTGTTAAAAATATTCTGACTTATTTTGATCTTTGAGTTCTTTGCAACAGAAGAATTGCTTTATTATTTGTCTGTATTCAGAAAAGGAGTCAAAACTAAGAGCTGGCATTTTGTGAGGTGAGCCTTTAATCTATCAAGGGGTGCCTTGCATTTAAAAAGGTTAAGAACCACTAACATAGGGCTCATATACATGCACAGGGAGGCTGCTCCAATGCACTGTAATTCCACTGCGTTGAAGCAGACTCAAGTAATCGAGTCTGTTGGAGTGTGGTAATTACTGTGCTCCAGCAGACTCCAGCATCATGTGTATCAGCATCCCCATGCTGAAAATGGTGGGGGGTGCTTTAAACTAAAGCTCGTTTGATGGGCTTTAGTTCAAAGTGCCCCATCGCCATTTTTCAGTGTGGGGATGTTGATACAGGTGACGCTTGGGGCACTTTTAATTAGCGCACCACTTGGAGCTGCATTAATTAAAAGCACCCCACCCCCCACCTCCTGGAGCACGTCTATAAATGCCCATAGTTCCTAACTTGCTCCTGCTTTTAACCACAGTTTAGGACTTTCAAAGGATTCTGGCCTTGGTTCTCAGTTCTGTAACACCTTCCTGCTTAGCTGCACTATGCTCTAGCATAAGCCTCAGAAAAAAAATCTTAAAGATTTTCCTGTTTCTCATAATATTTACTTAATCATACTATCCTAGGAAAGCTCAGAGATCAAGCAAAAGCTATTGCTTTTACTTTAGTGAACATTACTTTCAACCAAACAAGTGCTTATTCCCTCTTCTTCTCATTGGTTTACCCAACCTTTATCATCTGCCTCTGAGTACAGATATAACTGCAGGAGTAGATGAGAACTGTGTTATCTTATGGTCTGAACACACCTATGTAGGCCAAGGAAAAGCCATAGATGTACACGTTAGGAATATGTGATGCAGATCCTCCACTGGGCTGAATTGGTGAAGCTCTATAATGTCCAAATAATTCCAGCTTACACTAGCTGTGAATCTAGCCATATGTCTCTCATAAAAGATGGTAGGGAAGTAGTCAGAGGCCACATCTACACAAAACTGCCTGCACTGTTGTTACTGCACAGGCATTTAGTACTTGCACATACAAGTACTAAATGCCTGTGCAGTAACTGGAGTTACCGTTCAGTAGCGTTTCTGAATGGCTTTTTGATGATGCTATTTGCACAGTAGTTCATTACAACTGCATAGTAGCTCATTACTACTGCACAGTAGTGTTGCACCATGCTTCATGCCACACGATGCCACTGTACAGTAGCCATGAGTTACTGCACAGTAGTAATGAGCTACGGCACAGTCAGCATCTTGTATAGATATGACCAGAGTCATCAACCCTAACCATTCAAAAATTATGCATCATGCCTTGAGACATCATGTGATTGTCTTAAATATCATGAGATTAAAAGAAAAACGTCAGGCTCTTTTGCTTCTTGGTACTAGTACATTTAGGCTTCACAGTCTCAAGCTTGTCACTGCAACTATGAAGGCCCAAAAGTTCCTTTACTTTTGTAAATGAAAGCTGGAATTCTTAAGCAATAATCCAGAGTGGTGCTCCCAGAGAAACTCCAGCATGACATCTGAATCAAGGGAATCGATCAGTTGTGTGTCCTGGTTATTGATCCACTACACACAGATCCATCTTTTTCACACACACAATGCAAGCATGTTCATGTCCAGGGGAAGTAGTAACATCCTTCATAAATTCAACAAAGAGCATCTGCTTCCACCAGTTCTGAATACTGCCCCACATATTTATCTTCCCCCATGGCACAGGAAGCACCTGTGCTTACTACATGATTCAAAGCATTTGCATGGGTCTCTTCTATCCTCAGGGTAATTTCACTTCTTCCTAGCTGGAACAAACATAGATGCACTTGCCAAATAGCTATACTTGGAGCTGCAACCATGACCTACTGGCCAGCAGAACTCACTCGTGCATCAGATCCCATAGTGATCCATATCATATACTCTTACTAGTTCAAAGATTAACAATGCCAGTAGGAAAGGACTGGTTATGTTTTTAGGCAAAGGTTTTCAGAAAGGAGGGGCTTGCTTTTGCTTATGTTTTTGCCTCAGGCCTTCAGAAGGGAGGGGTTTTGGCTAGTATCATAGGCTTTGATTCAGCATGATAAGCATATAAGCATATGAAGACTACCTTTGAAGTCACTGAATTAATCTGGAATATAGGAGGACTGTGCCTGTTTACAGTGTGTTTTACAGCTTCCTTCAAATGTACCATATTGGCCACTCTGGATAAGGTTTTGGACTCAATGAACCATTGGCCCAGTCTACTTTGCTGAGGCTCCCTTATGGTCTCAGTTACTTCCCCATATATTGTCTTAAGGTTATTCCCTTCCTCATTGTCTCCTTTTCTGGGGATGGGTGCCAGGCTGTGCTTTACCCTGTGCACCCTACACCTCCCAGCTCACTTCTAGGCCTGTAGATTGAAGTGCTACCTGAGTCACCCCCACTGGCCCCAGTGTTACCGTACTCCTCATATTACCTGGTTATAGCCCCAAGACTTTACTACACCTCAAGAGCTTGTGGCTCAGTCACAGAAGGGCTAGGGTGGCTATTGGTACTGTTTCATACTGGCCGTTGGTCCTGTTTTTAAACATTTAGTCTCCTGTCCATTTCTAAATGAGGAACGGACTGCAAAAAGTCCTGTTTTTCCATTCATTGGTGGAAACACGTCAATTAAGGCTGTGCAAACCTTCAGTCGCTGATTTGATTTGGCAGAGATTTAGCCCGATTCGGTGGTCGAATCTCCAAACCCAAATTGAATCAGGAGACCCTTTAATCACTCCGAATCAAATCAGGAGACCCTTTAATCTCTCCGAATCGAATCAGAACCCTCTGAATTGGTTTGGTGAGATTCGGAAAGATTCGGCAATTCAGACATAGACACAGCTTTAAATGTTTTTCTACATACCTCAAAGTAGCAGGCGGCTTGTGAACACTGCGATGCTGGGGCACATGGAGCGTCCCACAGGGGGGCGGAGGGGGGGGGTCCCCAGTGCCCTCAGCAGCAGACCCGGAAGTGGATCAGAAGCACTTCTGGTCCACTTCCGGGTTCGTTGCCGAGCTCGTGGAGGGCACTCCCACACTCCTGTGAGACGCTCCATCCGCCTCAGCATTGTAGTATTCACAAGCCATGCCTGGTTCCTCGAGGTAGGTAGAAAAAACATTTAAAGCTGTGTCTATGGCCGAATCACTGATTCTCTGAATCAGCATCGAAACTTCAGATTCAGATTCGGCCGAATCGAATTGGGGACAGTGATCTGAATCAACGAATCGAATCACTGTCCCTGATTTGGGCCAAATCCGAATCAAATAGTGCCTGTTTCGCACAGCCCTAATGTCAATCCTTTGTCCTCATGATTTTGTTGGCTGTGCCTAGAGGTAGGGTGGTGTACAACCAGGAAGAGAAGGGTTCAGAGCCAGTCAGGGAGGGAGGAGGCTTTTTTCATTATGGCCCCACCCCTTGCTGCTGATTGGCTACGAGGGCCAGTGGATTCCCCACCCCCACCCCAGCAAGGGGATGTCCTGCATCGTGGGGATGTACCAGTGGCCACCCTAGAAAGGGGCTGAAGAGTGACACCGGGTACTTTGAATACTGCTACTGCAGGAGGGTTGTGAAAAAGCAGGAAGGAAAACAGAAACTGGGGATTCCCAGGGCAACAAATGCTTAGAGTTACTCTCCCCGTTTTGGACACTTATGAAGCCAAGCCCATATGTTACTCCTGTTCCAGTGATAACCACGTCACCGATAGATATGGACTGAGTAGCAGCTGACTAGCCTGCCCTGTTTCCAGTGGAGCTTGTAGGAATATGATTAGGGACCGATTGAAATCGCAGTTTTGCTTATTTCACAGAAATGGGAAAATCTAACATTGCCCGCAGAAGTAGGCAATGACCATGAAATCCATAAAAAAAGAAAAAGATAAATGACTATAAGTTAATATAAAAGATAAACTGAAAATAAAATGCTGGCTCCCCAGAGGGAAGTCCGCCAGGGTAGGGGGGACAGGATAGGAGGGTGTGCTACCCGCACGAAGGGCAACCCAAAATGCCTGCCACCCCACTCCTTGCCACTGACTGGCTGAGAGGGCTGCCTGTCATGTGGCCCCACCCTTCTCCATCAATTGGTGGCAAGGGGCAGGGCCACACGACAGGCAACCCTTGCAACCAATCAGTGGTGAGGGGTGGGGCCGTTTGATGGACAGCCCTTGCAGCCAATCAGAGGCATACCCCCACCCTCCACGATCAGTCCAAAAATATGGCAGCCAGCCCTGTGATCTCCCTGTGAAATTGGGTGGCTGCCTCCTTGAGTTAGATAAACCACCTACATATGAGGCGCATTGACTGTGCGCTAATATTCCCCAAGGAGCCCAGAGCTCCTGTCCTCTCAGCTTTCCTGCAAGATGATTTCAGACTTGGCAGCAGGGGAGTGGCAATTACACTGTCACCACTCTCCTGCCACCCAATTTGCAGACCCATGGGGAGCCGGGTGGGCTGGATGTAGGGTTGCCAACTCTATTTGAATCTATTCCAGGAGGTCTCCATCATGCCTGCAACACGGAGTGCGAACATGCCCGCATGCTTGCATATATCAGTTATGGATTACAGTGCATAAACTTTACATCGGGAAGGCAAATGCACATTACTATTACATCTTAAAACTCCACTGGACTGCTGTGTGTCAGATTCAACATTTAATATTTATTTTAATGAATGCCCTATCATTTATCTCCCGGGTGACTTTCAGCAGTCTGTGGGGGTTAATATCTAATTCCTGGAGACTCCAGAGCAATCCTGGAGCGTTGGAAACCCTAGCTGGATGACACCATTCTGCAAGCCATATCTGGCCCACAGGCCAGGGGTTGAGCACCCCTGTCCTATAATGCTGAGTACTGTAATGTCTACGTGAGAACTGTCAGGCTTCCTACTGTGTGCTGCATGTACAAAGTCCTGCACTGGCCTCAGCTAATTAACCCAGCTCAATTACAGGCTTAGTAGATTCCCAGGAAGGTCACATTTCAAATGCTGAGGATGAGGGGAAAAAAAAGAAAAAAAAAGTCATTAGCCCAAAGGTTCAGTTCTTTTCCCTTTTCCTGCCCCAGAACTCCGGAAGCCAGTGGGATCCCCTCTTGCCAAGCAGGGGCTGCTCTTCAGCTACCAACATACCAGTCCCTTTGTAATGTGAATGTAATGTGTGTAACATCAGAAGGAACCAAGGGGCAGTAAGCAGAGCTGTGCTGTTAATTTGGACAACAACTCCCAGAAACCCCCTGGGGGCTGGGGAGGGGAAAAGGGAAAAAGGAAGCAGAAGCTTGAGGCTGGAGTAAGAGGAAGAGAGAGCAGTGTGCTCATGGAAACCAGTCAGCCCCACACACAGAAGTCCACAGTAGAGCTGGAGATCTTGCTTCTTGGCCTCTTGTGGGTTACGTTGGAGGTCTGTTGCCCAGACCGAAATGGATTTGAATGGCATTGTGTAGTAGTGGGTGCACCCCTGTCCAATGCACTGTGGCCAGGACACCCTACGGAAGTCTTGTAGTTAACTTCCCGGTGGCCAGCGTCCAGTGGGAGGATCTCGGCTACACGCCTACTTTATGGAAATGTGGGACTTCTCCCTAGCTTGCTCCTGTGGCCGGTGGCTAGGGTTACCATATTTCCAGGTCCAAAAAAGAGGACATCTGTCACGTGCACGGGGTGGGGGAGGTGTATGACTGTGCAGGGGCAGTGATATACTGGTGCCCTGCCACTGCCCGTTCTGTTGCCCCTCACTGCCAAGCCACAGCACCCCCAGCCCTGCTGCCGCCCCTCGCTCCCGACCTGCTGACCCCAGCCCTGCCAGTGCCCCTCACTCCCAAACCGCCGTACCCTGTCCCCCTGGGCTACAGTGGTGCCCCTCACTCCTGGCCCGCAGCCCTCTGGTGCTGCCAGTGCCTCCCACATTCCCTACCCAAAGTCCCCCACCCTGATCCGCAACCCCCTGCTCCCCGGCCCTCCAGCCCTGCCGAAGGGGCCCCAGCTGTCCCTGTCCTGATTGGGCCTGAGCGCGGTGCTTTTAATTCATGCAGGCAGCGGGGAGTGTGTCCAGCCCCAGCATGGCCTGGAGCGAAAAGGAGGGAAGACTTGTGGCACCTCCCAGCCTGGGATGGGGCTGCCATACAGTGCCAGGCAACCTGGCCATGGCCCCCCTCCAGGCTCCTTGCCCCCTTCCCTCTCGGGCAGCATCTCCTGGATGCTCGGCCCCTGCGAGCACAGGCAATGGCCCCTGTGCTACCAGCCAGCCACGGGGCTCCCTTCTTCCCTCAGAGCGCCCCCACTCCACTCCTTTCCCCCACTGGAGGGACAAGCAACCCCCCCACTCCCCTTGCCCTGTCACAGCCCCATCCCCTAACTCCTCTGCCATGACCAAAGTTCTGGGATTTTGCTCTGCTCCGCTGGTGGGAGCAGGGGGAGGGTGATTGAAGGCAGCAGGGAGCACCGCATGGGTCTGCACATGCCTCCACAGCTGCAGGCAGGTATCATAGAATCATAGAAGTTGGGTTGGAAGGGACCTTGTAGATCTTCAAGTCCAACCCCCTGCCTGGGCAGGAAGAAAACTGGGCTCAAATGGCCCCAGCCAGGTAGGCATCGAGCCGCTTCTTAAAGACCCCCAGGGTAGGAGCCAGCACCACTTCCCTTGGAAGTTGGTTCCAGGTCCTAGCCGCCCTAACTGTGAAGTAGTTCCTATGGATGTCTAATCTAAACCTACTCTCCAACAACTTGTGGCCGTTATTCCTTGTTATCCCGGGGGGCGCTAGGGGAAACAAGGTCTCCCCCAAACCCTTCTGGTCCCCCCTAGTGAGTTTATAGACGGTCACCAGGTCCCCCCTCAGCCTTCTCTTGTGAAGGCTGAAGAGGTTCAGGTCCCATAACCTATGGTTGTAGGGTCTGCCCTGCTGTGCCCAGATCATGCGGGTGGCCCTCCTCTGGACCCTCGCAATGTTGTCCACATCCCTCTTGAAGTGGGGTGCCCAGAACTGGACACACTACTCCAGCTGCGGCCTGACCAGTGTTGTGTAGAGGGGGAAGATCACCTCCTTGGCCCTACTTGAGATGCACCTGTGGATGCACGATAGGGCTCTGCACGTTAGCCCTGCTGACCGTGACCTCGCATTGTTGGCCCATGTTCATCTTGGAGTCAATGATGACTCCAAGATCCCTTTCTGCCTCCGTGCTCTCAAGAAGGGAGTTTCCCATCTTATAAGTGTGCTGCCGGTTACTACTGCCCAAGTACAGCACCCTGCACTTGTCAGTATTGAAACGCATCCTGTTTTTGTTAGCCCACCCCTGCAACCTATCCAGGTGTTTCTGCAGTCTTTCCCTCCCTGCTAATGTGCCCACCTCACCCCAGATTTTGGTATCACCAGCAAATTTGAACAGGTTGCTTTTCACCCCATCATCCAAATCCCTGATAAAGAAATTGAACGGTGCGGGCCCAAGGACTGAGCCCTGGGGGACTCCACTGCCCACTTCCCCCCAGGTCGAATATGACCCGTCCACCACCACCTTCTGAGTACGACCCTTCAACCAATTCACAATCCATCTGACTGTGTAGACATCGATGCCACAGTCGCCTAGTTTTTTAATGAGGATGGGGTGGTCGACAGTGTCAAAGGCCTTGCTGAAGTCCAGAAAAACTACATCCACGGCGACACCTGCATCCAATGCTTTTGTGACCTGACGTAAAAGGCTACGTGACCTGGACGCACTGGACGTCACTTTTGTGACCTGACGTAAAAGACCAATCAGGTTGGTCTGACATCACCTGCTCCTAATAAAACCGTGCTGGTTGCCCTTGAGCATCATCCCCGATGCTGGCCCATCACAGATGTGCTTCTTGATGATCTTCTTAAAGAGTTTCCCCAGGACTGAGATAAGACTGATGGGCCTATAGTTGCCCAGGTCCTCCCTCCTCCCTTTTTCAAAGATGGGTGCCACATTGGCTATCTTCCAATCATCTGGCACCTGGCCCAAGCACCACGAGCGCTTGTAAAGCCATGCCAAGGGCCCTGCAATAACCCCTGCTAGCTCCCTCAACACCCTGGGGTGGAGAGCATCCCGACCTGCTAATATGAACACGTCCAGCCCCTCCAGAAGTACTCTAACCCGGTCCTCCTCAACCTTAGGTCTTGAGGCATTTCCCTCAAGTCCATCTTGAATCATGGTGGGGGAGTCCCGGTCCCTGCACAAGAAAACAGAGGTGAAGAATTTGTTAAAGAGGTCTGCCTTCTCCTCTGGCGCTACCACCACATTGCCCAGAGTATCTTGCAGGGACCCCACATTTCCCGGCGCCTTCTTCATCCTCCCTATATATTTGAAAAAGGACTTTTTATTATCCTTGATCTTGGACGCTAGTCCTAGCTCTATGTCCACCTTAGCTTTCCTAACAGCCCCACTACAGGCTCGAGCAGTGGAGGTATACTCCTCTTTGGAGATCGCCCCCCGCTTCCACCAGGTGTACGCTGCCTTTTTGGCAACCAGGCATTCCTGGACGTCCTTGGTGAGCCAGGGAGGCTTTTGGGCACTCTTGCCCCCCTTGCTTCTTGTTGGGATCGTCACCCCTTGGACCCTGAGTATCGTCTCCTTAAGGAATGACCACTCATCTTGGGCACTGAGTTCCCCTGCCCTCGAGAACCCCAGCGCCTCTCCCACCAATCTCCTCAACTCGTTGAAGTTGGCCCTCTTGAAGTCTAGGGCTACCGCCTTGCTGCAGGCCCTTGACACCCTGCGCTGGATGATGAATTCCAGCAAGTGATGATCGCTATCACCCAGGTGGTCCAGGACCTGAAGCCCCCTTACCAGATCATTGCCTGTGGCCAGGACCAGATCCAACAGAGCATTTCCTCTGGTGGGACTGTACACCTCCTGGGTTAAGTGGAGGTCCTGTATCTCGGCCAGGAACCTCCTAGAATGGTCCGACCTGGCTGACTGCTCCTCCCAGCAGATGTCCGGGTAATTTAGATCACCCATGACAACTACATCCCTTGCCTTAAATGCCTCTGCAAGCTGGCCGGACAATTCCTGGTCCAGCTCCTCCCCTTGGTTGGGGGGGGGGTCTGTAGTAGACCCCCACTGTTAAATCCCTCTCCCCACGACCCCCTTGTATCTTGACCCAAAGCACTTCAGCTTGCCCCTCCTCCGACCCCATTTTGCTGGCCGAGGAGGTGTATTGCTCTTTGACATAGAGCGCCACACCCCCTCCCTTCCTTCCTTCTCTATCCCGCCTGTAGAGCCTATAGCCCCTAATGCTAACTGCCCAGTCGTGGGATGAATCCCACCACTCTTCTGTAATCCCTACTATGTCTGGGTTTGAACTGGCTATTCTGAGGGCGAGTTCCTCCTGTTTGTTCCCCATACTCCGAGCATTGGTATACAGGCATTTAAGGCCTTGTGTAGCTGCGCGTGCCACCTCCCAGTATGTCTGTGCTCCCTGCTGCCTCCCATCACCCTCCCCCTGCTCCCACCAGCAGACCAAAGCAAAATCTTGGACATTTGGTCAGATTTAGAAAACCCACCTGGATGGAGATCAGAGGGCTCAAAAATAGGACATGTCTGGGAAAACCAGGACGTATGGCAACCCTACATTGGCTATGGGCAAGTGAGAATTGGGGGCATCTGAACCCCAAGCCTCCAGGCTCGGGCCTGCATGTGGGATGCCCACCAATGGATTTGGGAGTGTCTGAAGCCTGAGGCTGAAAAGCCTGGGGTGGAGGATACCTGCTGGTTGTAATGCCATATATGGTGTTTGAATGATTGAGTTTTGCTCAATTGAAAAGATTACAAATGGATTTGGCTAACTTGACTTGGAATATGAAAAATTTTCCAAAAAAACAGTCTCACTGGCTTAGTCAGCCAGGACTTTGGACTGAAGGAGCTGGACTCATACTTGGGGGCAGCTGCAGCCTGCTGTTTGAGTACTTTAGAGACTGAAGGCTTGTTTGGGGACACCTCTGGAGGTGTGTGGGAGGAAAATTAAGGTGCTGAGTATATGTTACCACAGGGCACATCCAGACAAGTTTGGATGTGCAGTATGTGGTGCCGCAGACCCGTCTGCGGTGCCACACGCTGCACATGCATGCATTCCCCACACTGCTACCTTGCAGCATGGAGGCAGGGTGGGGGACAGGGTTTGACCCTGGGAGATCCCAGGGTCAAAAAATGCCATGCCAAAAAAAGTGAGGTGGCACACATGTCAGCAGCACATACTGCCCAAAACCAGAGCCTGGCTGGCCAGAGCCACACTCTAGCTGCTGGCCAGGCTTCCTGCTGCAGCTACAGCCCCGGGAGGCCCCCAGAACTCTAGGTAAGGTTGCTGGGGCCAGCACGGTTGCTGACCCCATCCTCTCCTACCCCACCTGGGGTAACCTACCACATGCCATTGCATGCATGATATGGACATTCCCCAGAAGCAAGTAGCAGCAACACAAGGTGTGCCGCTGCTACTTGTAGTTAGGGCAACAAGGCATGACTGGCCCATCAAATTAACAAAGCATCTGATGCCAAAACTGCTAGAACATTTTTTACAGCAAAACACTTCTGACAACAAAGTTGGAGGCAGTGAGAGTATTGCTAAGAGCAGCATTGCAAAGGGCTCACAGCACACTGGTCATTCATAAAACCAAGGGATCTTCCTCTAATATTCATCAAGCATTTTACTGGAGAAACTAAATGAAGCATAGAAAGGTAAAGTAATGTATGTCAGCTTGATCTTTGCCCAGATGAGGGTTGTGCTCACTTTTCAGAAACCAGGGTAGGGGTGAAAAGACTGCATCCAGAACAATCTAAAGGGCAAATGCAGGGAACTCTGTGATGAACTCAAATGGTAAGGCAGTTGCAGGACTAACCCAGCCTGCAGCACTGGTGAGAATAGCGAGTTAATTGAAAAGATACAGTAGGAAATCCTAGGTTTATGCAAAGCAAGTTGAGACAGCAAGATGAGGCCTTGCTGGACCTGGTCCTGGCCACAGGGGATGACCTGGTAAGGGGACTGCAGGTCCTTGACCACCTGGGCAATAGCCATCATCACCTGCTGGATTTCATTATCCAGCGCAGGACGTATTAGAATCATAGAATCATAGAAGTAGGGTTGGAAGAGACCTTGTAGATCTTCAGGTCTGACCCCCTGTCTGGGCAGGAGGAAAATTGGGCTGAAACTTCAATGAGCTTAGGAGACTAGTGTGGGAGGCACTAAGGGCCCAGAAGGTAGAGGAGATGGGAGTCCACGAGGGAAGGTTGTACCTTAAGGGGGTGATCCTCCAGGCCCAAAGGATAACAGTCCCTGAGAGAAGCAAGTGGGGTAAGAGTGCTCAGAAACCCCCTTGGCTCAGCAAGGGCATTCAGGAATGCCTGACTAAAAGCAGGGCGTACAACCAGTGGAAGGGGGGAGCTATCACCAAGGAGGAGTACTCCTCCTCGGCCCGGGAATGTAGGAGGGCTATTAGGAAGGCCAAGGCAGAGATGGAGCTCAGGCTAGTGTCCAGGATTAAGGACAACGAAAAGTCCTTTTTCAAATACAGTGGGAGCATAACAATTTCTTTGCCTCTGTTTTCTTGAACAGGGACCAGCATATCCCACCTACCAGAGGTAGGGACAATCTTGGGCATAGCTCTATCAAGCCTTCAGTCAGTGCAGATGTAGTTAGGGATCTTCTGGAAGGGCTAGACATTTTTAAATCTGCAGGTCCAGATGCCTTCCACCCAAGGGTGTTGAGGGAACTGGCAGGGGTCATCCCGAAGCCCTTGGCCCAGCTGTATGAGCATTCATGGTTATCTGGCCAGGTGCTGGAGGCTTGGAAACTGGCTAATGTGGTCCTAATTTTCAAGAAGGGGAGGAAGGAGGACCCAAGTAACTATAGGCCTGTAAGCCTCACCTCGGTGCTCGGAAAGCTCTTGGAGAGAATCATCAAGGAGCACATCTGTGGGGGCCAGCAGGGGAGATCATGCTCAGCGGCAATCAGCATGGCTTCACCAAAGGCAGGTCCTGCCACACTAACTTGATTGCCTTTTATGACCAAGTAACTAAATCCTTGGATGATGGTGTCACTGTGGACGTAGTCTTTCTAGACTTTAAGATGCTGTCTCTCACCCCATCCTCATCAATAAATTAAGTGACTGCAGCATTGATACCTGCACAGTTGGATGGGTAAAAGAACTGGCTGATGGGGCACACCAAGAGAGTAGTGGTGGACGGGTTGTACTCAACCCGGTGAGATGTGAGCAGTGGGGTACCCAGGGCTTGGTCCTCGGGCCCGCACTGTTTAACATCTTCATCAGCGACTTGGACGAGGGGGTGGAAAGCACGCTGTCCAAGTTTGCTGATGACACTAAGATGTGGGGCGAGGTGGGCACACTTGAAGGGAGAGAGAGGCTGCAACTAGATTTAGACAGACTACAAAAGTTAGCAGATGAGAATAGGATGGGGTTCAATGTACACAAATGCAGGGTGCTGCACCTTGGAAGAAGGAATCCATAGCATACATACAGGCTGGGGAGCTCCTTTCTTGAAAGCACAGAGGTGGAAAGGGATTTTGGAGTCATTATTGACTCCAAGATGAACATGGACCACCAATGCCAGACCGCAGCCAGCAAAGCCAGCCATACCTTGTCATGCATCCAAAGGTGCATCTCAAGCCGGTCCAGAGAAGTGATACTCCCCCTCTATGCGACTTTGGTCAGGCTGCAGTTGGAGTACTGCGTCCAGTGCTGGGTGCTGCACTTCAAAAGGGATGTGGCCAGCCTGGAGATGGTTCAGAGGAGGGCCACCCACTTGGTGAGAGGGCAGCAGGACAGGCCCTCTGAGGAGAGACTGAAGGACCTGAACCTGCCTACAAACTCATCAGGGGAGATCAACAGCAAATAGGCAGAGTCCTATTCTCCCCAGCACCACCTGGGGTGACGAGGAACAATGGTAATAAGCTGATGGAGAATAGGTTTAGGTTGGAGATCAGAAGGCAATATTTTACAGTTAGGGTGGCCAAAATCTGGAACCAACTTCCCAGGCAAGTGGTCCTTGCCCCTGCCTTGGACAAATTCAGGAGGAGGTTGGACGATCACCTGTCTGGGGTCAGGCTGAACCCAGCATTCATTCCTGCCTGTGACAGGGGGTCAGGCTAGATGATCTGTTCAGATCCCTCCTGACCCTAGCTACTCTGAAACTATGAAACTATGAAACAGCAAAGGAGAATGTAAATGTTTGAACCAACATGATCCAAACTGCAGAGTTCAGAGCCCCGGCATGGGAGGAAAGCTGGGGAGCAAAGTTACTGACTACAGGAAAGGGTGAGTTGAAGAGAATGGTGATGATTTCAAGAATGCAAAATATTTAAAAAATGAAGTGGATAGGAAATGGCTTGGACCAAAAATAATCCTGGTATGAAAGATCCAAGAAAAATGGCTGTGATTGTTTGGCCCCCTGTTGAAAATGGACCCTGAAAGGGTATCAAACATGGTGCTACAGACAAGAGTGCTAGGAATGAAAACTAGAGGAAGACCAAGGACATGATGTGAGCATGGTGAGGAATGACAGAGAGAAAAAAAGGTTGAAAGCTGAACAGAGCTGGAAAGCTGATACAAGACAAAAAGCAGTCGAACAATTTCCTTCACACACATTGCTGCTCTTGAGGTGATGGGTGAGAATCAAAGATCGGATCAGAAACCAGCCAATGCGATTCGATGTGTTAAGAAATGGCTGCTCAAATCCATGTTCTGACATCCAGAGATTATCTCGGAGCAGCAATTCTGCGAAAATGTACAGTAAGATGACACATCCTTAGAAATACTGTGCTGCCTCCTCTTCTCCTTCCTCCTGAGCATATTTCAGGAAGACCTTGTACCTTAATCTTGAAACTGGCTGTAAATGGCAGTTTCTCCTTGACATGTATACACGCAACACCCATTCATCAGGTTTTCCTTCTATGCTGACATGAAAAGCAGGGTATTTATCTGCATGCAAAACACAGATGAATGAGGAGACCAAAAAAGGCAGTGCTACCAGGGCCCACGGTTTGCAGGCTAGCTGGTGTTGTTCTTAAATGCCCAGCTGCTTGACTTCAGAGATTGCAGGAGATTCTTGGCTTTTATTAAAAACTGTTAACGAGCTCAGACAGTGCTAGGGCACTGCTTGTGGTCTAGCCACTATACGTCTGTCCTGATGCTCAGGCTTCACCTTTCCTGGATGAAACAGAATGTTTAGACCAAACCAAGCATGTACACCCAGCCTCTGGCTCCTCCCCGACGGGGGGACAGGGGAGAGGGGGTCACTATGTCTTTTCCTTCCAGACACAGGGCTCAGGTCCCAGGAGAGGGGGTGTGCCTGGCTTCTCTTCCCTGCCTTCCCTGGAGGAGATTGGGAGGCCAACATAGAGGACTTTCCGGTTTTCCGCTACTCTGTCCTCTACTGATATGAAACCCAATGCCTTTAGGTCCTCTATTTTTCATTCCAGGTTTTGTATCAATAGAGGACAGCCAGATTGTCCACTATGATGGCCACCCTAGGAGGAGAACTACTCTTCTCCTCCTTCATCCTCTGATCCTATGGTCCCTTCTGGGCTGCTGTTGTATGGGATCTATATGCCCTATCACAAAGGTGCTTGTAAATACAGGGATGGGACAGTTTCTAATCTGATCTCAGACTGAATTTGTGAACTACTCCTTTGAAAGCACTTTCTCTCCTGGGCTCTCCCCAGGAAGAATTAGGACCCAGCTTGTGAGCAATCAACTGAATTCCTATCGCTTTTGTACAGCATCATAGAGTCCAGGCATTTCATTCTAGCAAAAAGGAGGGGGAGTTGTTGGCCTCATGAAGCAATGGGAGATACTGTTAAATGCACAAATAGTCATGTTGGCAGGACAAGTCAGGGAAGGACTTTATGGAGGTAGGGGGTGGGCAGTCTTACCTGTTACAGCATGGGCTCACCCAGAGGCATACCTGGTAGGAGGATGAGGCTCCAGCCCTGTGGGGTTGTGAGGAGGTAGTGTCCACTCGTTAGCCTCACTCCCTAACTGCTATGCAGTTAACCCTCTCACAGCCACTTCTGAGTTATATGTGGAATGACAGCATAAAAGCTTTACTTTGGTGGCTGTAAGAGGGTTAAATCCAGTAGGCATCTGCAGCAGGAGGAGTGAGGCTGAACAGGGGAGTCCTGCACTAGCTGTGTGTGGCTGGAACCACCAGTCTAGAAACAAACTGGACTTTCCTCATTTAAGATGCAGATTCCAGTTATTAACCACTAATTTTCAGGGGAAAGATGTGGCCTGCAGATAAACTCGGTAATCCATATTGGAGTTGCACGGGCTCTTCCAGTTGGAATCAGGAGAAACAATACTTAAGTTCCTTGACCTTCTTACTTGGGGAGACTTGATGAGAGGTTACAGCAAGGGATTCTGGAGGCAGGAATCCTGGTGTGTGTCTACACATTCAATGAATGCGCTTTAGGTAATGTGCATTCAATTGAGTGCCTCCATTGTGAGGTACTAGAAAAAGAGCATTAGCCTGTTTTAATGTGCATTAGCTAAAGAGCATGGGTTTTTTGGTGATGCATTAATGTGCATTAAAATAGGCTAATGTGCATTAAAGTGCACATGTAGACACACCCCTGGGTTCTTGCCTGATTCAGGTTGCAGACTTACCTGATTATCTAATTGATTATTGTTAGTTAGTAAAGTACATGAGATTCCCATTGATTCTTGTGCCCTTTTTCTCCACAGTTTCACAATGACACCTACATGGATTTCCACCTGACCTATATCCCCACTTTCCCTCCAACATAGTGCATCCCTTGACACCAATTTGGACCAAAGGGTGCTCAATTTCTCCAATACATACACACTGTCCATCCCAGTGTTTGGCACAGCCTATACCATGGAGTGATGGGCTGTGCTGATATCACCATAGCCACCCTGCCACAGAGAAGGAAGGGAGGAGTGAGCCAGTACAAGAGTGTTTAAGTGCTTAGTCATGGGCATGCCATCCTGGAAGGGAGTCTGGTGGGATGAATGCTGCACTATGCCAAAGAATAGATCATGAGAGTCAGTGATGGGGAGAAGAGGTTGAGAGCAGGAAATATCATTTGTACCAAGAGGATGAAGGGAGAACATGGGTGAGGAGCTTAGTTTTTTCAGCTGTCTGCTTTTGCTGAGCTCAAAAAGATCCATTTTTCCAGCAGAGCTAGTGACTGGGCATGTTGCTGGGGGACTAGTACAATGTGTGTTGTGACTGCCCTGCCATCCAGTCATTCCAGTTTCAACCCCAGTGGTTCAAAGACCAAGATTTGCCAAGCAATCCCAAAGGATGCTGTCACAGCCCACTGGGGCATGTCAGTCATGTTGAAGGATGGATGTGAAGGTGAGATGATGTGAGATGAATGGGTCTAGCCTGGGTTGGTGTTCAGTGTATAGAAAAGCCTGCTTCAAAATGAGCAGTGACAGGCAAAGGTAGAGCTGAAGAGACTTTGGTTCTGCAACTGGGCACTCAGTCTAGTGACCCACTGCTCTTCTTGGCTGGTCTACCAAGCCTCCTGGAGCATATGGCCCTTCTGAGCTCGTGGATGTGTTTATGTCCTGAGATGGCATCCTGCAGATGGGCCCAGAGTGTGCCCACTGGGCATCAGTGTCAGGACTGGATGTGGAAGGTCTGAAATGAGTAAGTTTGGGCAGAGAAATTGATCCCACATATACATACCCCCTGTCCCTAACTGTGCCCCCACCACAGGAAAAAAATCCCTGCCATGTGGCATGAAGAAATGAGGGTGCTGCGGTAAGCTCATCCTTGCTCTTGCTGCTGTTAAGGCCTGCACAGCTACATGCCTGTGGCATAGGAGGAGATGTAGCCACTCCCCAAGGCTGCCAGCCAGATTTTTCAACCCTGCTGTTTCATGTTCCCTTCCTCCTCACGTAAGGAGTCAACAATACAGAGCACCTCTTTATCTCAGCTATTCCCTCTTTTTCTTGCTGCAGCTCATAACTGGAGGCAAAATGCTTATTCTTCCTTTATTACTTTTGTAATAGGCCTGCTGTATTTTCTGCCTCATAGGAAACATTTTCCCTAAGGTCTGGATTACCACCAGTACATTATGGGAAATATTTTTCCCATTGCATTATAGCTCAGAGCTGCACATGATATACAGTCAGAGGGGAGAGCCTACTGTAGAATGTCTGATTCAAGGAGATCTCCTGTTAAAGGCCAGGTGAATGGTTAACGCGATGCAAGATGCAGTTGGTATGCAGGGCAACAGTGTTAGATGCCCCATTAGTAGAGTGTCGTCTACTGACCAGCCCTGGGGAGGTTATTCATGAGATGGAACTGGGTCTAATGTGCAACTCTTTACAAAAGCAGGGCACGTAACCAGTTGGGCAGTCCAGTGGTCAGTTGTCTGCCATGTAGGAAACCCAGGTTTGTTCCCTAGCCCTGTCCTCCCATCTACATGACATCAGGAGCAGTGAATGGAAATGTTAAGCCCTCAGAAAGCAAGAGGAGAAGCCACATGGTTCTTAACAATGAAGACCCAATGTACCCAATGGTCCTTCCAGCTGGGGAGGTAGGGCTTGAAAGGAAGTCTGCTCCCTCCTTAGCCACTGGGGCCAGCTTGGGGAGAAGTACTGGGAGGAAGGGAGATCTTCAAGACATAAGGATGTACTGGGATTCCCTCTCCCCTAGTGAAGGGTTGTGGACAAGGGAGATGGAAGAATGGCAAGGACTGCAGGAAGCCAAGTGGTTTCCAGCTCTTGCACAGGTCCCCTCAGCTAGCTGCCATCTGTACTCCTTGCCTCTCAAGCCTTCCCACTATTTCCTATTCTAGATGAGGCCTGAGATGCACAATGGAGCACATTTGTGGTGGTGTTACTTAGGAGCACCAGTATGTGCACCAGAATCCTCTCATTATGATCTATTCCCAGGCTGTTCCCGGGTGGACAGGTAGAACCCACCCTTCGAAAGCCATTTAACTATGTCTCAGGTGTGAAACTGGAGAACCTTCACTGTGTGAACAGAAGTCCTTCCTTTGTCTGCACAGGCAGGTGTATGAGCCTTCAGCCTCATTCAAGCCTCCAGGCCAGCTGATGGACATCCTCCATAAACAGAGCTTTTGTAATCCATGTGCTCTGCTGAATAAGAACATTACCATTACAACTCTTATTTGTTTGGCTAACCAAGGAGCCAGGAGCCCAGTTCCATGTGCAACTTTGTAAACTTTGGCCCAAGATCAGGGTGTTTAAAGGGAAAGAGCATTAGGAAAAAACAGTAATTAAGATGCCAATAACTCATTAGAGATTCCAGATTCTTAGTCACAGCTCAAGGACTGGTTCAAGTATGGGAGGAAAGGTGTTGAAGGAGGAGAGCAGGTCTTTTTCAAAAGGGCTGTATAGGGCAGGCCAAGGTCATCTACTTGCATGCTAAGATTGTGCAGGAGCTTTGATTGGAGAAAAGAGGATGATCTCCACAGGGGATGGAGTGAAGAGGTCAATGATGAGGCAAAACTCAGGAAGGTCTGTAAGAAGGTGGCGAGCTGCTGGAAAAAGGGCTTTAAAAGGGCCAGCAAAAAGACTGGGACACCTCTGCCCTGGTGACAGACAAAATGTTAGACATTGTAAGAAAAAGAATAAAGCCTACCATGTTCTCTAGTTTCTCAGCCTCCCTCTTGAAAAAGTCTGAAGTGAGGTCATTGTAATGAGAATGGTAGGTCTCATTCAGCAGCTGGAATGACCCCATGAAATACTGAATGGCTTCCATTTCTTCAGCTCAGCTTGACACTTTTTGAATTGCAGTTGGCTGTGGAGTTGAAATAAAATTCATGGGTAAGAGTCCAGTAAAGGCTTTGGCAGGTAAAGCGGTTTCCTCAAGGACAGGCTGCTGGTGGGGAGTATGGTGAGCTGTATGGTAGTAACAACATCTCTTAGAATATTGACTGGGTTTTCAGCACTCGGTAGCATAGACCAAGAAAACTCTGGAAAAGAACCACAGTGATTACCTGTTTTCTAGAATTGAGCCCCACATCCTAATATCTCCTCACCCCTGGCTCTTTCAGAGCTAGAAGAGAGTATTTCTAAAGTTTATTCCAGGTCTAGACCTGATTTTTTTCAATTGTTCCTTTGGCCAGACCTGCAGCTGATGATACTGGGTATAGCTCCATTGGATTAATATTAATCCTTTGCAGTGCTTTGCCAAAGAGGTCAGTATTAGTGACTTAATTGTATGGTTGAAGAAAATGATGCACAGGGAGTTGCAAATTGCAAAGCTGAAAACAGAAACCACATCTTCCAGTTTAGTTTTCCATGCACTGTTCTGCTGCTGGAACTACTGGTTTACCACTGAATATCCAGCACCTTTTTATCCTGGCCTGAACCAAAACCCTAGATAGGAACACTCTTCAGTGTGTTCTGCATTTGGACTCAGCTTGAGACCATTTCTGCACTTGTTGTGCTGACTCTAGTAGGAGAACTCCTGTTTCAGTGACTGTAGGCTTATGTGGTAGGAGTACAGGCCCAGAAGCTTGCGTTCTTCCATTGTGTGGGACAATCCATTTCCAACTTTACAGCCGCACCAACCTAGATTATTTGCTGAAGCTTTTTCGAATTGCAGACATTTGTCGCTTTTAACATTAGGCTTCAGTTTCCTAAGGCCTGATTCTGCCCAGCCCTACTCTGGTTTGTTTTCTGAGTATCCTGTCAGCCCTGCTTAACACCACTCTGACGCAAAGGAGTCTTAAGATGTGATTCTGCCTTTATACTACTTCTGCATTGGCATAGCTCAACTGATTAAATGGAGCCATGCTGATTTATGCTGCCCTTTGACATTTTAATACAATGCTCAGCTGAATACTACTCAACTGAAAATCATTTACTCCATATGCCAAGGGAAGGGACTTTATTGTCAGGTATAACTTATATTAGAGGTAAGCAAGGTTTTTCGGCAGTGGGCTGGAATGACCTATTTCAGGTCAGGATGAATCAGTGCTAGGACCCAGCTAGTGCTGTAGCTTCTACCTGCTTCCACAGGCCAGATCCAGTGGCTCCATGGGCCAGATCTTGCCTGCATGCTGTAGATTGCCAACTCTTGACTTATGTTATCACTGGATATTTGTATAAACTCTCTAGCTTGCTCTTGTAAGCAGAGTCCTCTTTAATACATTGAAATGCACTCACCTTGGGCGTGCTAGCTAATAGGGCTGTGCGAAATTTCACCACCAGTTTTGTTTTGACTCTGTTTCAACCCATTTTAGGTCAAAACAGCAAAATTGAAATGGAACAGCTATGGTTGAAACAGCCTCGAAACAAAACAAGGCAAGTCGAAACATTTCGCTGTTTCAATGCTGTTTCAACGCTTCGCCCATAGGCTATAATGGGGAAGCTTGAAACAGCCTATAACTTTGTCATTTCTGGCCTGATTTGGATAGAACTTGCAGGAATGGTAGCCCATTCTGGGGGCACGAAGTCTGCCAAGTTTCAAGAGGATGGGTGCAGGGAGTTCAGAGAAACTGCACCCTAAAATCTTGAAAGCAAAACTCATGTCACACGTGTGTGTTAAGCCACAGCAAGGTCAAAACTGCAGGCTTGATAGCCCCTGCTGAGGCCACGAAGCCTGCCAGCTTTCAAGGAGATAGGCACAGGGGTTTCTGGATTCTGGGGTCCTGCACCTTTAGCTCCTGACAGGCAAAACTCGTGTCATGGGTGCTTGCGCAACTATGTCTGTCTTGGGGCATGGGGAGAGTGGGGGGTAAAGGTCACAGTCTGGACACCCTAGTTGTGAAGTAGTTTTTCCTTATGTTGAGCCTGCAACAAGCCTGAAACAATCTTCCAGGAGTTTGTTACCATTACTCCTAGTTTTCCCCAAGGGTGCCTTGGTGAACAGCTATTCACCAAGCCCTAGATGTACGCTTTTGATGTAGAGGTAAGCTGCCACCAAGTTCCCTCTCAGCCTTCTGTTTTTCAGGCTGAAGAGTCCCAGGTCCCTCAGCCTTTCCTCATTTGGCATGCCATGCAAGTCTCTGATTGTATGGTTAGCTCTTCTCTGGACTCTCTCAAGCTTTACCACGTCCTTGTTAAGGTGCGGAGCCCAGAACTGGATGCAGTACTCCAGCTGCAGTCTCACCAGTACTAAGCAGAGCCGAGTAGAGCAGGAGAATCACTTCTTTGCAATGGTTTTGCTGGAGATGCATCAATTGATGCATGCCAGTGTATTGTTGGCCCTGCTGACTACCGCATCGCATGTTCATACTGTGGTCAGTTATTACCCCCAGGTCTGTGGTGGCAAGTGATGGCTCATGTCACAAGATTTGATTGTCTGCAGCTTGAGGTGCAGTTTCCCCAAGCCCCTGCACCTATCTCCTTGAAACTTGGCAGGCTTCATGGCCTCAGCAAGAGCTACCACCCCTGCTGTTTTGACCCCGCTGTGGCTTAACACATACACGACATAATTTTTCCTTTCAGGAATTTGGGGTGCAGTTTCTCTGAATCCCCTACACCTATCTTCCTGAAAATTGGCATGCTTCATGCCTGCAGAAGGGGATACCATTCCTGAAGATTTCATCCAAATCAGGCCAGAAATGACAAATTTTTAGCCTATTTGGACCTTCCCTGTTATATCCTCTGGGTGAAATGTTGAAACGGTTGAAACAGCAAAACGTTTCGACGGAACAGAATGGAACGGAACAGCCATTTCGACTTGAAACAAACGTCAAAATGGAACACTTCCGGCGAAACATCGAAACACTGGTCAAAACGAAACGCTGCTATTTCGCACAGCCCTACTAGCTAAGTAGCTGGCATTTAAAGTCTCTGTTTGTATTACTTAATCTCAAACAATGAACTTAATACAAGTTTAGGATACGTCTCTCCACCCAGATAAAATCCTGAGCTCTGCAATGCTGCTGAAGCAATCAAGTTAGCCCATTGTGGACTACAGGCTAAAAGCTGCAGGAAGTATTTGCTTGAATTGGGAAACTATTTTCCCATTTCCCATGCATTTGTGGGTTAATGTACTCAAGTTCTGATATCTTCCACTGGGTTGCACAGTCTCCCTGTGTACCCAAACAGACAGGCAAATTCTTCTATGGTTTACTGGGAAAGAGTTGTAGACAGGCTCAGCTTACTGCAGCACAGTGAACCATGGGGTATCATAGCAATACACAGGAGAATGTCCCACTGAAGAGATGAACTTGAGTGTGGCTCTACAGTGCAAGGCTTCATGGCTAACCCTTGCACTCAGATTGGCTGCCAGTGACCTGATTTAACTCTACAGGGAATATTTACCAAAAAAGATTTACCAAACTGCCCTATGGAGTTTACTAATCTGAAAGTGTTACATGTGCTGGGCAGCACCTCGGTTGAAGTGGCCCAATTTCTGAGCTAGTGTGTCTGCATCTGGTGGAGATATGGCAGTTTACCCCAGCTGAGGATTGTCCCCTCTGACTTTGATGAGAATATTGCTAGAGTGAGACTATCAGAATTTAGCCCTGGGAGTTGTGAGTGAGAGGCCTATAGATGGATATGAGCTTTGTGGCCTCCGTGATGTGCTTTTGTTTTTCTGATTTTCTCTCCCTGAGGTGGAGAAGGTGTGTGACATGAATTAGTGTTTATGGGCCGATCAGATGCTATCAGGAGGCATGTGAAGGAGGAATGAGGGCTCCTGGGTCTAACATGGGCAGCACAGAAAAGCACAAAGCCAGGAGTGTGTATGGAGGAAACAAATCAGGCCTTAAAAGTGATATTGCTGGTGGTGGAAGGGAACCCATGTTCCAAGAGGAATGATAGGAAATAAAATCTGAGCAGAGGAGCTAAGGATGGAGTTAGGTGGAGCCTTGAAGGGGGCCTGGTCCTGAGCTAGTATAAACTGGCCCATTGACCCATTGACTTCAATGGAGCTATGCCAGTTTATATCAGTTGGAGATCTGGTCCAAGGAGTTAAAACTTCATGTATACTTTCATAGTTTCATAGTTGGTAGGGTCGGAAGGGACCTAAGCAAATCATTAAGTCCGACACCCTGCTGTGGGCAGGAAAGAATGCTGGGGTCAAATGACCCTGGCTAAGTATCTATCCAGCCTCCTTTTGAAGACCCCCAGGGTAGGAGCGAGCACCACTTCCCTTGGAAGTTGGTTCCAGATCCTAGCTGCCCTGACTGTAAAGTAGTGCTTCCTGATATCTAGCTTGAATCTACTCTCTGTCAACTTATGGTCATTATTCCTTGTTACTCCCAGTGGTGCTCAGGGGAACAGGCACTCTTCCATTGCCTGCTGGTCCCCCTTGGCCAGTTTATAGATGGCCACCAGATCCCCTCTCAGCCTTCTCTTGTGGAGGCTGAACAGGTTCAGGTCCCATAGCCTCCGCTTGTAGGGCCTGCCCTGCTGCCCCCTGATCACGCGAGTGGCCCTCCTCTGGATCCTCTTAATGCTGTCCACATCCCTTCTGAAGTACTCCAACTGCGGCCTGACCAATGTCATACAGAGGGGGAGGATCACCTCCTTGGACCTGCTTGTGATGCATCTGTGGATGCATGACAAGGAGCAGTTAGCCTTCCTGACTGCATCCTCACATTGGCGGCCCATGTTAATTTTGGCATCAATAACGACTCCAAGATCCTTTTCTGCCTCTGTGCTGACGAGAAGGGAGTTCCCCAGCCTGGGCTGCACGTGGGTATTGCAAGGAGTCCCCCAGTCTGATGTCCCTCCCGATGCCCCTTGCAGCTGGGCTGGGACTGGGACCCTGATTTGTGGCTTGAATAGGGACTGTCTGTCTGTCTGAGGTGCTGTGCAGGCCCCCATCCCTGTGTGATCCAAGAGTCTGATGCCGCCCCTTGGAGCCAGCACTTCCCCATGCGGGGGTTATCGGCAGGCAGGTGGGTCCAACCCGGGAGGGACACAGGGTGCTGAAACCACCCCCGACTGTTGCTGGCTCCGTGCACACCCTTCCAGTCCCTCCCCACCCTTCCCTCAGTTTCCCTCTCTGCGATCCCAGCCCCAGGCCTGTTCCTGAAGCACCCGGAGACTCAGCTCGGTCGGCGGCAGGTTGCACACGGGTGAGTGGAGCGCAGGCTCTCTGAAGTGTAACGTTTCTCTCCTGGAAGCTGCTCATCTGTTGAGGCCCTTGATCTCCCAGGGATTAGAGTGCTCGCACAGCCAGGCGCGCGCGGGGGCATGGGGGAGGGCTGCGCTGGAGCAAGAGACGCCTGGACACTTGACTGGAAGTGACACTTGGCGCTGGCTGGCTGCACTGTCTGAGCTGTGCCGTCGGCCCCCCAGGCATCGCTGGCATGGGGCATGGGCAGCCACCGGCTCACCTACTCCCGAGCTGGGTTGCAGTCCAGCCTGATCCCTCTGCTTCCAAGGCAAGCAGCATTACTGGGTGCTGGCGGGGGCCGAGCAGCCCTGGTGCTGGAGGTCAGTGCTTGATCCCGGGGGGTAGGTATGCTGCTGGTTCTTTCTCTCTAGGTGCAGTACCCTGCACTTGTCAGTATTGAATCCCATCTTACTCTCATCCACCCACCCCTGTAACCTGTTCAGATCCATTTGCAGCCTGTCCCTCCCTTCTAGCGTGCCCACTTCTCCCCACATCTTAGTGTCATCTGTGAATTTGAACAAGGTGCTTTTCACCCTCTCGTCCAAGTCACTGATGAAGATGTTGAACAGTATAGGCCTGAGGACTGAGCCCTGGGGGACTCCACTGCCTACATCCCTCCAGGTCGAAAATGACCCGTCCACCACCACTCTCTGGGTGCAGCCCTCCAGCCAATTGGCGACCTATCTGACTGTGTAGGCATCAACATCACAATCACCTAATTTTTTAACAAGAATGGGGTGAGAGACAGTGTTGAAGGCCTTCCTAAAGTCCAGAAAGACTACATTCACCGCGACACCTGCATCCAAGAATTTTGTGACCTGCTCATAGAAGGCATCCAGGTTGGTCTGACAGGACCTGCCTCTAATGAACCCATGTTGGTTGCCCCTAAGCATACACTCCCCTGCTTGCCCCTTGCAGATATGCACCTGGATAATTTTCATGTAGGAGGCAGCTGAGGAAATGGACAGTAATAAGGAACTGGAATGCTCCTCAGGCAGAGAATTAGATGACCAAGACCAGCCCACCCTATCCTGTGAAACCTGCAGCCGTGGGGAACCTCGCAGCTAAGGGCCCCCCACTACGTCCAGGCGCTCGCCAGCCCCTGCTGCCAATGCAGACTCCAGCTTCATGTCCAGCTGCTTGCCACCCCACCCCCAATGCTGCCAGTGGCTTCTTTGGGGCAGGGGGCCCCAAAAAATTGTGGGCCGGCCCTGTGGATGACATTCTACTTTGCAGCTATATGAAAGAAGGGTCAGGTCCTGCCAGCAGCACTCCAGAAAGCAATCCCATTGGCCAAGACTGACAGGGATTTTAGGTGACTCAGTTTTTAGGTGCCTGATGTGAGGTGCCTCAAATGAGTCTGATTTTCAGACACAACTGAACACCCTTCCTCTGTAAGTTAGGTCCTTTTAGGTTGTCCCAAGTTGGGCACCCAAAAATCAAGGTGTTGAAAATCAGTCATGACTTCTGAAAATCAGGGCCAATTTGATTTGCCTCATTTCATCTTTTGCTGTCTGAAGGCCTGGCCCTCAGGGGACTGAGACCTTACCTAGAAAATATTGCAGCAGTGAAAGGACTGTAGCTATAAGCATCAGGAAGACGAATCCATCAAGCACCTCAATAAGCAGTACCAGCAGCATGTGGACTTCTCGGGCTACAGAAACAGTCACCAGAAAGATCTGTTTGTTCATGTGGTTCCAGATAAGAACCTTTTATCGGGCCCTGTTAGATAAAACTTCACAGTGGGCCTGGATGCCTACCTTGCACTAACTGAGGATCCTGTCTGAGCATGTGTGTGCCCCCCATACTGGCTAGGCTAACTCTGTCAGGATTAGAGGACAATGTATATTTCGCTGGTGTGGGACTGATAATTTTGAGAACCATGTTCAAAGCCTGGCTCTACCTAAAGCATTGTTGTATGACTTTGAACAAGTCACTGGCTCTTTTGTGCCTTGGTTTTCCTGCTTACAAAATGGGGATACCGCCATTCACCATATTCTTATGATAGGTGATGTGAGGATTGGAGGTACTCTGGGTGACAGTGATCATGACAATTAGGTTCACCATTCACCTAAAGGCTGAGAAATCAGTTAGTAGAACAGAAGTCTTAAACTTCTGAAGGGCAGACTTTGGCAGACTCAGGAGGTTAGTTGGAGAGGCTCTCTGCAATCAGCAACTGGACAATTTGGGAGTTCAGGAATGGTGGTGCTTCCTTAAGGGGGCAATTCTCACTGCTCAAAAAGAGGCCATCCCCATGCAGACAAAAAACAGGAAAGGAGCCAAGAGACCCGCTTGTCTCAACAGGGATATTAGGGAACTATTGAAAAAGAAAAAAGAAGCTTGCAAGCAATGGAAGAATGCTTCAGCAACTAGAGAGGAGTACACTTATATCACCAGGGTCTGCAGGTATGGGACAAGGAAAGCCAAGGCAGGCATAGAGATCAAGCCAGCAACCAAAATAAAGGACAACAAAAAGTCCTTCTATAGATACATAGGGAGCAAGAAAAAATTGGGCTCCACTGTAGGACCCCTACTGAATATGGAGGGGCAGCCCACAGTTGATCCCCCCGAAAAGGCAGCGCTCCTAAATACATACTTCACATAGGTATTCCTGAAATCAAACGGGGCTGTTCACCTGTCCAGAGGCCCAGGGACTATGGGGAAGATAACAGACTACATGAAATCAGTCCTGAACAGGTGAGGGATCTCTTAGAACACCTGGATGTTTTCAAGACCACTGGGCCAGATGACCTGCATCCGAGAGCCCTGAAAAAACTGGTGGAACTTATATTAGGGCCACTGGTGAAGCTGTTTGAAGAGTCGTGGAACTCAGGAGTGGTCCTGGATGACTGGAGGAGGGCCAACGTGGTACCTATCTTCAAGGAAGGGAAGAGAAATGACCCTGCAAATTACAGACCAATCAGTCTGACTTCGGTCCTGGGAAAAAAATTTGAAAAATTTGTTAAGGAGGCCATCAATTACAAGCTGGTAACTGGCGGGGTATTAAGAAGTAACCAGCATGGCTTTGTCAAGGGTAGATCATGCCTGACAAACCTGGTGTCCTTCTATGACCAGGTAAATAACCATCTGGACGAGGGACATGAGGTTGATGTCATTTACTTGGACTACAGTAAAGCCTTTGATTCTGTTTCCCATGAGATTCTCTCAATTAAACTGGAGGGTTCTGGGCTGGGCCAGTCTACAGTGAGGTGGGTGGACAACTGGCTTGGAGGCTGATCCCAGAGAGATGTAATCGATGGGATGGCCTCATCCTGGAGGGCCGTCTCTAGTGGTAACCCCCAGGAATCTGTACTTGGACCTGTGCTCTTTAACATATTTATTAATGACTTGGATGAGGGGTAGAAAGATCAATGATTAAGTTTGTGGATGATACTAAGCTGTGGGGAAATGCAGGCACATCAGAAGATAGGGTAAGGATCCAGGATGACCTTGACAGACTGGTTTTATGGGTGGAACAGAATCAGATGAGGTTTAACAGGGAGAAGTGCAGGGTTCTTCAGCTGAGTAGGAAGAACCTTCACCATAACTTCACGATGGGTGGTGGTACACTGGCTGACACAGCATCTGAATGGGACCTGAGGGTCACAAGCGACCAGAAAAAGAACATGAGTCAACAGTGCAATGAGGTTGCCAGCAGGGCAAACAGAACTCTGGCATGCATCAGCCGATGTGTTGCCAGTAGATCAGGGAGGTGCTTCTTCCTCTCTATTCGGCATTGATGAGGACACCGCTGGAGTACTGTGTCCAGTTCTGGGCACCACACTTCAGGAAGGATGTGGATAAGCTTGAGAGGGTACAAAGAAGGGCCATCTGTATGATTAGGGACCTGGAGGATAGGCCCTATGAGGAGAGACTCTGGGAACTGGGCCTGTTCAGTCTGAGTAAAAGAAGACTGAGAGGTGACTTGATAGCCACCTACAAGTAAGTTAGGGGTGAGAATCAAGATCTAGGGGAGCAACTCTTCAGGAAGGCACCTCAAGGGAGACTGAGGACCAATGGGCACAAACTAATAGAGGGAAAATTTAGGCTGGACATAAGAAAAACTGTTTTTTCTGTAAGGGTTACCAGAATTTGGAACACACTCCCAGCAGTCGCTATCCTTGGAGGTGTTCAAGATGAGGGTGGATAAGCACCTTGTAGAGCTCATTTGAGCCAAACAACTTCCTGCCCATGGCAGGGGACTGGACTTGATGATCTTGCAGGTCCCTTCCAGTCCTTCGATTCTATGATTCAAACTGTCAATGTACTGGGCTAGTCTTCTTGGCTAGGGACAGACATTCAAAATGCCTGAGCCTGAATTGACTTAATCTTTGCAGGTTAGTTTAACCTTCCTAGGTTGAACCAGGTTGCAACCATAACATTCCCTCTGGACTGAAGAAATGCAGGCACATGCCTGCAGTGGCTCAGGCTAGAAGCTGGGGGGTACTAGAGCAGCCCTCCCTTCCCTTCTACAGTGCTTAGCTGAGGGGAGGTGTTACTAGACCCTGGCAGAATGCTCTTATTAGGGAGGGGTGTAAACCCCAGCCCTGGCCTGCACCATCCCAGGCTTTTCCTCACTTGCTGCTCAAGGGACAGGAGTGTTGCCAGCCCCCAGCCCTCAGCTAGCACTCTGAAGCAAAGCTGGTGGGGAAAGGGAGCAGTGCGTGCATCTGTTGATGATGATACTGAGCTTTTCATTCTCCCTCTCTCTGCTTCTTCATACTGTCTGCAAACCTGACAGGGCTTCAAACCAGCAGTGGGCTGATAACACAGTGTTTATGAGCTCACCAACAACACAAAAGTTTCTCTCATTAGTTCAAGCTCTTCTTAAACAGCTTTTCCCAAGGGAGGAATGGAGTCACATTACCAGCTGACCTGTTGATTAGCACCAAAAAGCCCTAAGTGAAGACTGTTCTGTCTGCCTGTCCCAGTGAAATTGGAGAGACATACACAGATACCTCTCAGCATTAGCTAGCATACTACATGCCTAGGGTCTGTGGGGCTGGGGTCTGTGCTGTGGGAGATGGGAGAAAGGGAGTGGGGAATCTCTGCCTGAGCTGCAAGCGGTGAGGAGGGATGGGGCAGAGGGAGTCAGGCAGACCTGGCTGTGCTGGAGCTCTGGCTAGGGAGCAGAGGGATGGGGCCAGCTTGTTCTCTGGAGCAGAGAGCCCAGCCCAGGGCTGCAAAGCATCTTGGATACTGGGGGCTCTGGTTTAACTTAAGCCAGGAAGGGGTCTGGAACAGACATTGCCCAAACTGGTTTGACTACATTCAACCAGTTTTATCTTAAGCCAGTTTCAGCCATTTTGAAACTGGTTTACATGCCCTGAACTTATATTTGTTACAGGTTTAAACCAGCTCCTGATCACTTAAACTGGTTTATGTGTAATGTCTGTCCCTAGCTCTTATGTGTTTGTAAAGCACCTTCTGCTAAGGGGCCTCTGTTTGCTGTTTCTTTGGATGCCAAAGAAATAATGGATAGTACTAGCAAGGAGGCAATCTTCCCTGGATACGGGAGAAGAAGAAGTTGCCATCTTAGTTATAAAGGACCTGGCTCTAGGAACATGCAGATCGCTTTTGGGGAACTTTACCTTTCCATAGAGGATCTGCTACCTCTTCCTGTTTTCTGTGGTCTCCAGCAAAGCTGTGAGCCTCTCTGCTAGAGAAATGTTTGAAAAGTTAATGTACAATTTACAACAGACACATATTGCAACTGCTTGTTGGCAAGTGTGAGGGCAGACAATAGCTACAGTAACCTTGCTCAATCTCCATGTTTATTTCTTTGTTACAATGTCTCCAAGAATTATGAGTAGAGATTAAAAGAGCTGAATGATATAATAACATTCATCAGTGTCTAAGACCCTGACATGTTTGGTACGCTGAACACTGTGGATGCTTAAGATTTCATGATACCAACACTTAGAAATACCTGAGACAGAGCAATCAAAGTAGTGACAGCTTGCATTTGAGTTAAAGGAGACATTTTATCAGAGATGCCAGATTTTGTGGTTTTATCATGAGTCTTATTCTGTTACGTTTTTTTTTTTAAACTCCAGCACCTGTAGTAATGTTATTACCTAGAAAGCTTTATTTGTAATTTAAATGTGCTCTAAAAGCCCATCAAAACATAACAGAACCAACCCGAAATGTGCTACTAGGGGGTGCACACATCTGTGTGCACATATTAGTCCATCCTTGATGGCCCCATTGTTAAAGCTGTACTGAAATTTTTGAAGTCTCTATGTTTTCAGTCAGTATACAATCTGTTTGTTATTTATAAAAAAATAACAGATGTAATTCCTAAACCTATCCTGTGGACTCAACCTCATGGACTTTGCTTAGAAACTTGGCACAACAGAAAAAAAAATTATTATTATATATTTATGTTGTGGTTGGTAGATAAGGCCCTGATCTGCCTGACTCGGTTGTTATTGTCATAACAGTACAGTACCGCCTTATAGACTCAACCAAGAATAGTACCCCACTGCACAGGGTGATGTACATCTACTTAGCAAATGACAATCTCTATACTTCTGGCATCTAAAGTGCCCAACACCATTTCCTTGTAGCTTGTAACATTGGCAGAAAAAGAGCCAATTCCTGAATCATTGAAGTCAGCAAAGGATTTGCTTTTGATGGATACAGGCTCCTTGTCAAACAGCACAATGCAATTTAATCTTTTACTGCTCTTTGTATGTCTTGCACAAAAAGAATCCCAAGGAAATTCTCATGTTGCTATGTAAAAGCATTCTTATTCTGAGGAGTCATGACCCCAACAGCTCTGATCAGCCTGCAGGGTATCATGAGCACCCGCTCTATTTTCCATCTAGGTGGTAGGGGCAGTTCTATTCTTTTCCTATCTAATATTGGGTGCAAGTATAAAAATAGGATGGTAATGCCTGAATTTAAAATTAAGGTTGCCAAAGGAGTTAATATCACACTTAGACAAAATAAGTATAACAGTGGTTCTCAAACTTTTTTTTTTCGCGGACCACTTGAAAATTGCTGAGGGTCTCTGTGAACCACTTAAGAAACTTTTTTTTGGTCTACAAATCAAAGCTACATTGCATCCATGTGGCATTAGGTGCCACTTCACGGATATGAGCCATTACCCCACTATGTCTTCCTGTATGCTCGTGCACCATCGGTACGTACTCCAACACAATGTTGCCAACCAATACCATGTTCCTTCACAAACTCATCTAGTAATTGGAAAAGTTGTTTGGCAGTTGTTCTTCTTGGCACTGAACAAGAGAACAATATCTTCGCCTTCTTCAGTGATCTGGATGAAGGGGTGGCAAGCACCCTGTCCAAATTCGCAGATGACACAAGAATATGGGGTGAGCTAACACCCTGGAGAGGAGGAACCAGATCCAGGCTGACCTAGACAGGTTGCAGAAGTGGGCAGAGAGCAACAGGATGCAATTCAATAAGGACAAGTGCAAGGTGCTGCATCTGGGGAGAAAGAACTGCCATCATACCTATAGGCAGGGGGGTGACCTCCTCAGCACCACTGAAGCAGAAAGAGATCTTGGAGTCACTGTTGACTCCAGGACGAACATGAGTCATCAATGTCATGAAGCAGTCGGCAGAGCCAATAGCACCTTGTCATGCATCCATAGGTGCTTCACAAACAAGTCCAGGGAGGTGATTCTTCCTCTCTACATGGCACTGGTCAGGCCACAGCTGGAGTACTGTGTCCAGTTCTGGACGCCACAGTTCAAGCGGGATGCAGACAACCTGGAGAGGGTCCAAAGAAGAGCTACTCGTCTGATTGGAGGCCTGCAGGAAAGGCCCTACGAGGAAAGGCTAAGGGACCTTAACCTCTTCAGCCTCTCCTAGAGAAGGCTGAGAGTGGACCTTGTGGTGGCATACAAATTCATAAGGGGAAAGCAACATGAAGTAGGCGATGAGCTGTTTATCAAGGCACCCCCGGAACAACGAGGAACAATGGCCATAAGCTACTGGAAAGTAGGTTTAGACTGGACATTAGAAAAAAGTTCTTCACGGTCAGGGTTGCCAGGATCTGGAATGAGCTTCCAAGGGAGGTCGTGCTCGCCCCATCCTTGGGGGTCTTCAAGAGGAGACTGGACAGGCACCTGGCTGGAATCACATGGTCCCAGGTTTGGTGACTTTTCTTGCCTGCCAGGGGCAGGGGGTCAGACTAGATGGCCCACTGAGGTCCCTTCCGACCCTAGAATCTATGAATATCTTCCAGTCCTTTCCCTTCCCACTCATACCTGATGCACGCAAAAAGATTTGAAAGGTCAGCAACATCAGCGGTCTCATCCAATTGCAATGAAAAATACCTACTGCTGTTCACACATTTCACAAGAATGTCTTCAACATGAGCTGCCATATCTTGAATTCTGCATGACACAGTGTCATTTGAAAGAGGCATACAATCTAACTGCTTTGCCATCTTCTCTCCACACATTATAAACACAAGTTCTTTAGCTGCAAGCAAAATAAGTTCTTCCCCAATAGTGTAAGGCTTCCCTGCTTTGGCAATTCAAAGGCTTGCATGATATGAAACTTCCAGGGCCTTTACATTTACTGTTGCATGAGCAAACATTGTTACTGTCCCTTGTTTCAACAAATTGAGTTTGTGCTGAAAAAATTCAGGAGGTTTATCTTTGAAAGCAGCATGTATTATCTCCAAATGATACTGGAGATTTGCAGGCTTCAACCTTTTGTTAGCTTGCGCTGTGTAGCATAACACGCATTGCAGCGTTGGTTCATTTTGTTCACCAATCCATGTGAAGCCTAAATTAATATAGCTTGAGTTCTATTGTCTTACCATTTTTTGGCATTTCAGTGTATTTTCATTACCAGTACTTCTACTCGTACTGGTTCCTGGTAAACACGGGTTTGTACTCAAAATTTCCTTTGCAGATGTATAGATTCATAGATTCATAGATGTTAGGGCCAGAAGGGACCTCAATAGATCATCGAGTCCGACCCCCTGCATAGGCAGGAAAGAGTGCTGGGTCTAAACAACCCCAGCCAGATGCATATCCAACCTCCTCTTGAAGACCCCCAGGGTAGGGGAGAGCACCACCTCCCTTGGGAGCCCATTCCAGACCTTGGCCACTCGAACTGTGAAGAAGTTCTTCCTAATGAATGTATGTTTGCTTGCTGTAGTCTCATGTTCGACTTTGAACTTTTCGCTGATCTCACCATCACTGGTTTGATTATTTGTTGTTTTCTTTTTCAAATATCTCGTTTTCAACCACAAATCCATTTCTGGGGATTGACTACTATCCTACTTACTGGACTGACGACTGTTACATTTTTTGAAAAAGCACTGGATTCTGGTACAGTCAGTACTTTCCACGTGACAATGATGACCAATAAATACAATACAGGTAGGTTAGCTGAATTGCATCCAGTGAAGACCATGCACACACAGCTGAAAAATGCAACCTATTAAAACTATGCGTGTCATGTAGTAGGGTGACACCAATTTGAAAAAAACCCACACATTTCACTTCTGGATTAAATATGAATAAAAATAAAATAACAACATTTTTTTCTTTAGCACTGGCATCATATATATAATGTTAATCACAGTGGATAAGGTAATTACATAAATACACTATTGCTAGCTCATATGGTTGGTGATGACGATATTGACATTTGAAAGGTGGCTGTACACATCTTGTCAATGACTTTAAGCATGACCATAACAAAATTACCTTATAGCTTCCAGAAACAACTTTATCTCTGCTGAACAAGGCAAATTTGTAATTTTTTTCAACATATGTCACCAAAATATATGAATATTTAAAGCAGGATATATACTGTAAGATTGCATAAGTTTATCTCTGTAATGGAGCCCCTATCCCATCATTGAAGAACAGAGGGAGCAGCTGGCTGGCTCCAGCCCCCTGGAGGAACTGATAGGGGCAGAGCACCGCTTATAAAATCCAGCTAGCACAGTAGGGCCAGTGACTGATAAGCCTGTGGCAGAAGTGGGGGTCAAGTGAACCAGAGAGGGGGTTAGAGGCCAGGGCCTGAAGGAAGGTGGGTGGTCTGGCCCCATGAGTGACTGGTGCCTCCTGAATCTGGGGGAGCACCCACAGAAGCTGCCAATGGCAGCAGCCCTGTCAGGAGGGGGCACCAGCCCTACTGACAGCATCAGTGTTGGCCACTGGGGGGGCACTGGCCCCGTCAAGGTGGGGGCACGTGCACCCCCGTGCACCTGCTACCGGTCGCCTATGTCTGGCCCTGCACAGTGCAGAAAGTGGAGCTCTGGGGAGTAGAAGGGCCTGACTGGCCAAGGAGAAAGGACTCCAGACTGCAGGAAGCTGCAAGAAAACACCTGCACCACCAGGCAGCAGGGATAAGTATTTTGGCCCTGAATCATAGCTCAGTGCCATGGGGTGGTGCTGACCCAGGGTTGGGGAGGCCTTTTGTTTGGGAATGGATGCTTGTATGTTTTGTGTTGAAGTTGACCTGGGGGATTGGATAGTGGCTTTGGGTGGGGGATAGCAAAGACAAGGGTGCCAGAGACACCCCAGGTCCTAAACCTTTCAAAATAGCACGACTGTGGCCTGAGATAGAAAAGACTGAGGGCACAGACCCAGGTTGGAGCCTAGGGTCCTGGGACAGTGGACCTCGGGCAGAGGGGTCCAGCCAGAGTAAAGTGGGTCAGGGCCAGGGGACCTCAGTCCAGACAAGGATGTAAGACCAGAAGTGAAACCCCGATACCCTCTAGGGGCAGCCTCTATGTCCAGTTATAATGCCAAGGCATGGCAGATGAGACAACAGGGTGGGACCCTGAGAAGCCAGAGGCAGCAAGCAGGGTGGGATCCAGGTGACTGCTAGGAGGTGACTTGGCTGGCTCAGGACCAGACACATTACACTCTCCAAGATTACAGTTAAAGGTGTTGCCTGCTTGTGTCAGGTGAATGTTCACATGCTAATAATGTCATCAACAGATTGCATAACGTGTAAGGATAATATCCTAAATAAATTGCTGCAACGTGTCCTTTTCTGTTCCATTTAAACGCTTGAGATTCTCTAAAAGGTAATGTGTCAAAGTGTTTTGCCTAATGTTTACATAATCTTAAGGAAGCTGATTGTGTGTAACAAAAAGTTCATTTATAACATCTAATGAAATATGCTGTAACCTAGGAGACTCATGCCTCCCTGAACCAGTTACTCTGTAAGATGACACCCTGTCCTGCCTTCCATGTAACAAAAGTTTTACTATTTCATAATAATATGAGCAGCCTCACTAAGCTACCACTGTCAAGTCTCTCTTGTTATTTGTGGCACAGCAGTATTTAGAAGTCCCCATTGCCCTGAGCACAATATAGTTCCCCAAAGAGATTCCAATCTATATGGACAAGACAGACATGGGAAGTATCATTATCCCCACTTTACAGATATAGAACTGAGGCCCAGAAAGATTAAATGACTTATCCAAGGAACTGGCTAAAACTGAGCTCTGGTCTCTTCCAGTCTAGTCTTGTGCTTTAACCAGTTGCATAACTAGGGGTAGGAGACCAGGGCATCAGCCCCAGGCGCAGATTTTTAAGGGAGCACAAAAATGGTGATGGCCACTAGCTTGGCCATCACAGCCACCACTGCCCAGATGCTGCCACTGCCCTGGCCACTGGTACTGCTCCTGGCCAAGCTACCACTTTCCCTCTGAGGTTACTTGAAGCATATTAAGATTTCGGAGGGTTTGGGATGGATCATGCAGGGCATAGCCTGGTTCTCTGTATGTTGCACTACTTAAAATGGATTCTCTCTCCTTGCCTAGATTTGCATAAAATTCTAAGAGGTACTTACACCACCTTCTGACTTTGACCCCTAGCATTTATAAAAGAAGTGAGGTTGGTTTGACTCATATACTGTAGGATCTGAAGAGAAGCATGCAAGACAGCAACAGGAAGGTGAAATGTAATATCTTCCCCAGTAACATACACCTCTGAAATGTCATCAGCATGTGTTCTACATTCTCACTCATTGCTGTACATTTTTCTTTGAGGGAACCTGACTGCAAGAGCATGTGAGTGCCCCACCTCACACACCCACTCCGACTTTGGCCATAACTCTGGTTCCTGAGGAATGAGAATGGTGCCCAGCAAGTCCAGAGGGGCCAACAGCATAAAGAAGACAAGCTAAAGCTGTTGATTCACCTTGAGAGGCCCTGATCCTGCAGCTAGACTTCGCTACGTGGACCCCTGCACTCATGAAGGTCTGATTGCAAGACTGAGACCTTAAAACAAAGAGTCATCTGCAAGTTGCTTTCCCGGACCACGCAGAAGGCAGATAACACTGCAACCTTGACAGTAGGATGGGGCGGGTATCTGGAAGAACAGCACAGCCCCAGCTGCTAGCACTTCCCCCTTGACATCAGGAATGCAGATCAGTCTGTTCTCCTTTCTATTTTTGAACCTACATTGTAGCCAGCCCCACAACAACCCCTTCCTACAGACTCTGTCTGGTTGGCCTCCTTCCCAAACCAAGGACATTCTCTCACTGCTATTGCAACAGACTCTTTGCATCAAAGGCAGAGCATTGAGGTCATCAGCAACATTTATTTCTCTGCAGATTCTCCTGGGCTCCAGCTGTTTACTTTCCCCATATCCCACCATGCAGTGGTTCAAATGTGTATGCTCCCAGTTACTTAATCCTATTCCCTCTGAGAGCCCTGTATCTGGTCCCTCACAGGCAGCTTCAACCCTCTACATCGGGGCAGGCAATTATTTAGGGTGCAGGGACACTTAACAAGTGTTGGTGAGCTGTTGGGGGCCGCATAGGTAGCTTTGCCCCTTGACAGTTGCCTGCCCACAAGTCGCCCTATTAGGACCAGAAATCTCGCCCCCTAACCCCTGACCTTTGCAACCAGAAGTCCCTCCCCTTGACCCCCAGAAATACCCTTTTTGGGAGGGGGGTTGCCATCTTAGAACCAGAAAAAAACAAATCATACACTAGAAGTCAAACGCCTACTATAGCATACTTTAATTTTATTACAACAAAATATTTGTCATGATTTGTGTTTGTGTACTGTATATAGAAGGGATTGCATAATAACTCAGAAATAAAGTCTCACTCAAATTGTGTGAGGGTTTTGTAGGAATACACCATACACACTCCCTACAAAACTCCTGACTTGCATAGGCAAGAACCCTATGCCCCCCACTATGTGGGTGTGCGTATATGTTGGTGGGGTTGTGGGGCAGGGTGTGTGAGGTTTGTGGGGTGCAGGGACCCCCCACATTCCCCCACATGGCACACAGCCCCTGCTGCTGGGAGCAGCAGCAGGTGTGTAGGTGGGGGGAGGCTTAGGAAGCTCATGCCTGGTGTAGGCACTGGTGCCCAGCAGGGTGCGGCTCTGGGCAGCGGTGTGGGTGGGGGTGAGTAGCGTAGCCTGCCTAGCTGCCTCTATCATGGGGACTTTACACTGCATGCTTGCAGCTTCTGCACTCCCATGGGGGAAACCCCGCACTGGACTCTGCAGGCAAGCAGGGGACAGGGCTCCCTTCACTCTAGGCAGAGTCTGGGGTCCTGGGCAGCATGGGGCAGCAGAGGCAGTGGGTTCCACCAAAGAGCCTCCCCCGCTGTGCGTGCGGGAGCTGCAGGCGCACCGCAGTAGTAGCGGCAGCAGCAGCAAACTGGGAACCGCAGGGCCGGGCTGGCTCCAGCTGCATTCTGTGATCCTGGCATTGCAGCCGGGAACCAAGTGGCAGGGCACGGCATGGCACGGTCAGGTACCTCCCAGCAGCGTGCTGTTCCTGCCTGTAACGCCAGAACTGCAGAACACAGCAAGAGCCAGCCCACCCCATGGATCCCAGCTTGCTCCTGCTGCTGCTGGTCCTGACCCTCAGGGCCCTGCACTCCCACCTGCTGCCACTTCCCCCAGTGCTTGCCCCTGCTGCCTTCCCTCCCTGCCCCCTGCAGGAAAGTCTGCAAAGGAAGGGGAAAGGGCTGGGGGGGGGGAAGGGGGGGAAGTGGAGCAGGGGCCCACTGCATCCATGTGGCCAGCCCTTCCCCCATGTCAGGGTTGTTGCCCAGCAGTGGGATTCACATGGCGCTGCACTGCTTTCAAAAGCAGCAGCAAAGTACGGAGGCAAGAAGCAGGCAGATCCCTGCTTGCAGCTGCAGCCTGCCCTTGCCCCATGCAAAACTCAGGGGTCTACATGCCCCCCACCCACACCCCCTTGGCTCCCTGGCACCATGCCTCTGGGCTCCGACTGTCCCATGACCCGGCCTGGCTGGGGCCCCATTCATTGTAAATGGGGCCCCGGCCAGGCTGGTTCATGAGACAATTCCCACAGTGTAGCAGGGAGCAGGGCAGGGGCAGAAGTGAACGATTCACCCCTGCCCCCACCCCTCTCCCTCCTGCACTGTGAGGGGTACAGTTTGCCCCCTGCCCCTCCACCCCTCAAGCTGAGGCAGAAAGCAGATGAAAAGAAATTTACCTGCCTGCTGGGCTGGCTGCTGGCTCTTGCTGGGCCGGTGATCCTCTCCGCCCTCCGCCCCATTCTTACCTGAATTTCCCTCTGGGGCAAAGGGAAGCGGGGAACAACCACAGGCTCCCAGGCTAGAAACTTCCCCTAAGACAGGGGCTTCCAGCTGGGGGCTTGGTGGGGGGCAAGGGGCAGGACTGACGGGCCTTCCTATTGCTGCTGCTGGCTTCCCCTGGGTCCTGCTGCTGCTGGCTCCTGTCATCTTTGACAGGCAGCCAAAGGCAGATAAAAATTAGTTTTAAAAAATGTTTTAGGATCCCCATGGGCTGGGTGAAATGGCCTAGTGAACCGGATCCAGCCCGTGGGCTGTATTTTTACCACTGCTGCTCTACATCCTTCTCCATGACTTTCTGTTTCTAGTCCCCATTTACATGGCTTGCTTTTTGCTCCTATCCTACTTCCACCAGATCTTTCCTAACCAGACTTCCAGGTAGAAACTGCTACCCACCTGGCTCCCAACCAGCTTGTTGTGCAAGAAGCCAAGGAATTTACTAGATCTTGGATAGCTTTTCACTTTTATTGTCACAAATTTCTCACATGAAATGCTGAGAATAGGAAGTACTGGCTCAAACTGGCAGGGAGCCAGTATCTAAGAGCATTAAAATGCCCCAACACAGTGCTGGGAGTAGGTCTCTGGTCTAATACATGGTTCCATGAAAAAAAAGGGCTGTACCTCAATGTGGAGGGTACAGATCCTTGCTGGAGAATGCAGTACAGGTTTCCCTCACTTTATGTGGGTTCTGTATGTGCAAATTTGTTCTTATGCAATTACCCTTTTTATACCAAAAATTTGTTATATGTGAGGTAAATTCACTCTTATATGAGTGGTGCGGTGGAAGCCTGCAGTCAGCTGCTTTGTGGGGAGCACTGTGGGAGTGACGCACCCTATAGTCTCCTGTGTGGATCTGTGCTCCTCACTTGTCTGTGACACATGTTTCTGCAGTTGCCATCCCCATTATGATAGTGCCCTGTGCTTGTGTGTACTGTCTGCTCTTGGTGAGCACCAAAATTGTCCTGTAAAAGTAGTAGAAATCGGTCTAGGGGTCAGTACAGTTGAGGTCTTGGAACATATCCCTATTTGTTACATTGTAATGTGGGTTCCCTTTATGCAAATTCAAGTTATGTGCCATTTTCCAGGAAACGCATGTACAGCATAAAGTGAGGAAAACCTGTACTGTATAGCTGCGTAGGCCAAGAACTGAAAGGTCATGTTAACTGGGGAAAATGGTACGCTTGCTTGCCCACGTGCTCTCTGTGCTGTGAGGAGGAACAGCAGTAACATAACGTGGGGTGGGCAAGTGGAGCATATACTGCCTAAGCAGAGGAGTGCCTCACTTTGGGGGTTCTTGCTACAGGTTACTTCCCTGCTGCCTTGCCTTGTTCTTCCAGCACTCTCCAGCTCCAGGAAGCTGCCAGTGCAAGGCGTTCTGGGAATCCTAGCTTTGTAGAGCACCAGTGGAATTAGCTGTTGATGATGGGGAGAACTGACCCCCGTTTTTTCTGCTGAATTCAGAATTTTATTGTGTTCTGGAAATAGGCTTCAACAGCAAGAAAATGGGGTGAAAGTTTCCTCTCCCGGCAGCAGCAAACTCCACTGCCACTCCACTAAAGAACAACGATTCCTACAATGCCTCAGACTCAACCCAGCTCTGTTCTGTTCCTGCACTAGGGGAAGGTAGGAGGAGGACAGGGAAGGATGAAAGATGGCTCCCCAAAGCACATTCTTTTCCACACTTTGCCTCTGAATGACAGGATAACATTCTTCACAAGTGTCATCAAGTATATTTCCTCAACACTATAATTGTGTACTAAAGCAGTGCAGATTATACTGCACTGGACTGCAAAGTCAACAGCCTGAAAAAGTTAAGTCAGACTGTAGGAAAATTGCCTACTAGAAGCAAAGCCACACGGTGCAGGGTATGTGCTATATCAGCTTCTATCTAATCCATCTCCTCTTCCTAGGAGAAGATGAGGGTCATGGAATTGGCCATTTTGCCTGAGACCATCTGAGACAAATCCCAACAGGTTAAGACAGATAGGTCCCAAAACATAGCACAGACTAGCCACCTCTTCAGTCAGGACCCCAAAGGAGACCTATAAGTCCTGGAGACAGTGACAGGCCACTCAAACCAAATGAACATTGCTTTGCTAGCAAGTTAGTAAATTAGACACATGACTGTGGTGTATTAATGTTGGCTCTTCATTATTATGGTTAGGTGTGTCCGTGAAAGGAAAATATGGGGAACTGTATCTTTAGAAGCTCCTGTTATGTTACACAGTGGCACTGAGTGAAGCAGTTTTGATAAGCACCTTGTCTTGGAGTGATTCCTGAATACCACACTCAGATACCATGGTGAGAAGCCTGACCCTGCACCATGGAAGTCAATGGGTTCTTTGTCACTGGCTTCAGTGGTTCCAGGATCAAACTACAGAAAGAGATAGAGGCCAGCTGTATTTTCAATGTATTGCATGGTCTGTCTTTTCTGTTACCAACCATGGGGAACTTCAGCTTTTTCTTTTTCTTTGCTAATTATCTCTAATGTTTGCTTAAAGTGCTAGATTCTTTCTCTTCCCTGTTTGTTTCTCATCATCACAGTGGCAGATAATACATCTCATTCAATTAAACGCTTTGGTCAGGACACAGCCGATCTGCTCAAAAGGCTCTTGAACACAAAGAAAATGACTATGCCACATGAAACCTGGTTTGCTAAATGGCAGGAAGACCAGACAATTAAACACATTCAATGCCTTGAGAATGCCAGAGAAGCTGGCTTGGGTTATACTTCAAGCCTGAGTCTACTTTCAGTCTTTGTTGAAAACTCCCATGGTTACAGATTAGATTCCAGCGCATAATCCAGTTATATAATATACAAAGAAGATTTATCACATTTCTACTTGCTGTACCCTAAAGGCAAATACCTCTTGAAGTCAGTGCAGGCTTATATGTATGTCTGATCTGTGAAACTTAGGGACAGAAAACAGGCAGGGACTTCCCGGGTACGAAGTCCTTTTCTTCCCATTGCATGTAGTGTCATCATATAATTCCTTTCCTAAACTCATCAAATTCCATTTTAAAACTAGGTAAGTTTTTTTGTCCCCACTGCCTGTGCTGGGCACAAGGTCCCTGAGCCCCACTCCCCCCTAGCCTCCCAGCCTGCTGTTGCTGCTGCTGGCAGCAGGGGCTGCATGCCATGTGGGGGGTCCCTGCACCCCACAAACCTCACACAATCACACCCTGCCCCCACAATCCGCACTGACATATACACACACCCCAACATATCCTATGCCCCCCCAAAAACCCCACCATACACACACATCCCACATACCCCCACACAATATAAAAGAGTGAGACTTTATTTTTGAGTTATTATTCAATCCCTTCTATATACTGTATAGAAACACAAATCAAGACAAATATTTTTGTAATAAAATTTTAAATATAGTAGGTGTTTGACTTCTAGCATATGATTTGTTTTTTTCTGGTTCTAAGATGGCAACCCATCTCTCAAAAAGAGTATTTTGGGGGCAAGGGGAGAGGCTTCTGGTGGCAAAGGTATGAGGTTAGGGAGTGGGACTTCTGGTCCCCCTATGGGGGCGGGGCAAATGTCCAGGGGCAGGGCTACCCATGCAGCCCTTGACAGCTTGCCAAAACTTGTTAAGCGGCCCTCCAGATGCTCTTACATAGTGCATCTCATTTTTCCATCCCAGACACTACGTAGGTCTGCACCATCATCGTTGTTTTACAGATAGGGAAACAGGCCCAGAAGGGGAATGGACTTACCCACAGTTAGCAGAGCCAAGAATAGCACCCAGAGCTTCTAAGTCCTTGGGTTGTACTCCTTCCACTAGACAATACTGTTGTACTCGATTAATTGAGTCTGCTAGAACGTGGTAATTGCCACGCTCCAGCAGACTCCAGCGTCATGTGTCAGACATATCACCTGTGCTAGCAACGGCAGTTTTGTTCTATAGCACTGTCAGCCTAGCACAGGATTATTTGGGCTGGAGAGCCACTTAACGAGTTTTGGTAAGCTGAGGGCCGTACACACAAACATGTGCACACACATACATGCACATACACATGCTCCCCACAGCCGGGCTGGGGATGGTGGCAGAGCAGCAGCAGAAGTGGAAGCACAAGGCTGTAGCATGCCCAGGCCCAACCCCACACCCCGTGCTGCCCAGATCCTGGAGCCAGCACCTGCTGGCTGCATCTGCAGCTATAGGGGTGGAGGATGGGCCTCCATGCTGTCCTTCCCTGCCATCAAGGCTCCTGGCATGTGCATGCATTCACTGCCCCCCATCTCCAGCATTCTCAGATTCAGGGGAAAGTCAAATCCAGACCCAGTTTTGCAGCTGTCTAACGTATATCACGAAGCAAAACCAACCTCTGGATTTAAACTCTCTGAACACCGAGGAACCCTGCATCCAGGCTGGAACTGAGCTGCCTAGACCCAGCTTGGTTCTGAAGGACACTTTCTAGTATACATGTACCAAATCTGGCAACCCCAGGAATAGGCACAGAGAACCACCAAGGAATGTTTCCACTTTTATGTAGGGGATGCTGGGGATTAGGGTCACAAGCCAACGAGCTGAAGAGATTGGGAAAAGCACAGGCAAGTAATCATTAGGGTACACACACTTAGGATATATATAACGGATAATAAAAAGTGTCACTGTGGTGAAACCACCCAAGAACAGATAACAGGTAACCGCTACAGAATACTAACACTATGGTTAATACACTTGAGCAGCCTTAAACCCACTCCACAACTCCAGAGGGACTTCAAACAAGTCTCTGGTCCCAAACACTTAATTGCAATGTCTGAATTCCACATCTGACCCCTGCTGCTCCAGCCCATAAATCTAGCTGCTTCCCACCCTCACACCATGTGCCTCTTTCTCTGCCATGCTGTTCTATGCCCCACACTGCTCCTGCCACTTCCCCTTGTCTCCCACAGCCTTCTGGGGGTTGTAGTGCATACTACAGTTCATTCTTCCAGTCCCCTGGATGCTTCTGGGAGCTGTAGTTCACTTTACAACATTACAGTACATTACATATGCACTGCAGTGAGTCTGGCCATATTGAAACATCCAAACCCAATATGAAACTGGAGATGGAAAACGGAGAGCCAGCTTCACAATGCTATCCTGCAAAGCAACCACTCAAAGCAGGTTTAGCTCCTTCATTTCCATGTCTTTCTAAATTCACAGATGTTTCCTGAGTACAGCATAATACTGTGCTTCTCAACCTCTTCTAGGTTAGAAAACCCTTATTCAAAGTTCTTCTAGGTTAGAAACCCATTACTGATCAAAAACAAGAAACAACTGTATAGTATATGTTAGGAGTGCACCAATAGAGATTTTTAAGGAATCATAATGGCCAATACCAATCTGATTCTGATATGCAGCCAGGCAGCTTGGAGACCAGCATTGGGCTGGTAAATCTGGTGTGAGGGAACAGGTAGGGGGAAGGAGGAGGCATGGCCGGGGGGGGGGGGGGGGGGGTTGCAAATCCAGGCCTCTGTGGTGAGGGAGGGAGTGGGGCTAGGGAAGGCACTGTCCAGCTGGGGTGGGGCATGGGTGGCTTCCACCCTGCACACACCCCGGGAGGACATAGGGAGCATGTGCCCCTGGATCTGTGAAGGGCAGGGCGCTGCTGTGGGCTGGAGCCAGGGCTGCACTGGGCTCTTCCTGGCGGGGGCTAGGCTAAGCTGCACTGTGCTCAGGGTGGGCGGTGGTGGCACTGGAAGCGGGAGCTGCAGCCACCTCACAATTTGCTGTAGCCTCCCCAACCCCCCTTCCCAGCACCACCACTGTGTGCCCTGAGCACAGTGCAGCCCAGCCCCCACCAGGATGAGCCTGGCACAGTCCCTGGCCCCAGCTTGCCCTATGCACAGATCTGGGGACACACGCTGTGGCAAAATGCCATCTCAGTCACTCCCCAAACTCTGCTATCAAGCTTATTACCTATCTGACAATTTGATTACCATGGTCACTGCAGAGGCAGGCACCTCTGCTCCCATCTGAGCTGGATACATTTCTGAGGGAGGCAGAAACCTACTCCCTTTGCCTGTGTGACTGGCCTCGCACACCTGGGTAGGGGGCTTAAACTCCCTATTATTCTAAGCAATGACATGATGACTGGGAGTGGGGCTAGAGACCCTGCCAGTCTACCTGGCAACCAGTGATGCATTTCAAATTGGTTGGCTGGCAGCCAACAACTACTGGCCTTCACTGAATTTGATAAATGAGGTTATAAGGTCTATATAAGTTAAAGACTGCCCAGGAGGAGGGGTGGCAGCCATGATGAAGAGACACAGAGTTCATCTCTCTATCTCTCTCCTGAAACACACAGACACACTACAAGCTGCCTGCCTCCAGAGGAAAGATCTATCAGCCTCTGGATGATACTTGTGAATAAGCTACTTGAAATCTAACTAGATATATAGCCTGAAGTAACTCAGATGCGTGATCAAAGGCTACCATGCCACTGTTTGCTCTAAGGGTTATCCTTTGATATTGCTCTACCCTGTACCCTATTCCATACCTACTCCTTGTAATCAATAAAGTTATCCTCTGTATCTAGTGTGAAAAATGTATTAGGAGAGGGTTTAGATTATGCCTTAGGGTCCCCTTGGTCTCGCTGACTAAGGGAGACCACTATTTGTGCTTCAGACTAAAGGAAGCATTCCAAGTTCTTGCAGTGGGTCTAGTACCCTTCAGGTCTATAAGGCCTGTGTACCTCATGAGGCACAGGGCCACTAACACACTGAGACTCGTGAGTGGTGGCAGTGTTACCTCCAGGCTTGCAGGTGTACTCCAGGAAGGGGGTCAGCTGGACATGAGGCGCCCTCAGGGAGGCACTTGGAGCCTTGCAGGTGGTCGGGCACAGTGATGTGGGTGGCTCAGTGCAGAAGCACCCCCTACTGGCCCACCACACACACCTTCCATGCCTTCCTGGGGTGCATGCAGCAGTGGGAGCCAGTCTCCCACCCTATGCCCCCTGGATGAGCCGCTCACAGCTCTGTCCTGTGCTCACCCTGGCTGAGCAGCGCCTGCCCCAGCCCCACTCCCTCCCTCCCCCCACCCCTTCCCCCATATCAGACTTACCAGCCAGATGCTGGTCTACAAGCTGCCGGGCTGTGCTCCTGGCCCCATGCATGCTGTGGCTGTGCGCACACACAGGGCATTTATTCTCCAGATTATTGGCTGCATCAGGCAAAAAAAGCTGATTTCTGATACTTTCAATTTTCCCTATATCGGTGCCGATCTGATATGGGGCCAATGTATTCGTGCACCTCTAATATTTGTACATAGCTCCAGCAGATTGCTGTTTCAAAGATGATAATGATGATGATTAGAGTCCCCTGTGGTTCAGTGGTAGAATCCTGTCTGTTACGCAGGAAACCTGAGTTTGATTTCTGGATACTAATACAATTACAGCCATGGAGTCACCAAATGTCAGGACTCAATCTGGCCTTTGGATTCTGTCTCAGAATGGAAGGTCTGGACAGGCTCCAAACTCCTGTCTTGGCATATGCAATGAAGGTCTGGGTGATCTCTCATGAATACACCATGACCCGGAAGGATCAACAGTTGCCAAACTATGAATATTATTTTTATTGTTATTATAGGTGGAGCTAATCCCTATAAAAAAAATAGCCTGTGATGTCATTAAGGATTGTGTCATATTGCAGATGCATGCACAAGGAGGCCAAACGAAAGGTGTCTACCTTAACTCTGGCCTTTCCTAAATGTGGAGTGCTTGATTTTGTTACCTTAATATTCTTTGTAAGGAATTTCACACATATATATATGGCAGTAACATCCAGAGACACTGGCATCTATGTGTATAATACTGCTTCTCATATGTGCCATGCCATGAGGGAACCATACAACAATTGCTTTGGGGATAAATGTGTCACTTTATTGGCTCGTTAACTTATGATTAACTTAAGGACCATTTGTATCCATGAAACAAGTTACTTTTGTTGCCTTCATGCTCAGCTGCTTCTGCCATCTTCATCCTTCAGAGGGTTCCACCTATACCAGACTATAAATACTCTCCTGGCACAGTTATCCTAGGAAACTTTCTGTAGCATATGCAAGGGCTCACTACATCCACAAAATCTTTAAGGAGGCCTAGCAGTATGCATGTATTACTGGACTGCAAATAAAGGCTTAGCTTGCATAGGGGAATTGACTGAACTAACAAGCGCTTCCATAGCAGCCATAGTAAACATAGTGAGCACCTCTGAGAACACTGCTCTGGCTACAGCTTCCTCTCCCAAGCAGAACTCCCATTCAGACACCCCTGCTCGTTGGTTTGCCTAAGTACAAGCAAGAGAGAAGTCAGATGAGAGAAGGAGGTATTACCCTATATATAAAGGTGATGTACATATGTTCAGAGGTGAGGTCCGAAGGGGAAGGCGGCCTGTTGAAAGCTTCTAGGTAAAGGTCAGAGGGGAGAGCAGCAGAAGGGATGTTATGGTGGAGATCTGCTACAGACCTCCAACCCAAGAGGAGAAGGTAGATGAGGCCTTTTTTAAACAACTGATGGAAGCTTACAAATTGCAAGACTTAGTTATCAGAGGGCTTTAATTATTGGGACATCTGCTGGAAGGTAAACACAGCAGTGCACAAGCAGTCCAGGAAATTCCTGGAGAGTGTTGGGGACTGACTAAACAAGGGGTTTCACCCCTGCTACTGGGGAGAAGACAGGGAACTGGACCACAGGGCTAGGTCCTTTTAAAGCAAGGACTTTTAGAGCCAGGAGTGAAAAGCTGCAGCTGAGGGCAAGCTGCAGACCTGAACCTCCTGAGGGCAGGATGCTATGTGGGCCTGAGCAGACAGGGTCAAGTGACCAGAAAAGGGGGAGGGGCCCAGGGTCATAGAAGTGGATCCCTGGCTGCTGGCAGGGCTGGGAAAGAAAGGGATTGGTTGAGTGATGTGATGAAATGTCCCAGAAGATGGTGAGTTGGGGCCCCAGGGGGTGGCCCTCATGATGTATAGATTGCAGTAATAGTGAGTAGTGTGTTGTTGTTTTTTTTGTTTTGTTCTCTTTTGGGCTTGGTGGGGTGAAGTTTATGTCTGGGGACTTTGTTTGGCAGCCCAGGGGCAGGATGGTTCATAAAAAGGAAGAAATCTCTTTATTACAACTGGTGGAATGGATGTGGTTATAAGGGGTGATATGAAGGCTGCACAGCAGAGAGGCGAAACAAAGGACTCTTCTGTAATTCAACCTCAGTTGGTTGGGAGTGCCTGTTTCAAGATCTGGGACCTTCCAGGGCACCAGCGGCTGAGAGCCGACAGGCCGGTGGAGCTGAGGGCTCTGGGCTCAAGACCCAGCAGGGTCACAAGTAGGACTGTTAGTAAGGACAAGGAGGAACCTTGCAAGCAGCAAGGCAGAGGCCCCTGGAAGGGGCCTGGACACTACTAGTATCAGTGATGTGGATAAAGATGAGCCAGTAATGAATGGCTCTGGATTCCCCCTCCATTTGGGATGAGAGAACCTCCCCAGATTATTCACCAATAAGGTGAAGCAGGCAAGTGAGAGGGAGTGGAGAGTGTGAAGCCAACTGGGGATGGAACCCTGGGTCACATGCCAGTGGTACCCTGTAACAGTGATACCTTTTCGGTTCAGACGGTAGAAAGGCAAATGAAGAGGGAGCTCTTCTTGGCCTATTGCTCACAAACAAGGAGGAAATGGTTGAGAATGCGCAGGTGGGAGGTAAGTTGAGTGCCAGTGACCATGAAATAATAAGAGTTCAAGATGCTAAGTGGAGGGAGAAAGGAGAGCAGCAGAATAAGGGCACTAGATTTCAGAAAAGCGGACTTTAACAACCTCAGGGATCTTGTGGGTCCCTTGGGAGGCAAGTTCGAGGGGAAAAAGGAGTCCAGGAGAGATGACTGTAGTGCAACAGGAGACTAGCCAGGCAGGACAATCCTTTCAAGGAACTGAAACTAAAAAAGGAATGCTATAAAAAGTGGAAACTTGGTCCTGGTACTAGGGGAGAGTATAGGCATATTTCACGGGCATGTAGGAAGAAAATCAGGGAGGTAAAGGCACAACTTGAGACGCAGATGGCAATGGACATAAGGCAATATAATGGGATTCATCAGGTGCATCAAAAATGAGAGGAAGATGAAAGAAACCATAGGTCCGTTATGGAATGTGGAAAACAATCTAGTTACAGATGATGGAGAGAAGGCTGAAGTATTTAATGTCTTTAGCTCAGTTTTTATGAAAAGGGGCAGCTACCATCTGACAAGTGCAATTCCCAGCAGAGATAGGGAAGGAGACAAGCAGTTTAGAGTAATGGCAGAACAGGTTCAGGATTACTTAGAGAAGCTAGCTGCTTTCAAGTTGGCAAGACCTGATGGGATGCACTTGAGGGTACTGAAAGAATTGGCTGAGGTAATTTTAGAGCTACTGGCAATCTTTTTTGACAACTCATGGAAGTCGAGTGAGGTTCCAAATGGTTGGCAAAGGACAAATTTAAAGAAAGGGAAGAAGGAGGATGCAGGGAACTACAGATCAATCAGCCTGACCTCAATACCAGGGAGGATCTTTGGCAGCTCTCTCTCAAAGAAGGCTAACATCAACGAGGAACTCCAGCGTAGGATCTGATGTGACAGCTCTGCCTTCAGAAGACTGGACATGACATCAGGACTCAAACAAAGCTCCTACCATATAAGGTTGTGGCAATCCTAACTCTTCTCTATAGTTGTGAAGTTTGGATGATCTACAGGGACCACCTGAACAGTCTGGAATACCATCACCAGCGCTACCTCTGGAAGATCCTTGGCATAGAGAGGGAGGATCATCACATAAATGCCAGTGTCCTCACTGACACTAGCACCCAGGGCTGGATTAACCCTTTAGTGGGCCCTTGGCAAGCAAACTTGTGGGCCCTGGGCTGGTCAAGACCTCCCTCCCCACCCCAGTGCTGCCACTGCTGCTATTAGGGGACAGTGGTGGCAGCGGCACCAAGGCCAATGGAAGGGAAGGGAAGGGAAGGGAAGGGAAGGGAAGGGAAGGGAAGGGAAGGGAGGTGGATGAAGCCATTCACACCACCACCATGGAGGAAAGGACCTGGGGTCCCCACAGCTCAGGGCCCTAGCCATGTGCCTAGTTTGCCTATGCGTTAATCTGGCCCTGTTAGCACCACCATTAGGGAAGCACTGATTACTCAACATCAACTGCAGTGGATAGGGCACTGTGTGTGCATGCCTGATGTACATTTACCAAAATAACTGCTATACTCCCAACTCGGCTAAGAACGAAGGACACATGGGGGCCAGAGGAAATGCTTCAAGGACACCCTCAAGGTGAGCATTAAGTGTGGCAGACACACCACAAATTGGGGAAAAATTAGCTTGGACAGGGCTACATGGCAATGCCTTGTGAGAGAAGGTACATCTTACTTTGAGGAAAACTGTCTCACCCTGGAGACAGAAAAATGACATAAATGAAAGGAAAGGAAACAAGAACAAGAAATGCTCTGACCCCTTCCTTTAACCACCTGTAGCATTTGACAGAGAGTATGTGGCTCTAGGATGGGCCTTGTTAGTCATAAATGACTCATTTACAACCCTTTAGTTGATCTGTGGGACTGATCAGCCTCAACCATGGGAGTTCACTGACAGCCAGCATGGATTGGGTCTCAAGGAATGCATTGTGAAACACTTAGAGGAGAACAAGGTGATTTCAAACAGACAGCATGGATTCACAAATAGCAAGTCGTGCCTGACCAACCTGATTTCCTTCTATGATAAGGTGACAGGCCCTGTGAATGGGGGAAGAGCAGTGGATATGATATACATTGACACCAGCAAGGCTTTTGACACTGTCCTACAACATTCATATTAACAACCTAAGGAAATACAGACTAGCTGAAGGTATTGTAAAGTAGATTAAAAAAACCTGGTTGAATCATCATACTCAGCGAGTAGTCCTCAATGGCCTGATGTCTAGCTGGGAGGAAGTATCAAGTGGGACTCATCAGAGCTCTGTCTTGGGTCTGGTATTGTTTAACATTTTCATCATAGTTTTGGAAGATAGGATCGAGTGCTTGCTTGTCAAATTTGTGGACGACACCATGTTGGGTGGAATTGAGGATGCTCTGGAAGTTAGGGCTAGGAGATCTAAAATAACCTGGATTGAATCAGGTTGGTCTGGAATCAATCAGATGAGATTCAGCAAGAACAAGTGCAAAGGCCTGCACTTGCGATAGAATACCCACAGGCATAAATACAGACTGAGGAATGAGTAGCTAGGCTGCAGTACTGCAGAGTAGGACTTGGAGGTTATGGTGGGCCATAGGCTGAACACAAGCCAGCAGTGTGCTCTTGTTGGGCAGTGGGGGAGAGGAGCAAACAACATCCTGGATTATATTAACAGGAGTGACTTGCAAATCAAGGGAAGCGATTCTTCTCCTCTATTCAGCACTGGTGAGGCCTCACATGGAGTTTTTTGTCCAGGTTTAGGACCCACGCTTCAAGAAGGATTTGGACCAATTGGAAAGAGTCCAGTGTCCAGAGTGACAAAAATGATCAGGGGCCTGTGATATGAGACCCATGAGGAAAGGCTGAAAACGAGGGTTATTTTAGTTTGGAGAAAAGAAGACCGGTGGGGGGGGCGGATTTGACAACAGTCTTCAAATACCTGCAGGGTGATTATAGAAAGGAAGGAAATAGGCTTTGCCTCTGTGGCTATAGGGGATGTTACCCCTCAAGCTGCAACGGGGAAAATTTAGATTGGAGATTAGGAGGAACTTCCTAACTGAGGGTGGTCGAGGAGCCTAAAGAAGCTGTGGAATCTACATTCTTGGAAGTTTTCAAGAGCAGGTTAGAAAGACACTTGGCTTAATCAGGCAGGCCTTGAGCAGAGGGCTGGACTAGATGACCCTTTCCAGCCATATTTCCTATGATTACAGAACAGCACTAATTATTTTTCAGGGGAAAACTCTTTATTCTAGAATAATGTCCACATAAGAAAATAACTATCTTGATCAATTTTCTCAAGAAGATAAGAAATATTGGCTGATGGGAAGGACTGCAGGCATGCAAGTTTTTGCTAGGAAAAAGTGAGTGGGTCTTCATGTATCCAGTGTGTATGCTTTATATCATGACAAATGAAAGCTAATCTGCAGTATCTTAGTTCTCTTTCATTAGTGAAGTAAGAGACTAAAGTAGAAGGGAAAGGATCAAAAGGGATGAGATGTCTAGTAACAGCTTATTTTAAACGTCAGCATGGTGAAGTGTTAGTAGTCAGGAGCCAGCTTATGACCTGGTTGCCTTTCACAGCTGAAGATTAAAAAGAAAATCCAAGCAGCAAAATCAGTCTAATTGAAAAATATACCTTATAGTTTTGCTTATGAAAAAATAATATTATTTAAATGTGAATTATTGTTGACCAGGACCCTCCCGCACAAGGTGCTGTACATTCCTGGAACAAATGCACATTCCAGGGCACTGATGTAAACCCATGTAACTATATGCACACACACAGATTAATTATACAGCTGCTACTGATTGCCCACATGAATTCACTGTACATACAATAATAACACCTACCTACATATTTGTAACTCGTGACTCAAAACTGTTGACATTCCATGTTATTGTTGACATGGTATCTTAAGGGATAGATTGGGCACCTTTGCTCCATAATATCCTCCGAGCAAGGCATCCCAGGAAAAGGTGCAGCGGCAGAATCAGGGTCTCAATGGATATTCAGGTAATCCTATGTGTCTACGAGAAAATGTTTCTTATTTCTGCTGATACCATGACAAAAGGAAGACTGGCACGGAGGCAGGCAAAAGAACAGCTTCTGCATAACACTTTGTCCAGGTACAGCACAGTGCATCTTGGTACAGGTCCACACTATGAAATCCTACTAGCAAAATAATGGTGGTTAAAAGCATGAACATGACACCCCTAGCCAATGTAAATGTACCAGGAGCCCCTTACCCCCATTATGAGCGTCCTTTTGCTGGTCTATGTCATCTCAGGCAGTGGGTTAACTTAATGAGCAAGACTGTCTGTTGCTGGTATAAGCTGAGAGCCTCTCTCCATTATCGGGCTGCTGCTGCTGCAGCCATAGCTGTGCAGGAGTTGGGAATAGCGGCAGGACCCCCTTGTGGAGATGCAACATATGGCAACAGAGGGGTTTTTTATTAGCCAGATCACACCCTCAAAAGGCAGAAGCTGAGCTAGCAGAAGGCCCCTTCTGTCAGCCTAGCTGTCCCCAGACAAGGGGCCTGCCTACAGTCGTATCAGCGGGGGTGGTTATTTGTTTAACACCTAGTTGACATAGCTTTGCCACCACACTAAACAGACTGAGCTCCAGTCTCCTGGTGAGGGCCTTTACCAGTATAGCTCCACTACTATTGCTGTCATGGCAAAGCATTTGTAATGCAGACTGAACCTGAATTTAATTCAGGCAGAAAAAGGCACAGCTCTGCATCCTACTTTGATCCCATCCAGATGCCTTTAGCATGACCCCTGGATTCCTGAAGGATAACAGCCCTTCTGGACTGTTAAATCTCTCCAAGAGCACCCTGATGCTCCACTGATTTCAACTAAGCAGGGTTGAAGGATGGCTGCACAGCAAAGACACGAGAGGGACAGCAGGAAAACAGTTAATTGTGTAAGTAGCTGCCAGCACGGAAAGGAAAGGAACCTCGTATCCTGCTGTAGGAACATGCTTATTTCTATCCTACCCTGGGCCAGGAGAGCGTGGCACATCTCAGGGACACTTTCGAACAACAGAAGTGTTATCATGTTCCTGACTGCTCTGCCAAATGACCCCTTACAAGGATGAATCCAGATAGTGCAGCTGAGCAGAACTCCTCCCTCTCTTCCCGCCCACTTCCACAGATGATTTCTACCCCTGCTTGAACTAGGCAGGCTTGGCTCTGTAGATAAAAGGAAACAGGAGGGCAAGTCAGTGCAGGAGGAGGAGACTTTCATTCCGTGGAAACAGGCACCGCTCTCACTTGACCACACTACAGACACCTCGGGGCTGAGCAACCCGGAGCGCACCGGCTCCGCTACCTCACTATAACACTACCTGGATGGTAAAGGCAATCAAAGGACAAGAACAGAGCCACAGCTGATCACATCTGGAAGAACCTCTGGCACCCTGAGAAGGTCAGCGCGGCTCTCACGAGCGTCTGCTCCACACGTGGCCCGGCCCGGAGCCGTCCCGGTTGGGGCAGGTCGAGCTAGTGTCACCGGCCTGAAGGGCCGAGCGGGCAGCTCCGCACTGGGGAGCGGGAGCGAGGCCGCGACAGCCGGGCAGCCCCGCCGGGTTCCACGTCGCAGCCCGAGCCGCGGGCGGGGAAGCGGGGGCGACCCCCAGCCCTCCCGGCGCAGCTCCGCGACCAGCCCAGGCTGCTGCCGGCACCGGGCCGTACCAAGGCCGTGGGAGGGAGGGGGGTGAGCATTCCGCGGGCGGCTCCGCTATTGGCTGGAGGGAGCTGCCGCGACTGCGCAGGAGGCGGCAGAACCGGCCCCCCCCCCCGTCCCGGGAGTGGTCTGTGCCGCCGGAAGTGCCGGCCGCGCCGGGCCTGGGAGTCGCCGCCGGGTGCGGGGAGGTGCGTGCGGCGCCGCGTGGGGCGGGCGGGGGAACCGGGTCCGCGTGGGGTGTCTCGCGGGGGCGCCGCGACGCCTGGGCTCGGTGTGGCGGGGCCGGGGTTCAGTTTCCGCCGGGGAGGGGGCCGCCGGCAACCGTCGCGCTCGGCCTCGCCCGCTCCTTTCGGCGAGGAGCAGCGCGGGCCGGGCCGGGCCCAAGCGGCGGCGGCCACTTCCCCGCGCTGCGGCCCCGCGGAGAACCCTGCGCCGGGCCGTCCCGCCGCATTGTCCGACCTGCTCTGAAAAGCTGCCAAGGAAGGGGCTCCCGCGGCGGCCTGCGCTGCTCCGCGCCCAGAAGCTTTTGTGTCTCGTCGTTTCTTGACCAGCCAGGCTGGTCTCTGGTGCCCTTGAGACGGTTTGGCCTCATCCCGCTGGTGGAAAAGGAGAACAACTGATCACCCTTCTCCTTGTAACAGCCTTCGGCACATGGGAAACTCTTATAATCTTCCCAGTCTCCTTTCTAGACTAAACAAACCAAGTCCGTCGGCCTGTTTGTGTAGATCCTGGTTTCTACATCTCTTATAGCTGGAGTGAAACTAAAGAGTAGGAAGGGTTGAACAGCTGGGATAGCTCCTGACAGTGAAGTTGTGACTTTGTGGAATAATTTTGCTGAAGGAACTGGTGAAAACTTCCACTCCTCCAACCTGCTCTAACTTTTGATGTTTAATACCCAACAGTACAGTGCTTTTGTGATTGCAGCATCCAGGTTTAATTGGTAGAGTAGACTTGAATGCTTACACCAAATAACATTTGCCCCAAACCTATTTTCAGTGCACATACCAGGGTGCTTCCTCCCATTCATAAGGAACCTGGTAAACAGGGATCCTGGTTTTCTCTGATTAAAAAAAATATCCAATTTTTGGTTAAAAATAAATAAAAGTAACCCCAAATCCATATTTTTCTTGTGGAAAAATATGGATTTGGGGTTGTTTGTTTTTTTTCTTAACTGAAAATTAGGGTTTTTTTTTTAAATTGTAGAAAATCAGGATCCCTGTTTATTAGGTTTCTTATGCATGGGCGGAAGCACTCTGGTATGTGCACTGAAAATAGGTTTGGGGCAGATATTGTTTGGTGTAGCCATTCTTTAAAAAAAAATATTGGGGTTGAAATTAGGCAGTGGAAAAGCCTTTTAAAGAAATTCAGAGGAACAAATGTAGTGAAGAGGAAGCTCCCATCTAATCCGACTAAAACTGGACGATTGTATCGTGGAAATTCTCCTGCACGTTCAGCTTTGGTTTCTAATCAGTCTTTGTTTGACAGTTGATTTGCAGGTCTAACGCCAGAAGGAACTGAGATTTGGTCAGTTTTGTTACTAAAATGTTTCCCATTTCTGAATGTGAATCTTTACTTTTGTGTGGAGCTTCTAGTTCCTAGGTGCTCTAGATGCACAGGTTTCCCTCGATTTTATGTGGGTTCTTTATATGCAAACTTGCTCTTATGCAATGAGCATATTTAAACCCATAGTTTATTATATGTGAGGTAAATTTGCTCTTACGCAATCAGTAAACATGCGTGCCCCCCCTCCTCCCCCCCGCCCAAGCAGGTAAGTCTGCGGGGGGAGGGGAAAGGGCCGTGTCCCCACTCACCCCAGCCCCGGCTGCAGTGGCCTTGGGAACAGCCAACACCAGCTGCCTGCACCAGGGTACTGCATAGTGCAGGAGCAGAGGTGAGTGGGGACAGGTGGAGCATGGTGCAGCCTAACAGCTAGTGCTGCTGCTCCTGGCTGTTCCTGGGGCCGTTCTGTTCCCTCTGTTTTGCTGTGTTGTGCAGCCCTGGGAGCAGCACCCCTGCCCCTTCCCTAGTCCCAGCCTCCCTCCCTCACCGCCATAGGAACATATTCCTATTTGTTACATTGCAAAGTATGTTTGCTTTATGCGAATTTGATTTATGTGCCGTTCTCTGGGAACGCATGTACAGCATAGATAGAGGGAAACCTGTACTGGAAATTGCTCCATCTGCAGCCATGGCCTGGGGTAAACTGGAGGAGCAGCTTTTACCAGTGCATGTTGATCCTACCCAGTAATTTCTGCTAGGAGCTGGGCTGGGTCTTTACTTAGCACATCCTACAAGTCTCAAGGGAAGAGCACCCCCTACTGATTTGCCAGAACCACCTCCTTCATACCAGTCTGTTACCGCCTCTGAAGCTTACCTGGAAACCTCCTAGGACCACACTTGAAGGGAACAAATCCCATAGCATTTTGTTGGAGGCAGTTTTTTGTTCAGTTCCTACAGGGCTGCCCCAAAGGTCATAGCAAGAATTATAGTTCCCCGGTGGTGCTTACAGTAACTGTTTCATTTTTCCTTCAGTCCCTCAGATGAATATTTGCAAGGCAGGAGTCCTTGAAGGGAAAGCTTAAAAACGGGGAAAGATGGGAAGGAGAAAATGGATACACTCAGAGAACCAGTGCACTGAGAGAGAGTACTTTTGTCTAATCATTCAGCTATAATAATCTTAGACGTAATTTCAAAACAGAATTATGGAGAAGTTTAAAATCATAGGGTATTTTTAAATCCTTTAAGCTCTTCAATTGTACTTAATTGAACTTGGTTTACCAATTAATCTGGGTTACTCTATAGGCAGTATCACGGTGTCCTTGTTTAATCACTTGATCCATTTCTCTTCTATGTGGAAATCTTTGAATGAAAATTTAGCACACAAGAATATTGTGACTGTGAAAATGATCACTGAAATGATCACAGGAACTCAATAGTGTTTGCAAAGCCAGAAACACCTTTTATTTTATTTTTTTTTAAACTTACGGGAGTACAAATGAACAGCGGCCTTCAAACTTCAGACAAACAGAGTAAGCGCATTTGATACAGAAGGCACAGACAGAATAACTAGAATTTTATGAAATAGGACTTTATCTCTTCTGATTGCAGCTGCACATCAAAAGCTATGTATTGCTGTGATCTGGGGAGGGGGTATTAGTTACCTTGCTCAGGTCTTAAGCTGTCCTGTTCTTTCTTTTTCTCATATATTAAAACAATAAATAAACAAACAAAAAAAACCCACACCCCACTGCTATGAGTTATCTGCCTGGGATGAACTTTGTTCTATTTTCTTAACTCAACTCTAGAAAATTCTTACAGGAGTTGCTTTCCCAATAGGATGACTTGATTTGACTAAATGGTTATATTACTCTGCACATGATAATGTAAAAGGTGAATCATGTCCTACAGCCCTGGCAATAGTGTGCTTTTCATCACTGATCAGTAATTAAAGAATGTTTCTGTGTACTAGCTACTATATTACATGCTACTTGAATTGCTTGAAATATCATAATTTGTGGCTGCCTTTTACCAAATTAAACATTATAACATCTGTAACCTGGGTTACAGAACCTGCAAAGATCAAACAGGGAAGTCCCTTGTAGCCCTGGAAGCTGCTTTAAGAATCCTGATGGTCCAAAATGGTATTCATCTGACTCCTAGCTGCATATCATTTTAATATTATTGATTAGTTAGCAGCTCAGGGTGGGGGGTGTCTTTAAATAGAATGTGGAGGTGTTACAAGTAAGACTAAGCTGATTTTTGCATTTCCATGTGATACCTGCCGTCTGAATTTCAAATCACTTTTTTTCAAATAGGTAAGCCTCTACACCTGTTGTGAGTCAAGTAACTGTGGTAGGTCTGCTCTGCCTTCCTCTTGAGTCCTGGAGTATTGCCAAAGCAACTAAGCCCTTTCTGCTCCCTCCCACTTAACACATGCCCATCTGGCAGGTGGGTACCTTAGGTGCAGGATTGTACACCAAGACCCCTTCTTTCTCAAGTGATCTTTCCTAGGAGAGCCTGGGCCCGTACAACCTTCCTCCACCACCTAATTGCAGGGTTTGGGAGCAAGTGTGTGGGGCTTGTTTTCTTGGTGGCAGTCCTGGGCTCAGCAGGATTGCAGTCTAGCCATGGTCTATCATCCCTGTTCTACAGACAGCAGGACTGGAATTGAATGGATGTGATATCAGATTTTCTGCCTTGTTAACTCCCACAACAGGGCCTGATTGTCATCCTTTTGAAAATCTGGTAACATGCTTGACTTGAAAGGAATTGGTAGAGCTGAAAATGAGAACCATGAGTTCTGGCTTCTACTTCTTACCACTGTTAGTAGCCAAACAGTCATTTTTGAACTGCAGCTGGTGAGCTTTACTTCTTTTGGAGCATTACTAGAGCTTATTTTACATCTGTACAGTCACTACAGTATGAGGCTGATAGAGTCCCTGATAGATTGCACAAGACATGATTGTGTAACACCAGAATGATCTATTTGTAACAGCATGATGAAGCAAAAAATATGCAATTCTTGTTAAGACCAAGAGAAAAAGCACCCTTTTTAAATCTATGAAAAGAAAATGAAGAATATACTAGACTTCCACTTTTGTGCTCGTTAAATCCGATATGTCAGTAATGGTGGGGGGGCATCAGTTGTCACCATTTCCCCAGTGGGCTCTCTTTTTAAAGTAAAAATTAACCTCAGGCCTATTATCCTTAAACAGCTGTCATCCTGGATGGGGTGATGATGCACATTTTGAATAGCGTGCCTGTATTTAAAGCATGCCATCAAGAGTCAGAAAATCTGGGTTCCATTTTGGACTCTGCACTGAATCACTGTGTGACATCAGGGAAGTCATAGCCTTTTTTATTTTCTCGTATAGTAACTACTAGGGGTGTACCGATAAAGATTTTCTTGGATGATACTGATAGTGATAGCCAGTGATTAACTGATATTTAGTAAGAGTGCATGGCATTTTAAACTACTGACATAAATGAACTTTTTGTGTATTTGTTTTGTATTTATAACACATGCACATGCACACACCTCCTACCTGCTCAGGCCCTTGATGAGGAAGGTGGTGACTACCTTATTCCCACATAGGTCATCCCCCTTGCCCACAGCTACCCACAGCCCTGCTCCCTGTTCAGCCTGTGCTAGCAGGTGGGATGGACCCTCGTGCAGACAGTGGCACCAGGTGTGTTTGGAGCCCCAGAGAATGGCACTGCCTCCACACCAGCAGGCCCCACATAGCCGAGCTCCCATGGCCGCTGGGGGGGGGGAGCCATTTTTACAAAGACATGGAGTGCCTGGTGGAGTAGAATGTCCCTCTCACGACACCCTACCCTGCCCGCTTGCAGCCCAGCAGCAGCCCCAGCGCTCAGGTCCCTGAGCAGGTGGTGTTGCCATGGCAGTGGCAGCAGCAGGAGGAGAGCCAGTAATGGTGCCTTTGTTGCTAAGTGTGGGGACCTTGTGACCGCTTCCCAGCATCCCCTCTGCCTCCTGCTGCTTGCTGGGACCTGTAGTCTGCCACAGACCTGGACTGGTGGCAGGGTGTGGGGACTGGTCTACAGTCATCAGGATGCTCTGGGCACATGGTCGTAATTACTGGCTAAAATGACCAAAAAAAGCCTATAGCCTATAACTTCTCTTTTTATCAGTGCTGGTGTGATAGCCAACCAATATTTCAGTGCACCCCTAGTAACTGGTATGTAGAGTTAGGGATGCACTGATAAAGGTTTTCTTAGCTGATACCAATAGCCTATTATTAACTAATCATATCAGCTGATGCCAACATAATAACCAATTTACTTTAAATTGCAAGGCATTTTAAAGTACTGACATAAATAAACTTATTTTAGCACACTCCAGCAGCCTTTTGCTTCACATGTATCAGCATCCTGGTACTTAAAAAGGGTGGCAGGGGTGCTTCAACTAAAGTTCATCAAATGACCTTTAGTTCAAGTGCCATCACCACTATTTTTAAGTGCAGGGACACTTTTAAGCAGAGCAGAGCGGGGTGAGGGCAGATGCAGGCTGTCCCTGTGGGCTCGGGTCTCTCCACTCAGCTGCCTTTGCGCTGGGAGCCCTGTGCTGGCCACGCACCCCCTGCCTGCCCAGCAGTGGGGGGCACAGCTCACCACCCTCACTGCTGCTGGGTGGGCAGGGGGCACACAGTTGGTGTAAGACTCCCTAGGGAAAGGAAGTAGAGTGGAGAGCCCCGAGCCCACAGTGAGCAGCCCACATTTGCCTCATGCACAAATCTGGGTGTGCACATGTCCCCCTATGCCTCCCCTGGGGGGGTGCAGTGGGGGGGGCTGCCTGTGGCTCTGTTCTGCTCCCCACCCTGGCCCTGGGTCCAATGCACAACCCTGGCTGGGCAGCGGCCCCAGCCCCGGCTCCACTCCCAGCCTCGCTGTGGGGGCCTCAATCTGCACCCCCTACCCTTACCCTCCCCCATGCCCCTTCCTCTCCATAGACTTAGCTGCAGGGAGCTGTTCTCCATGCTGCCCAGCTATATTCCTGGCCACGTGCATGTGTGTGGCTGTGCATGTGCATACGGTGCCCCCTGTGTCTCACTCGTGGCAGCCCCAAGCAGGGCCCCTGGTGGGCTAGGATGCTGCCTGACTGCAAGGGGACACGAGGCATCCAGGGCCCTTGGACCCACGGGGGAGAGGGATCCCAGGTGTTCAGGGCCTTGGCCAGAAGGCATAATTATCCATAAACATTATTGGCTGCAATGTCCAAAAAAAGTCGATAGGTGATAACATCATTTTTCCTTTTATCCGATAGTCAACTGATATATTGGCGCATCTCTGTGTAGAATGGCTTCCTACAGCTGTTGAGAGAGAAACATCTAATGTTTGTAGTGTTCTGAGGCCCTGCTATAGAAGGTACCACCGAAGCACTATGCAGTGTAATTATACCCTAACAACGAACTCTTGCCTCTAATGAACATCAGGCTGATATGTACCTGTTTGGATTAATTAGAAATTTGGAGCTCTTAAAATTCTGGATGGGTTTAGCTTTTATTTAACAGCCCACTGTTCAAAAATAGCTTGTCGCTTAGTTTCAAGGAAACATTGAGGCAAGTGTCAACTGCTGCCATCAACATCTGCCTGAACCCTGGGCAGCTCCAAGGCTTTTGCTGTTGCTCAGATCTCTGCTGAGGGGCAGTAGTGGGAAATGTCAGATTCAGGCCTGCAACTGGGAAACCTTAAAACAGCAGATCTGGGTCATTTTCCTTCTGCTGTTGGATGGGAAAGGTGTGAGCAGCAAAAGGCAACACTGGAGGTATTGGCCAGTGAGCAGGGTTTAATGGCTTGTCATGTAGCCTTGAAGCAGCCAGGGCACAACGGGATGAGGTAGAGGGCAGAGAATGTTCTTGGTTAGTGACTGGAAGGATGGGGAGTTGAGGGAGCTCAGATTGCCCAGACACCTAATGAATCCCATTGCCAAATTTTGCAGTGTAGTCACGCACTCCTAAGCACCTCTGCCCCTCTTTCCCTGACTGTATGAAAGGCCTGTTCCCCATTTGTGTGGATCAGCTGATGACAAAGGGAAACTGTGATTATGACTGTGCACAATATGCTTTCAGATGTATAGAGTCAACAAATTGAGCATGGATGTTCATGGTGGGGGGAGGGGAAGAGAAACGTCTGCTCATCTTAATATCTATTATTACAACAATGGAAAGAACGTAAAACTATAAGGATCCAGTGCCCTACAACCACAGGTCGCTACGTAATAAATGTTTATCAAGACAGGTCCACAAGAACATCCACTTCGGCCCTTTCTGCCCACCATAGCTATAAAGCAGTTCCTCACAAACATAGTATTAAAAGCCTACAGGTGAGACAAGGACACTGCCAGTGCCTTGAGCCCTGATGTTTGTAATGACAGAGTAGGGAGAGGGGTGTCAATATTGAAGTTGGCAATCTGCTTTGCATCTCACAACCTTTTCCAAACACAACTCCCTCCAAAAATTCTTGAGCCATAAAGAAAACTCAGATTCATGGGTTGTTTCTGCTCTGTAAGCCTATTATGATATGTTAGCTCAGTAAACAATGCCCTGCAGTATCATGTATATAAAGTTTTAAATTCATTGTTCCCAGCCAGGTCCTGAATTTTGCCATGGTGACTCCCTCCCACCTTTTCAGCAAGAGCTGCTTATAGTCTGATATTTAATCTGATCTTCTTTTCCTGGGAAAAACAAATGGGTCAACAGTTTGCGGTAGAAGAGAGTGTTGTTTTACTTCTTATTCTCATTATTTCTGTTGATCTAGTGGTTGTTCACAAAAACTGCCAAAGCTCTATGCCACCTGAACACTAACTCACTCATCAGCACACAGTAACCCTAGAGTTCTTGATAGGTCAGTTTAACCTAGTCAGGTACTTAGCAGTGGTGGTTATTTAAAACTGAACAGACAGATGGACATTTTCAGGGCTAGCAGCTTACAAGTGAAATGGTTCTGGGTTGTTTAGTGCAGTTCTCTGCATTCAGGGTTATTACGCCAGACTAAATGCTGGAGGTATCAAACTACACAAAACCCAGAATAATTGCAGAGAGCTTGGTCTGCCTCCACAACAGAATTTTGCACATAACAGAATAATTCTTTGTCTTTTGGGGAGACTTTTTATTTTTCAAGGTTTTTCAGCTATTCTGCCTTCTTCCACTAAGGGCCCCTGTCACATTTTTGTGGATGATAATGAAAATTTAAGCCATACATGAAGTGAAGATCATGCCTAAGAAATGTACTGGGTTTCTGTATTGTATCTTTAATAGTATCTGCCAATCCCCATGTAGTTGTTGTTGCAGTGTCATAGTTGATTAGAAGGAAATGCGTTGTTGAGTGGGGAATGTGGCTTTTTCTTTATGTAAGCAAAACCTTCCTCTACAATTGTGCATTACATAACCTTTTCTTCCTCCTTCTCAAATAGCCTCTCCAGCCAAGAAGACATCTATTCAGATCAATATTTTTGAGCTGTTGGAAATTTGCCACAAGATCAGTGTATCTTGCAGGAAAAGTGCTTTTTATTGTTGTGTGAAAAGGGTGAGACTTCCCTTCTCTGCACCCTTCCTCTTTAGCTATAAAAAGGGATGGTAATGGTCAGCTTACATTGGAGGTTGTAGGACTGACGGGACACTTGGTATGCCTGTCACTTTAAGAGGAAAGGCTGCCAGAGGAGCAGCGTATGGGTGTGAAGGGTGTCATCTGACCCAAAGAGGCTGGGCTCCAGGCATATAAGGCCAGGGCCCAGCTGGTCAGGCAGCCTAGTCTCCAGTGCCAGTGGGAGATGAGCTCCTGAGATAACCGCTGAGCTGGGGTAAGCAGCACTGAGCCCAGGAACAGGCTGGGCCTTGGAACGGAGAGGCCTGGGAACAGGAGCGGGTGAACCCGTTGCCTGGAGAGGGGCAGCAAAGAGCAGAGGGACAGAGTGCCTGAAGCCCAGCTAGCAAATAGAGCAGAGCCCAAGATGGGTGAAGCAGGCCTGGGGATAGGGGCCGGGAACCCAGCATCTGAGAGGGGCGAGGCAGGCCCTCGAACAGACTGGCCTGAGAGGGCAGGTGTTGAACAACACTTGGTGGACATGGAAGGGACAGATGGGGAGGTATGGAGGTCCCAACTGGCCCAGCAAGATGGACAAGGGCCAGAAGAATAGAGGCCCAGAGGGAGAGAGCCTGAACCCATTGAGGTGGGAGTGTGGGGCCAGAGCAGGCCATAAAAGAGAGAGGCCTGAGGTCCAGAGAGAGAGAGAGAGAGAGAGAGCATCATTGCTACTTTGGTTCAGCTTCCTTTTTATAGAGGTGCCTGTGCGATGAATTGCATTGTTATGGGATTATCATGTATCTGAGAAATTTTGCATGAGTGCAGACTGGCTACAGCTTCCCATCTCTTGACATAAACATTGTGTTGCCATTCATGTAACCAAAGAAAGGGGAAGGTGCTGAATGTGTCAGCATTTCTTTGGAACTGTGTACATGTTGCTCTTTACTGGAATTGTTACTTTGACCACTGGAAAAGTTTTGGTCCTGTTTACACCCCCCTCCTCCCCAAGCAAACAACTTTGGCCAAGGTTTTAAACAGGGAACCAGCATCTTCTAGCGGTTTGTGTTTGTTCCTGCTGTTGCTGATGCATAGATATGGTACTGGTTTGTACTGTGAACACTGTTGTGGAAGGAACAGGACACTGGTTGTCTGCTAAAGCCTAGCATTTCCTACTTGGAGCTGATGGCCAACTCTCTGATCAGGCTCCCTGACCAGTTCTCCATTTCCTGTTTACCACTTGAATGTGTCTCTAAGCTTGTAGAGACATGTCTGACTTTGGTAGGTTGGGTACTGCAAGCTTTGTAGTCACAGCTGTACAGATCTCTGGTTAGGTAGATTCTCTGGCAGTTAGGTCTCCTTGAGCTCTGCACTACTTTGGCTGTGCTGCTAGCAGTGCCCCAGCCAGCTCAGGCCTACTCGCACAAGTTGGTTACAGCATTGTTGATCCACACTCCGCTCTTGTAACACAACTTGCTCCTTTAACTTCCTAGTTACAAATATTTGCATTCTTGCTACTTGAATCCTTGGCAGTTGTAGTCTGCGGCCTCCTGTGCAGCTTTAATCCTCACCAGAGTCTTCTGCTACTGAAATTTGTTCTTAAGCATGGTGAATAATTTAGGCCAGTGCTTAAAATAAAATCCTGCGCCATAGGATAGAACGGGGGTTCTCAAACTGTGGGTCGCGATCCTTGGGGGATTACAAGCAACTTAAAAGGGGGCCGCAAACTTCCCAGGGGGTACACGCAGCAGTGCGGGGCGGCACAGAGCGGTGGATGGTGGTGGTGGCTGCATGCAAGCTTCCCATCTCCTGCCACTGCCATCCAGCACTCGGGGTTGCTATATCACAAAGTTTGAGAACCCCTGGGATAGAAGATCCCTGGTATGGGAGACTTCATTCTAGACCACCTTTTGCCTTCTGCTTTGAAGGTCCTAGATCAAAGATGCTGCAAACAGTTAAATATGTGGTGCATTGAGTCTGGCATGGCCTTGTTATGGGTGCATGATGGGGCTGATGTGGTAGCTGGGCTTTTTTCCCCACCCATTTCTACCCTGCATGGCTGGTTACAGTCAAATTGAAGACCTGATGGCAATTGGGATTCTGTCCAGCACCATCCCTGCTCTGTGCCTGTGCTGAGTGCTGTGGTCAGCAGGGGCAGGGGGAATTGCCAAGGAGTTGAAAGACCAGCCCAGAACAGGAGTGTGGAAGTGAGAGAGAAGAATCAGGACCACTGAACTAAGAGCATTCATGAACATAACTGTTGACACCAGCGCCAGTGAGGAGGGATGGACTTAGAGATTTGGGTTACTGGCTGCTGTGGGGAGAGCCCTGAACTGAGTACAGTGCATGGCCAGTGGTGGAGTTGTTCACCTAGTGATCTGAGCCGCAAGTGGCTTTTTTGCTTACTTATGTAAAGAGCCAATGGTCTATATTTTTAGGAGGGATGGTCTGACTTTCCCCACTTCGGGAGATTTTGGGGGGCACATTCTGAGAGATTGGCTTCCTTCCTAGAAAGTGCATAGAATGGAGGCAGCAGTATACTCTGAGCCATGCTCTGGAGATGGTGGGAATTGGGTGAGTCTGTTAACCTGTCCTCTTGTCCATCCCCAGCTGCCTTTGAAGTAATTAGGAGATGGTGCCTGAGACATACAGCCCTGCAGTTAGACTGCTTCTTGGAGCCATGCTGCCCTCATGAGTAGGCTCAAAAAACAATTGAGATAGAAAGAAGCATCCTTGAAATGAATAGAAGGAGAAGTCTCTTCTGCCCAGTCTCTCAGGCTACGTTTTTTGTGCCCGCCACCCTACGTTCATAGATATTCTCTCCTTTGCTCTTGGAGCTGTCTGTGCTTCTCCATTGAGTGCTGACATTCATTGTGTGCTAGTCTTGCAGGGAGAAGATTAGACCGTTTTTAGATGTTTGACAGCTCTTGAGGAAGCTTCTTGCCAAGGATTGTCTGTAGTAATAATATTGCTGCAGTTATTTTAATTTAGTCAGGCTGAGGCCTTGTATGATGTTTTGAACATACACAACTTGTTCTAATGTCAGTGGTGGTCAAACAGGGTCAGCAGTTTTCAGGATGAAGCCCTTTTCCTCCAGTTCATCAAAATGTTGGGCACTGGGATCAAGAGCTGACAGCAGCTGTCACATGGTCATGTCCGAGATCGTAGCACCCAACATTCTTGCTGCTTTTCAAAAGATTCCCAGGGTCGTACATGGAGCCCGTGTCAGAACCATGCATAGGATCTGTGTCTTTGGAATCCCAGTCCACTGCCACAAATGGGGGTGAAGGGGGCCTCTGGCTTATCCCTTTTCCAGAATGAGGGGGCTTGATGTTAAAATCTTACTTTCTTTCTGAAGATCCTGGCTTTCAAAATACAGTTTCTGGGAGACAAATGCTATAATAAAAACAGACATTGTATTTGGCTCCACATGGCCAATCTCTGCAGACAAGCCAGAGAAAAAATGGGCCTTGGAGTACACACATCTGCTGGAGCCTCAAGCAGTCTGCCTGCTCGGGTTTTAGGGCCCCATGAGGAGGTGGTGCAAAGTCAGAAGGTTCTACCATTGGCTTTGCAGAACCTGTAGAGCTTCATTCCCCAGGACTTTCACTTTTGCCCCCTCTTTGCACATGCTGCTCAGAACTCGCTTTCCTTTGTGGTTTCCCTGTGGCTGGTGTGGGGGAGAAATTGGCTGGCTCTTCAGAATGACAGGGTTGTAATCTCAAGTACCCACCCATTGCATTCCCAATGCAATTGCATGTGAAGAGAGGGTGTGGGCGGGGAGGGGCATGAGTACAGTGGACAGAGTACTGGACTGGGGCTCGGGAGGCCTGGTTTCTCTTCCCAGTTGTGCTACTGGTCTACTGAGTGACCTTGGGCAAGTTCCTTCCCTGCACTGTGACTCAGGTTCTTCATGTAACAGACTATTTTAATGATGCTGGCCTCTGTAGAGCACAAGAGAAGTTGGTGTTTGGGAACTTGCATTTCTCCCTAGTGGGTTTTCTAGGATCTAGGCAGTTCCTGAAGCTGTCGGGGTCCCTGTGGAGAATGCATACCATCATAGATACCTTCTGACTAAGCATTGCAGTAACTTCCCTTTTGTGATTTCAAAAGGGCTCATGCTTGAAACTTTTCCAGCAATCATTTTGGTAATGTTCAGAGTCACTTTAGTGTGAAGGCAGAATCTGCACGTGAAATGACAGGGTTTGGACAAAGAGTTTCTGAATACAAAAATGGTGTGTGAAACATAGATCCACAATCCTTTGCATTTCTTTTGCCATGGTGGATTGGGGTTTCCACAATCAGAAGAAAAAGAAAGGGGGAAAGAGAAAATCGATAGCTTAACTGCATTTTCCTGATGGAAATCTTGTGTCTAGCATCAAAATTGAGTTGATCAATCTGAAAATACAGAAGTTAACAATTTGCTTCTCTGGCTGTGTTCTGTCCAAGTCCAAAGGTCACCTGAATGCCAGAGACCAGGGGAAGTTGAGTGATATCTTCCCTCACATCAAAAGGTTCATGGGTTCACTGTGAGCTTCTGAAATTCCTTTGGGAATGCCCCCTTCCTGCAGCCCTAAGAAGGTCTATAGGAGATGGGGAAACCCATATGGACTGTGGCTTTAGGAATGCTTTCTGAGAATCCCGGGAGATTTCCTGTGTGGTGAAGGCTGGGAAAGGCTAGTGCCTCCTCCTATAACCCCTTTCCATTCTGGATTCCTGAATCTCCCCACCCCACTTGAGCATTTTGGTTCCTGGCAGCTTGCCTTTCTCTCTCTGTCCTTGAATCATCCTGCTGAATGATGCCACCCTCCCACATCAAGCAGAGTAAAAGAACTCTTTTGAATCACTGGGACTCCCCCACCGTGATTCAAGACGGACTCGAGGGGAATGCCTCAAGACCTAAGGTTGAGGAGGACTGGGTTAGAGTGCTTCTGGAGGGGCTGGACGTGTTCAAATCAGCAGGTCCAGATGCTCTCCACCCCAGGGTGTTGAGGGAGCTAGCAGGGCTTATTGCAGGGCCCTTGGCACGGCTTTACGAGCGCTCGTGGTGCTCGGGCCAGGTGCCAGATGATTGGAGGATAGCCAATGTGGCCCCCATCTTTAAGAAAGGGAGGATCCAGGCAACTATAGGCCAGTCAGTCTTACTTCAGTCCTGGGGAAACTCTTTGAGAAGATCATCAAGGAGCACATCTGTGATGGGCCAGCATCAGGGATGATGCTTAAGGGCAACCAGCACAGTTTCATTAGGGGCAGGTCGTGTCAGACCAACCTGATTGCCTTTTATGATCAGGTCACAAAAGCATTGGATACAGGTGTCGCTGTGGATGTAGTCTTTCTGGACTTCAGCAAGGCCTTTGACACTGTCTCCCACCCCATCCTCATTAAAAAAACTAGGCAACTGTGGCATTGATGCCTACACAGTCAGGTGGATTGCAAATTGGCTGAAGGGTCGTACTCAGAGGGTGGTGGTGGATGGGTCATATTCGATCTGGGGGGAAGTGGGCAGTGGAGTCCCCCAGGGCTCGGTCTTTGGGCCCGCACTGTTCAATTTCTTTATCAGCAATTTGGACGACGGGGTAAAAAGCAACCTGTTCAAATTTGCTGATGATACCAAAATTTGGGGTGAGGTGGGCACATTAGCAGGGAGGGAGAGACTGCAGAAAGACCCAGATAGGTTGCAGGGATGGGCTAACAAAAACAGGATGCGTTTCAATACTGACAAGTGCAGGGTGCTGTGCTTGGGCAGTAGTAACCGGCAACACATTTATAAGATGGGAAGCTCCCTCCTTGAGAGCATGGAGACAGAAAGGGATCTTGGAGTCATCATTGGCTCCAAGATGAACATAGGCTGACAATGCGAGGTCACAGCTGGCAGGGCAAACCAGACCCTATCGTGCATCCACAGGTGCATCTCAAGTAGGTCCAAGGAGGTGATCCTCTCCCTCTACGCGACACTGGTCAGGCCGCAGCTGGAGTACTGTGTCCAGTTCTGGGCGCCCCACTTTAAGAGGGATGTGGACAACATTGTGAGGGTCCAGAGGAGGGCCACCCGCATGATCCGGGCACAGCAGGGCAGACCCTACAGTGAGAGTCTACGGGACCTGAACCTGTTCAGCCTTCACAAGAGAAGGCTGAGGGGGGACCTGGTGACCATCTATAAACTCACTCGGGGGGACCAGAAGGGTTTGGGGGAGACCTTGTTTTCCCTAGTGCCCCCTGGATAACAAGGAATAACGGCCACAAGTTGTTGGAGAGTAGGTTTAGATTAGACATCCATAAGAACTACTTCACAGGGCGGCTAGGATCTGGAACCAGCTTCCAAAGGAAGTGGTGCTGGCTCCTACCCTGGGGGTCTTTAAGAAGCGGCTTGATGCCTACCTGACTGGGGTCATTTGAGCCCAGTTTTCTTCCTGCCCAGGCGGGGGGTCGGCTTTGAAGATCTACAAGGTCCCTTCCGACCCTACTTCTATGTTTCAATGAACTAGGGTAGTGTATGTTTCTTTGGCTTGGAGTGGCAGGTGACCTTTTGTGACAGGGCATACATAGCAGTGAGTTTTAGTTAGAGGTGCAGCTGTGAGCTCACCTGTTACCCAGGGATGGCTAACCTGCGACACAGGTAGCCTCTTACATGTGGCTCACAGCAGATCAGGGAGGGGGCTGGCAGTACACTGAGAGATTGGTTGGAAGCAGAAAGCAAAGCAAAGTCAGGTAGGGAATACAGAGAAGGAAACAGAAAGAGCTGCAAATCAGGAGGGGAGCAGAAAGCAGAGCAGATGATCAGGTAGGAGAAGGTGATCAGAGTGAAACTTGGGAAGTGGCCCTTGGTGGACCTCAGCAGATCCCTCTAAGTCTACTTTTAGTCCCATTTCATAGGAGAATCTCTGTTCAGTAAAATTTTCCATGGATCTAAGAATCAGCAAGTCTTTATTCCATGTTTCTCTCAGCCTTGCAATTTTGGCTGTACAACCTTGGTTGAAGAACCCCATGGCCTGTCTAATGTTATTGCATGGTGTTTATGTGCATGTCTACCCCCTGCAGGCATGTTTTGTAATGCACTATAGCAATGCTAAAGAACATTTCTCCTTTCCCTCCCCCAGTATCAGAACGGTCACAAAGCTGGGTCCAGTGAGGTCTCTGATCCTTACTGTCTTGGAGTTGAGTTTTTCCCTTGCCCAGATATGTGCGTTCCTTGGCAAGAGCAAGCCTCTTGTTTGGAAGCTGCATAGCATGCCTTTGTCAGGACCTAGGACAGTGGTTTTCAACCTGTGGTCTGCAGACCCCCGGGGTTCCGCAGACAATGTCTAAGGGGTCTGTGAAAGATGACTGTGATCAATCAAAAGTGTATGAATACCTGCTTATAGTTCAAAGGGGTATGCACCTCCATCTGAAAATTTTTAGGGGTCTGCAAATGATAAAAGTTTGAAAACCACTGACCTAAGACATAGGGGCTCAGCACCAGCCCTCACTAAGCCTTCAATCTAAGAGTGGTTGGATTGTAGTTTATGGCTGTATGTGGTCTCTGAGTTGGTGACTATTACCCTGTCATATTTTGTTCTTCTCTGGAAGATGTACAAAGTCCTTATCACCTCATCAGGATACTGTGAGCAAAAAATCTACTTGGGAATGTTTGGTACTTGGATGGGGAGCCCTCCCCTTGGGGTGTCGTGGAGTGGCACTGGTCATTGTGTGCATGACAGTAGTCACCGTTTGGCCATGAAGTCTTTTTCTGTGGCTGTGCTTCCCAGAACCATTGGACTGAGGGACCCACATCAAAATTTCTTGTTCATCACCATGTAAAGGTCCAAGGGACTGGTGTTGTGAACCACTGAACATGGCCTCATGGACCACAGTGTAGGATCCATCATTCTACAGTGTTTTTCTGCAGGCTCGTGAGCCTCCCTATCCTGCCCAAACTTCAGCTTGGGCGACTCGCTTCTGCCTATTGTAATGTGCCTGGTAGCTCTACAAATGCAGTAGTGTTCGTTCTCTGCTGCTGTGGGGTGTTCAGCATTATTGAACAATGGTGACTACAGGTCCAGTGGGAGGTAAAGACAGAGAGAGGGGAGGGGGAGAGATAATGTGTGCCTGTTTCTCTGTAACTATTAAATCATTTTGAAATTCCTCCAGAAGAAAGCTTTAAAGATGCAGATTAAGTCTCTCCTCTCCAAATGTTTTAATTGTTATTTAATTATTTAAAAAAATATTGCTGATACTTGTGATTTGTGTCCAACTTTTGTTACTTATGTTGGTAGGACAGGTCATGTGTTGTGCCGTCCTTTCCGCCCCCCCCCCCCCCCCGTCTCTGATGTCAAGCCCTGTGCTGTGACTTGTGCTAGAAGGGCAGCTCATGCAAAGATCGAGTCACATCTTTGTTACTCCTAACTGAGATCTTCTTGAGTTGGAGAGTGGAAATGATTCACAGTGGAGAAGTTTTGCATTAACCGTGTTACTTACAGGAATGTTTTTCATTGATTCAGTAACAGCACAGTTTCTCCAATCCAGGTTCCCCAGCCTTCTCTTTCTGGGCTTGAGAGCCCTGCCTCCTTCAGATGGTCACTTTCCTCCATTCTGTCCAACAGTCCCTCTCCTGAGAACATGGCCAGTGGGAGGAACAAGGGAGGGCTGGCTGGCATTAACCCTCTTTGTCCTGGGGACCTTGCAGCCGGTCTAGGTTTAAGGCAGACAAATGCTCTGTGCACCAGTGCACTGAATGGGTTAACTTAATCACAGCTCTGGTAATGAGAAGCCACTATCATGAAGTTCAGTGCTACCTCTAGTTTCCTCTGTCATTTTTCTGTATGGAGCAAATTCAAATGTCCTTAGTCTTTTGCACTGGCAGGATACCTGATTATAAGCAAAGGAGCCACTGTGGCCTGGAAGATCATAGTTCAAGTTAATCATCTGCTTGTCCAGGCACAATATTGCTCTACCCATGCTGAATCTAAATTCCTGATCTGGACCATCATTAAGAAGAGTTTACACCTTTAGAAACACAAAGGCAGAGCAGGAACAGAGTTACAGGGAGGCAGGATGGCCTCCTGGTTTAGGAACTAACTTGGGTTTAATGCCCTGCTGGAATATAGACTTCCTGTTTGACCTGGGCTGTATGCGGGGAGGGGCAGGGGAGGGATTAGATGCGTCTCTGAGTACTACTGTTCAGACTCTGCTCTCCTTGGTTAACACTTTTTCCGTGCCACTGAATAAAAAAATATGAATTATTGTTAATAGAGCAGCAGTGCACAATGAAAAGGAAATTAGATGTTTAGAAACTGACAGTTAATGCACAGATATTTGTTTTAAGGAGGGTGGTGGTGGGAGTTGGGAGGTTGTAAACCTGAAAGGTGACTTAAGCCCCCTCTGCACATCCAGGTGAAGGCATACCCAGGGATCTAATGTGTGTTCCACACAGTTGCACCTCCTGTCATCCCACATGCGTGGTAGGAGGTGGGACTGTGCAACTGGGAGCCCACTCAGCTGAGGGCCTCCCAATGCAGGGGCGCCCCACACACCCCTGGGCCGCAGTCTCCCAGACTTGGGGTGCATGAAACCTCCATGCCTGTGGGACTGCGACTGCTGTGACTCAGCTGGGTCTTGGCGCACAGTGTCCACAGCTGCGGGACTCTGGGTCCCAGTGTTGCTGAGACTGAGTCAGCAGCTGCTGGGGTTGAGAGTCTCCTTAGCTTATGGGGCTCCCAGCCACAGGGGAGACCCTGGTACACAGGCAAATTAAAGCTTGAAGCACCCAGCTATAAAATTAGTGCATTTTGTTGAGGTCTAACTTTATAGTGAGTTGAAGCTTTTTATGGTGGGATAACTACTTTGCATGTGTAGCTGGTCTTAAGGTAATTGAACAATTAACCAATTAATTATTTGATACCTGTAGTATGTAGAGGGGGCATCAGTACTAGTGACCAACAAATTAGACATGACTGCAACAGGATGTAGCAAAATGTAAAGCTAATGTAGCTTGGACTGCAGATGAGGCATCACAACCCCATCCTGAAAGGTAATAGTCTCAGTCTGTGGTTCTGCGATTGACGGCTATGAGGCAATAAGCTTGGGGCAAGGATGGAGAGGAAGTGTCTTATATTAGAGCAAGAGGAATGCAATTGAAGGGGAGAATGTTTGCTGAGTATAATAAAATCTCACCATTTAGAAGTTTTAATAAGGCTCCTTTGTCCTATGTTAGCTATTCCCCTATGTCTGTGGATGTTTCAAGACCTATTATGCAGCGGTTGGGAGGGGAGAGAGTCTGGATAACTGCCTAGGTTTTTCCTTCTTCCTTTGATACTATTAGTGCTTCATCAACATGTAATTATTTGTTTTCTCTTTCCCCTTCCCAGAGTTGCTGATCACAATGGGGGATTCGGGCATGGATCCAACTGTGTCTCCGCCTGAGAGCACTGCACAGGAGGCTTCTTTCTTGAGCATGACTGACATGTTCCTCATCTCTCTTATCATTGGCCTCTTTTCTTACTGGTTTTTCTTCCGCAAGAAGAAGGAGGAAGTCCCTGAATTCACCAAAATCCAGCAAACGTAAGTGACTGCCCTTTAAATCTTTATCTGAGATAAATTCCTTCAGGTCTCTCCAACCTTTCTGGTTCCTTAAAACTTGGATGTTAATATGAGATGAGCATTTGAAATCTGTCCCTTTCCATAGGCTGGCCTACATCTCTGACACCTGAGGTTGCCAGAAGAAGAAAAGGCAGTTTCTTGAGCTGCAGTAAAGTATTTAAGCGATACGCCCAGTGCTTGTCACCAGTAACAGTATTTTGCAGGCCAGGAAAGTTGTCTGCATTGGAGCCAGCCATTAAACTTGGCTTCTGTTATCAGTAGATGTCAAGGAGATTGCTTTGATTTCTGCCAACCCAGAAAATGAGACGCCAGAAGTTCAAGGGGTTTCCTGAGTGACAGTGCAGATTCAATATACTCCACGTCCCAGGGCAGTGGAAGGGCCTCAGTTTTGCCCGGCTATGACTGTCCTTAGAGGTGTGGAGATGGATGGCTTCAGTGGGATCTTCCTCTGATGAACTGTAATACAGGTCCCTGCAGTGGATGAATGCTTTCTGATAGGGATGGAACAAAATAAAAAAAATCAAGGATTACTTACTCCTCTCTTTGGGTGACAAAGCAGTTTACGTGGTGGTTTGGCTTGGTAGGTTTACAGTGTGAGTTCTTTCTGCAGGTGACCCCTGTCCTGAGACCTGAAGATAGAGGTTGGTTAACTAAACATCCAAGAGCCAAATTGTAACAGAACCCATGCCCAAAGGGCAGCCATCACACGCTCCCAGGTAGCGACTTGACTCCAGTACCGTGCTAATTTAAAGTACCCTCCCTTTGTTCTCTCCTGCCACACCTTGATCTTATTAACGAAACTTGAAAATGGAGGCTGCCCCAAGGGTCTTGGAGTAAGCCACAACCTGTCCTCTCTACTCATGCATCCCTCTTGGACCCTGTTGCTCATAAGCCTTCCCACTATGTAGGCCCTCTTGGCCTGTACGTGCCCCCAAGGGTACCCGTTGCCTTGAGGGCTAATCACAGCCTCTGTACCGCCCATGCCTTACAGGTGTTTCAAGCTGTCACTTAGGTGGCCACCTTAGATCTCCATTCCCTTGTTGGGGCCTCAGTCTTCCCAGCTTCTGCCCCGCTACTCTGGCTGGTCCCTGTGGCCTGGACCCACTATACCAGGTCTGGTTCCTTGAGCTCCAGCTTGTCTTGCCCTCTTGGGCTCTTATCTCCTCCCCTTTCTGGGCTGTGGGCTCTCTAGCCCTGTTTCCACTCCTCTTGGTCTCATGAGCTCCCTTGCCTCAAGCCCTGCCCCTCTCAGGCTTTTAACTCTCTTCCTGTGATCCAGCTCCTGCCCCCTGGCAGGGCTCCAGGCAGCTATGTGCCCCTCGGGCACCACCGATACCTCCTCTCACCCCTTTTTAGTCTCACCCAATCTGCCTGTCACAACTCAAGCATGATTCATAAGCACACTGGCTGCAGCTTAGTTCTCTAAGCCTGTTGGCTCTCTAAGGCAATCACCATCCACAATGGTTCCACTCCCCTGCCAGCCCTTAGCCCTCCACTTGCAGCTTCTTGGTATAGCAGGATCTCATTCAGTCTCTCAGCAGCAAGCATCTTCCTGCAGAGCTCTTTTCCCTTTAGCCTCCAGGGCCGGACTGTTTGGTTTTAGTTTGGCTCTGACTCTGGCTTTTATGTCCCAGAGTCCTGCCCCTTTCCGGTCTTGTGACTCCCTGGTCAGTCTGCAGGTGTTCCCTTGGCTTGGCTTACCAGCCCTCAGGATGGCCAAGACCAGCAGAGCTAGTGCTGCAGTCATTCTCTTGCCTCCCCAGGCTACTTCCTTATTGTACTATTGCTGTGCTCGCAATAGGCACTTCTCATTTAAAGGACCCTTTCTGCTTATCCCTTTATAGCTAGCCCTCATCTTGACTGCCTGAGTGCAATTTGCCTCTATTTTTTTCTCTCTAAGTAACAGGAGCCACAGGTTTCCTGTTACAGAAATTCAATCAGTGAATGTTCCACCGAAGTCAGTGGACTTGTGCTTACACACTGGATGGTTGGGTTTGACTCCAGTGTCCTGGCAAGTTTCATAGTTGGTAGGGTCGGAAGGGACCTGAGCAGATCATCAAGTCCAGCCCCCTGCCATGGGCAGGAAAGAATGCTGGGGTCAAACGACCTCGGCGAGGTGATTATCCAGCCTCCTTTTGAAGACCTCCAGGGTAGGAGCAAGCACCACTTCCCTTGGAAGTTGGTTCCAGATCCTTGCTGCCCTGACTGTGAAGTAGTGCCTCCTGATGTCTAGCCTGAACCTACTTTCAGTCAACTTATGGTCGTTATTCCTTGTTACTCCGGGAGGTGCTAGGGGAAACAGGGACTCTCCCATTGCCTGCTGGTCCCCCTTGGCCAGTTTATAGACGGCCACCAGATCCCCTCTCAGCCTTCTCTTGTGGAGGCTGAACAGGTTCAGGTCCCATAGCCTCTCCTCGTAGGGCCTGCCCTGCTGCCCCCGATCATGCGAGTGGCCCTCCTCTGGACCCTCTCGATGCTGGCCACATCTTTTCTGAAGTGCGGCGCCCAGAACTGGACACAGTACTCCAGCTGTGGCCTGATCAGTGTCGCATAGAGGGGGAGGATCACCTCCTTGGACCTGCTTGAGATGCATCTGTGAATGCATGACAAGGTGCAATTAGCCTTCCTGACTGCGTCCCCACATTGGTGGCCCATGTTCATCTTGGAATCAATAGTGACTCCAAGACTCTTTTCTGCCTCTGTGCTGACGAGAAGGGAGTTCCCCAGCCTGTAGGTATGCTGCTGGTTCTTCCTCCTCAGGTGCAGTACCTTGCACTTGTCAGTATTGAAACCCATCCTATTCTCAAGTGTTGGGAAGAATAAGGCTTAATGATCTCTTACTTCATGTGTGTGCATGACCTGTTACATTCAGGCCATTTGCTGTCTGTGGCCACATCCACACAAGCATGGACATTTGGTTCCCCATGGACAACTAGCAGCGGGACACCTTGTTCCTCTGTTAGTTGTCCCCGGGGAATGCCTGTGCCGCGTGCCCTGGCATGCGGCAGGTTACCCCGGGTAGGGTAGGCTGACTCTAGCAGCTTTACCTGGGGTCCTGGGGGCCTCCTGGGGCTTGAAGCAATGGCAATTCTGTCGCTCAAGCCTGGCCAGAAGCCGAAATGTGGCTCCGGCTGGCCAGACTCAGGCTTTGAGCGGCACATGGTTTCCCTGAGTGTGCTGCTGTGGGTTTTTTTGCGTGGTGTGTGGGTTTTTGGTTTTTTAGTTTTGTTTTTTTTGGGGGGGGGGTTTGTCCCCTGCATATCCATGGCTCAGAAAAACAAACAAACCCCCATGCTGCTCCCTTGCAGCACAGGGAACAGCTGAATGTGCAGAATGTGGCACTGCATACATGCCTGCAGCACCACACATACTGCATGGCTGTGCTCATCTGGACACATTCTGTGTCTCCATTGTACCATGTTATAAAACCAAGGCATCAGTCCCACCCACCCTTCCACAGTAGCCCATAACCTAGCTTTTTTCCCACTCACTTTTGTCTTCTTCCTGCCAAACAGGATTAAAGCATCAGGCTGTACCTTGGGTTGCTTAGCAGTCACTTCTGTTGCTCTTAAGGAAATGCATCTTTTCATAGTGAATGCAGTGAAGAAAACACTTCCAGCAGAATAAGTTGCCTTCTCAAGCAATGCTTGCATCCCTTTGTGAGAGTTGCTTATCTATTAACTTAGTTATGGAAGAGAAGAAATAGTTGCCAAGCATTCAAAGAGCTTTCCTGTGTCTTAACTTTGTGGGTCTCTGGCCCCTACCCTAAATCAATGTATGAAAGGCAGTCTAGGATGTGATTGCCTGTGCAGGAAGTAGACTTGACTCATCCTCTGTGTAAAAAACTGAACTAGCATTCTTGCAGAGCAAAGGGCAAAGGAGGACATAAAGAGCTGTGATTTCAGGACATCTTTACCTTTATATTTGTGTTAGGGGTAAAATTCACCCTGAAACAGAGGAGCACCAATTCAGCCTCACTGTAGCTCTGCTTTACGGGTTAAATAGTCAATAGGTTTTTATTTTGGAACAAATTTCAGCTCATTTGCACAGTTGAGCAAATGAGAACTCTGGACCCAGATCTCAAGTGTTTCAGAAGGGCTTTTGAAACCTGCATGGGTGGATTTCTGTAAGTACTTCATGTGTCGGTTACTCCCATTATGAAAACAAGTCTGATTCAGAATAAAATAACCAAATGGCCTGTCTTTTACAGAATTGTGCCAGATTTTGAAAGTGCATCACAGAGGACTCCTGGTAGATGTGCCAGAAGTGGTACCTTTGTCCCAAAATTTCTGGGTTGGCCTCAGATTCACCACTCCTCCCCACACCTGCTCCTCCCTACCACACCCTGTTTCTGAAGCACTAGACAATGTCACGGCAGTAGTGTTCAACCTTTTTGGCTGGTGTGCTAGATGGGTGGTGCCCAAGCTATCCGTAGGCTGAATTTGGTATGTGGTCCCAAACTGGCATGAAGCAGACATGTCAGGGCCCCATCCAGCTGTATGGAGGGGGTCATCCCAGCTCTAACCTGGCCCTGTGCGCGTGTGGGGAGGGGGATGCTGTGGCCCAGCCCCGGTTGGGGTGGGGAGTGGCCAAGCATGGGGCTCAGGGTTTGGGGATTTTCAGCAGAGGAAGATGGCTGTATTTATTGCCACCACCCCCTTGCTGCCAAATTTCCCTATCTGTGGGGAGCCCCATGGGCTGGATATCAATGGCTCCACGGGCTGCATTTGACCTGCGGGCTAGAAGTTGAGCACCCCTATCGCATGGCATGTGCTGAGAAGAGCTAGTGAACTCTGGGTACAGCACCTCATGAATACAGCTATGCTGCTTTCAGTTTGGAAGAGCCAAGCTGTACTGCGCTTCCTGCTTGGGATACATCTGTTATCGCGAATAGACCTTTCTCATCCACAGCTCCACAGTAAGATGGTTACAATAACCAGAACCAGAAGTAGTATGAGCTGTTTCTGGGTCTGGAGTTCTGCGGGACATCCAGGACTTAAGTCCTGGATTATGCTTTTCAAATATTGGTTGTCCACCACAGGATGAGTTACCTGAAGAGCAGCATTTCTGAGCTTTTCCTGGGTTGTTTGTGTTGTGATTTGGGTCATCGGTGAAAATGAGTGCATTTGGTTTAATTGATCCCCTTTGGCCATCTCTTTGATCCTGATTTTGTGTGTTAGTCCTCCCAGTCTCTGCGCAGAGAAGCCAGGATTTGAGGTGTCATGACGTTCCAAGGAGGACAGGAAGGAGGAGAATGTTGTACACTGACCAAGATGAACAGTATGTCGCTTCAGGCAGGTTGCAGTGGAGGAGATAATACACAAGAAGAAAAAAGATGTTCCTTGCCTGGGAGCAGTTTAAAGGGAGGAAATCTGAATGACATTGGCAACTTGGAATAAAATGTGTTTGTGTGTGGGTAGTTCGGTGTGTGGCTGTTAATTCTCAGTGATTATTGGTAGGGCCATACTGAATTCACAGCAGAAGTGGGCTGCACTGCAGCACCTTCAATTTTGCAGGTTCCCCCATGTGCCTCCCCACCACTGAGTGGTGGAGGGGCCCCACTTGCAGCTCACTCCTGAATGGCAGGGAGGCAAAAACTAGTTTTAAATATGGTGTCATTCTTGCCTACCGCTGCTGATTGGCTGAGGGGGCCTGGCAGCCCTGCTGCTTGCTGCTGACTAGTGGGGAGGCAAACACAGCACCATATTTCAAATCATAGTTTTTGCTTCCCTGCTGATCAGGAGTGAGGTGCAAGCAGGGCCCCTCCACCAATCAGTGGTTGGTGCCCACGCAGGGGAACCTGCTAGATTAACGGCGCCACAGCACAGCCCACTTCTGCTGTGAATTTGGTAGGGCCCTAATTATTGGTCCTGATTTGTGAATTCCTTTGCTTGGTTTCATTGAGCCATTCAAATTTTATTTTTCCCTTCCCTGGTTCTCTGTTTATCTTCTCCAGCCTTCATCTCTGTGGGAAACCAGTCTGCCTTGAGGAGAGTTGGAGCTGACTGGGGAAGTTGGATTGCCAGCCCCTTTCCGACCTGGAAGCCGAGTTTAGATTCAAACTTGTAGCAGATCATCTGCTAAAGCTCCCAGGCTCAGTTGTTGTGAATGCACCCACCAGTCACACCCAGCTTCAAAGGACATGGTCCTGAGCCTTGCAGAGAAATGTGCCAAAGATGATACCTATCTTATGGTATTATGCTGCTGCCTTTTACTGGGCACATGCCAGCTGGCCTTTTAGCTCAAAATGTGTTTAGAAAGTCTCATCTGTCTCTGGGGTTTTCACTTGTTTATCCTAACTGCCCTTTTTAACTAGTCCTTCTAATTGGTTTGCGCTAAGAGTATTTTATATCTCGTCTGCTAGTCTTAGGAGCTGTTGGAGAGCAGTGCCTCCAGCAGCCCAGTGAGAAAGTAAAACAAGGTTGCATACTGCAATTTGAGTGAAGCACCCTCCATCTTGCCCGTTGGGATTCTGATGGACGAGGTGGGACTTGAGTTTGATTTTCCCATACAATCCAGGATCACCCTGACTGTAGCACAAGAATAAGCAAGGTAGCAAGCCAATTGCAACATCCCAGAGCATCCCCAGCTGTGCTCCTGCAATTCAAAAAAGAGCTGGAGGGTGAACCTATATTGTGGTCAAAGCAGTCATGGTTGTAGCTTTGTTTCTGGAATGGCTGGAGGGAAATGAAAGATGGTGGCTCTTCAGTTGAGGGATTTTTCTTCTTCCCAGCCTCAAGCATAGGGGCAGATTTTCCTCCTGATAACTAAGCTGACAGCTGGTATTGGTCTGGCATTACAAACTAGCTGTCCATTACGGCTGCTTGCTTTAGGATCCTAGAGAGCTACATAAGCTCCCTAGATGGGTTACTTCACTGTGATGAACTGGCTATTCAGCTCTTTTCAGCACACTGACCAGGCAGGACTTATACAGGTCCAATCCTGACAGATTCAAGACCCACAGCCTGCTTGAGTTTCTGCAGAAGTTGTTTATTGCTCAAAACCTCTGAGAGTCAGACAGCTCTGAGCAGAGAGTGCTGCTTTCTTCAGCACAGACTTTCTACTGTTACAGTGGGCGCATCTACACATCCTACTAATGCAATGGAATAAACTCTGGTGCAGTTCAAACCAGAGTTTATTGCTCCTGGGTGCCACATTTACACATACTCCCAGGACCACAGCAGGTTGAGCCGGGTCAGAGCAGCCCCAGCTGGCAGGAGGGCTAGAGAGTCTGCCTGCCAGCCTGGGGCTGCTCTGGCTTGGCTCAGCATGTTGTGGAGGGGTTGTCTGGGGCATGAGGGAGCTTCAGTGTGGGGCTAGCCAGCAGGCAGCCCCTTGACTGAAGCACTTTCATGCCCCAGCCAGCCCCATCAGTGTCGACACGTGTTGTGGTGCGCCAAATAATGCTGTCACAGGATAATACTGGTTTTTATAAGTACTAACCTACGGTGGCGTTTCTTAGTTTACTGTGGCCTAATAGGATCACACGTGTAGATGTTGAGACTTTACTGTGGAGTTAATTAGGCAACTCCACAGTAAATGCTTCATGTAAATGCTCACAGTGTGTTGCTTTTATCCAGTAATTTCTGTGCTTGTCCAGCCCTGGCACGAAGAGGCTCCATCAGCTTCTCTTGGTGGTGGCAGACTTCCTGACCCACATGGTTTTCCTAGCACTATATCTGCCTTTGTGCCCATTGGCAACACATAAGGGGTGCATGCAGGTGCACGTGCACTCCCTGAGAGTAGCGCCACCGATGCCGCTGGCGGCCCCTGCAGGCGATTGCCACTAACCACCCCCCTCCCCCCCTTGCTGCCAACACTGCCAGCGGCATCTGCAAGCGGTTGCTGATCGCTGCTGGCTACCGTCGACACTGCCAGTGGAGTCTGCAGATGGTTGCCGACTGCTGGTCAGCACTCGCTGCCGCAGCCACCTGCAGGTGCTCACCGCTGCCAAGCTGCCGCTGCCTGTAGGCAGTCGCCATGTCCCCCCAGCCTCCAGGGGCATGTGTGGTTCATGTTTGTGCTACTCCTCAAACAGCCCTGGACATGGTTTGTAATGATAAAAAGTTGCTGTCCATATCCCATCTCAGTCAGGCTTACATAAGAGCTGCTGCTTACTGGGTCAGACCAAAGTTCATCTAATGCAGTGGCCTGCTCGGTGTTTTCCCTTGCACCCTGGTTATTAACCTGGAAGCTTTACGGTTGTTTCTGTTGTTGTCGCGTTGCTCCAAAACCATGTGTTTTGCACCCAGTGACTGCGCCTAGCCATTGAGGGGAGTTTGTAGTTCCTGGTAGGTCTAGGTTGGCTGTCATTGTACAACAAATAAGCCTGTCTTGCAGAGTATGAATGCTGAGGGGGAAGGTAAGGAGGACACGTCAACATTTTTCTATCCCCTGCTTCTCTGTACTGCACCTTCCAGCATTTGGAGGTTGAGGAAGTAGGTTGCATCCCTACTTACCATAGTTAATAGTGACTGATGATGAACCTTTCTTCTGTGACTTTCAGTTCCCTTTTGAATGGGGTTAAACTGTCGGCCTCCACAACATCTTGGGGCAATGAGGGCCATGCGCAGTTATATGCTGTATGAAAAAAAACTTCTTTGAGGTGGTGGTAGTAGTAGTAGACCAGCTACCTACTGATTTCATGTTATGTCCCCTGTAGTATTGAGAGGTCATAAATAATATAAGCTCTAGTTACTTTCTCCATGCCACTTATTTTTTTTTCTAAATCTCTGTTGTGCCCCACCCTCAAACATCTCTTTTTGAAGCTGAAAAGTTGTAGCCTGTTTAGTCTCTCCTTACATGCAAACATAACCCTGATCACCCTTGTTGCCTTTCTCTGTGCCTTTTCTAGTTTTTCTCTATCCTTTATGGAGTAGGGGCAGGGACCAAACCTGCATTCCAGGTGTGGATGCACCATATATTTTTATAAAGAAAGAGGCATAATGATACCTTCTGTTTTATTTGCAAGAGTGAAAAGGGGACTGCTGCTCAAGAGTGCATAGAAACTGTAAGCTGTGTAACAGGGGGTGGGTATACTGATACAAGTGTAGTGGTTCAACAGAAGGCTGCTTCATCCAGGGTCAGAACTGGAGCGATTTAACTCTTGTATCACTGTACCTCATGCAAATATAAGAGTTCCTGCTGCCATGGGTTCCCCAGCAGCTTCAGCTCCTCCTCCCCTTATAAAACCTATAATGTTTGCTCAGCCCTTCCCACATCAAGTATGAGGTCAAGTGATTGGCTCTTTCCTGCTTCAGTGTCTTAACTTTAACCCTGTCTGTGTTGATCTGGAGTGACTTAGTTTGTAGCATAATTAGAAGGGGACTTGACCATAAAGATAGAATTGAGTAGATTGCCATGAATGGATGGAAAAAGCCAGATAAAAATCTCTCTCCAACCCTCAAGATTTCTCTTAGTAATTTTATCCCTTGATTAAAAGATTCACCAGGTTCTAATGTGCTAAAGCTTCACTTGAGAGGTGATGATGAAGTTTCTACAAGGGAAGAATTTTTTTGTAGCTGTCTACAATCCAAAGGGGATAACCCAGGTATAGTTCTGGGCTGGAGTCTGACGAGAGGTAGAGTGGCATGGTGCGCCGGAGGGCAGGTACCGCTGCTGAAGCATAGGAGCAAGGAAGGTAGGAACCCCAGATATGGCATCTTTGACAGGGTGAACATACATTCACCCCCCTTGCTCAGCAGCAGCAATGCCTGCCTGGCGCACCATGCTGCTGTGCCTCCCCTATGAACTCCAGCCTGAGACTTTGTCCAACCAGCTGAGACCAGCCTACAGAAACCAGGGCATATGGTCACCCTACTACTGGACAAAATGCTGCCAACCAAGACTGCAAACCAATTGCATCAGCTAGAACTTGCTTACCTCTCAATATAAAATCCAATCTGAACAGCAGAACTAATTGTTGGGAGTGAGCCTGGAGAGGTTTCTCTATGTGGGTACCTCCTGGAAGGATGTAGTTATGAGCTACTACTGATGCTTCCCCTTGGGGTCTTTGAATTCTTGTTGTTGGCTAGCAGATGTTGTCTTGATTTGGATGGTGCCCTGGTTGCATGTTCATATGTGGTGGAAGTCTGTTGAACTACTGTGCTTCAGAAGAAAGATTGTGTCCTGACACTAGCAGCTGTGCTTGATCCAGGAATCCAGTTCTGGATGGTGACTGGGTTGGAAAATTCAGCAATGCATGCAGCCTGCTGAACTAAGAATGGAGGCACATTGGCTAGATCCTGAGAATGAATATTGTGGCAGCAGGTCCTAGGCATAGCTCAGTCACTCATTTTCTCTTTGCCCTTGGGCAAGTTTACTCTCTATCAGTTTTCCACCTCTGAAATGGGGGTGCTTTCCTTGCTGAGTTTGGTTGTGAGGTGTAATATTGGCGAAGCACTTGTGTGACAGACTGCAGGAGGGCAAAGCATAGTGACACATTTAAGGATTCAGTATCTTAGCCAGCCTCAGAGACGTGTGTTTGCATTTTGACCATTTAAAGACTTTAATTGAAACCATTAGAGTAATGTTCCTAGAGGGCCTGCTCTGCAGATGTCATTAGAGAGGAATGTCCCCTTGATCTCTGAATGTGCACTTGCATTGTGGTGGGATTACTGGGGAGTATGCTTTTTCTGCCAGGCTGCATATGCATGTTTCCCAGTCTTTTATTTCTCCCTTCATCTTGCTTGTGGTCCTATGTCTTTGCTTTGCACACTGGTCACGCAGTTATCCTAAGACATGGGTCAGCAACCTATGACCTGTAGGCTGGATCCAGCCTACTGGAGTTGGGGCTTCAGCAGCATTCATTGGTGGGGGCAGCTTTGGCATTTGGTGGAGGGGAGCTTTTCCATGCCAGGCAGCAAGGAGACAGTGGTGGTGACAGTGCCATCCTGCCTCGGACCCAAGCTGGGTCATTCCTGCCTGCTGCTGGAAAAGGTTGTTGACTGCTGCCCTAGGAAAACCCAGTGAGTCCTGTTACGTAATCCATAATTTTTTTTCTGGCTTTTTTTTTTTTTTTAGCATAGTTTGAAGTCTCCGATGTTAAGAGAGAACTCATTCTGTGTTTTAAAGAGTTTTCTTTGTGAGAAACTACTCCAGTTCTTTAGCTTGTCTAAGTCTTATGGGGGGGGGGTGAGGAGGGGGTGAAAGAGAGAGGGGGAAACCATCTCTAATTTAATTTACTAGGAGCCTGAGGAGAACAAACTTCTCGCAGACGTTCTTCCTAATGGATGGCACTACCATAGTAACCTTCAGCACCGCCTCTGCCGTGTCTGGAATCAGTTCATTCAACCTACAGGGTTGCATTAAAATATATTTAAAAACGTGTAGCTATGATATATAAACTGTTGCCAAGGTAATGAGTATGGCAGAGAGGGTAGTTTTATTCCCCCCCCCCCTTCCATACAGATGGAGGGGTTGGTGGGGGGGGGTAGTGCCTGCAAAGAATCATGGGAAGTTTCATTCTTGACTCTTAATTCCTTTCTGCCACTGCTGCCAGATGTTGCAGTTTCTCAGGGCTGTGCAGATCTGCTCGGGAACTTTCAAAGTGTCCAGCGGGGATCCCAGCTTGCTGAACCTCTCTTGCTATGACCTATGTGGGGACCTTGATTTGCAGGCTCTGTTCTTTACAAAAGGAGGCTGACAATTGGCTTTAATGTCTGAGAGGGACAGAATGGAAAGTCCTGGACACATGCTGCTCAATAGCTAAGTTGCAGTTTCTTCATTCCACGCCCCCCCTCCCTCCTGCCCTGCTTCTTTCTTGAGGGGTAGGAAGGCTGTGGGATTGTTTCGTGGTTTCCGTTCTCTGCCTGACCATGGGATGTGCATACTCCATGCCACAGGAAGACCCAGCTGCTGGGAGGTGAGTTAATCATCCTGAAAAGCAAACGGTGCATCTTACTCATGGGAGTTTCTTCTGTCTCTTAACATCCACATTTAATTTTACATTAACCTCCTGCTGAGCTTTGAGGGTGGGAAGAAGGGAGAAAGGTGTCCTGCTTTACAGCAAACAGCTCTGGGTGAGTGGGGGTATGCATGTTTTTGGAAATTTCTGTCTTTTAACTTAGAGTTACTTTGGGTCTGAAGTGTCTTGCTTTAAAATATGTTAGAAACCAAGTCTACTTTTCTGGAAAACAGCTGCTTGGGAGCTCTCTAAGACAGTGGGTGATTTGAGATGGAGATCTCTACATACTCATCAGGCTGGGCTGGTGGTTCTCTCCCTTTTTTATGATTGGTTTTGCACTCAAAAAGAAGAAATTGTCTCCAAAGTTCTTGGTATCTTGGATTGTTGAGGAGAGAAACAAACTTGAGAGTTGAAGGTTAAGTGCATGTTAGCACTAGATAAACCCCCAACCTGCCCGTTTTCTTACAGGTGTTACACACCATATGTCTAGATAATTAAAACCAAAACCATTTGAATGTGATCTTTCACCCTTTAGGTTTCCCTTTTATTTTGAATTTCTTTCCTATTGAGCTATAAAAGGAACTCAGTGCAGCTTTCTTTAATTGTTGGTTTCTATTCATTTTCACACTCCAGTTCTCATGTTGTTTCACAGTGCTGTAATTTTACGGCAAGGGAGTGCTGATTCTTTGAAACATGTTGTAGACCCGACTTGTTATCAAATCTGTCTGAGCCCATTGCCACAATATCCTAAAGGCTGGAAGTGTGCATGTGCATGTGTAAAAGTATACACCAGCACACACCTCAAAATGGACACAAACTCCATGCACCCAGTATGAAAACATGTTTCTTTCTTCTGTTTTAAATAGCCTGAAACCTCCTAATAACCTAATGGTCTTCCTCTTAATCAGTTTTAAGCAGCTGCTGTTGAAGTCAGGAACGGATGGGACAAGCATCACATCTGGTAACCTTTCCAGGGCTGGGGCTATAGTCTGTAAAATGCCTTGTGAAATTCCAGTTAAAGCAGTGGGTGATAATTTAGAGTGACTAGTAAACTACCCAGAGGGCAGTGAAAGCTCAGACCTCCTTGTGTGGGGTTCTTTCTCCTGATGCACTTAACCTATCACTGCAAAGGGGCTCCGTCCTTTAGAAAGGAAGTTGATCTTTGCTGGTGTAGGTTGGGGAATTGGTATAGTTCATTAGTTTTGGGTGGGAAGGGGTGCCTGGAGAAAAAGATTTAATTACAGCCGTTTTCTTTGCTCCAGGGATGAGCTGAGCCACGTTCTCTAGCATCCCTCCCTGAGGGGGCCACATGGCTTAGGAAACTGTTAGCTAGAGAGCTCTGTACATTTTTACATGGGTGAAAGCCAAAACCATTTGTTTTTTGCCCAGAGGCTGCTCTCTTCCCACAGGAGACCCAGCTTTGCATTCTTCCATTGTGAAAGAGAAATGGGAACGGGTCCCACGTTCCTCTCTCTCTCCTGTGTGCTACCAATGCAGCATCCAGTGAATGAGAACGAGCCAATGCCTGGCACTCGCCAGACTCTCTGTGAAAAGACCCCAGCATCCAACATGCCTACAGCAAGAAAGCAGACGCTTCTTCCATTCTCCTAAGACTGGGTCTGTTTAATGTGTGTTGCTTCCAGGGTCCTGTGCTTCCCTTCCACCAGTGTAACCCTTACAACTACTGAGATTGCAGTTGTGTAGATGAAGTCTTATCTGTCTCAGCTTCTCACCATGAGTAAAGCCACAACTGTGCAAACTCTGGGCATAGGCGCAGTGTGTACTGGTATGGTTTTGTTTGTGCAGTGCTAAGGATTCTTGTTGGCAACTGCTGTTGCAGCGTAGACACAAGGCCTGCCAGAAGGATTCACCCCTCATAGGGCAGCTATCTTCTTGCTAGCGACTCACTTGAGCTGTGACCAGGAACAAGTTTCCCAGAGCCCTGTAAGCTCTTGGCAGCTCTCATGGAAACGATTCATTCTGAGAGCCAAGCGGATGTATTCCAGCTTGAGCAGGGACCACAGAAGAACATGGGCTTCTCCTAGAAGCTCTCACCACACATTCTTGGCTGTCATACCCCTCTTTTCTGAGGCAGATGTGGCTGTTTAAATGTGCTGTCCTCAAATATGTTTGTCTTGGAAACCAATGGAAGAGCTGTGCTTGCTTGCCCACAAAGGGAAGGCAAGAAGCTTGTTTTTCCTCACCTGTCATTGAGCTCCACAGTCTACAGCTCTTCAGGTACTTCTACACAGGACTATGACTCAACGTACCAGGGAAGGAACATTGCTCCAGGGAAGTCTTGCAAACCCAGAAGGAATCTTACAGGTGTTTTTTGGTGAGAAGAAAGAAAGAACAAGAATAGGTGTCAGAAAAGATTCATACTGAATATCCAAATTATATGAAGACTTTCTGGCATTGAACAGCCAGTTTACAAGCTTTCATAGCATTACAGCATACCCAAGAGGAGAGTGTAGCAGTTTGGGGGTCTAACCATGGGGTCCAACACCCACTGGGGTTCAGACTTGTCTGCTGCACTTCGATCTCCCTAACCACCTGTCTCACATGCCATGCCTTAAGGTTAATTTGACTGCCTTGGGATGCTACCTCTGGAGGCCAGAGTAGCTCCTTTTTGGTACCTTCCTTCTTGGCCCAGTCCTCAGGGCTTCTCCCTAGCACTGCTTCCTTATGTCTGTCTAATGTGTGCTTCCCCTTTAACACAGTCCTCACTGCTTTTTGGCATTATTAATATCAGTTGTGCTCCTACAGAACCTAAACGCAACCTCTTGGCCCTAGAAGTCTTTTAGGGGCTATAATTGTGGTCTGCAGATGCCTGCAGAGCCACACTCATACCTTCATTCACTGGGCCTTCTGGCCCTGGCTGTCTCAGCTTGCCAAGCCTCTGGCCCTGGCAAGGCTTTCCCTCTTTCCTGGGCTCCTGGCTCTACTTTGGCTTCTGTCCCTCCTGGGCTTCAGCCCTCTTGCTGAGCTTCAAGCCTTTCAGTCCAAACCTGTTCTGGCTTCAGTTCCCTGTAGGCTGCAGCCTCAATACCTTGCCCTTAGCCCTTTCAGCCTTGACATGCCTCACCCAGCGCTCTAGGCCTCTGGCCAAACCTGAATACAAAACACAAGTATCAACTTCCTTGTCTCTAATAATCTTATACCCCAGGCATAAATCCACTGGTCTCTACTCATTGCAAACTCCTGTCTAGGTCATCTTAATTCCCCCCTCCCACACAACTGTCTTACTGAGCCCAGGTGTCCTCCTTTAACTCAGTGAGCTGCCAGCTCTTTTCTGCTGCAAGGGTGCATGATGACTTGGGAATGAGCGACATAACCTTGATGCCCAGCTGGGGATCACTTCTGCTACTTATGGTAGGCCTCTATGAGGAGCACTGTGCCACTGTAACTGTACTGACTTACTAAACCAGCAGGGAGCTTCTAAAAGGAATCCAGCTGTGCTTTCTCCTGGAAGTTTAATGCCAGCCCCTTCCAGAGGGAAATAAGCTATGCATGTAGAAGTGTAGTTTTTTTTCCCTGTACATAAAGGGTTTCTGCTTGGCTGTCAGGAATGGCACCTTTTCACATGTGTGCCTAATACAATGAAAGTCACATGGGATAGTTAAGAAATGTGAGGTATAAGGATGCGTTGTGCCCACATCAGGTTAACTGCAGAGCAAGGGTGGGCAATTATTTGAGCTGCAGGGCCACTTAAGCAGTTTTGGTAAGCTATTGAGGATTGGAGGTTGCAGGGAGGAGAGAGGATGCAGTTCATAGAATCATAGAAAATTAGGGTAGGAAGGGACCTCAGGAGGTCATCTAGTCCAACCCCCTGCTCAAAGCAGGACCAGCCCCAACTAGATCATCCCAGCCAAGGCTTTGTCAAGCCAGGTCTTAAAAACCTACAAGGATGGAGATAGTCCACCACCTCTCTGGGTAATCTGTTCCAGCGCTTCACTAGCCTCCTCGTGAGAGAGTTTTTTCCTGATATCCAGTCTAAACTTCCCTTGCTGCAACTTGAGCTTCAATAGCAGGCCAAGGCAGTGCAACTCAGTCCCTTTCACGTGTAAAGCAGAACTCTTAAGTCTTCAGAGGATCACCAGAGCGCTGCCCCTCACACAAAAATGCATATTGTATCTAGATAATTAAAACCCCCAGAGCACCTGTTTTCTTACAGGCTTCTTACAGCTACCCTGCCTGGGTGGCTTTCATTCACCTAAGGGAACTTTAAAATAAAAAAGTTGTGGGCTTTGCCAGGTGAGTCCTCTGAAGCTGGCTGGGCTGCGCAGCGAGAATGAGAACAGGCAACACCTGGTGCCAGAAACCAGATCGACCTGTTTACTTAGCCCAGTTCATGCACTCGCTTTGCTCGTGTGACAGGGGCCTGGAGGAGGGAGGGGCTCCCAACCCCCCCCACTCCTTCCATGTGCTCATCATCTGCTTCTTCCCCTCTCCCCCCCATGGGGAAACGGGGCTGTCCCTGACTCAGACCAGGCGGCATCCTCAGCCCAAACCTCTCACCCCCCACCCCTGTCTGGTCTGGAACAGCACATTGGGGGTGCTCCCATGGTACCCACTACCTGCATATGGGGAATCCGTGTGCGTGTGTGTGTGTCCATCCCCACAATGGTCCCTCCCACCTACCCCCATTTGTGTGTGGGGATTCCCCCTCACAATGGGGCCTCCTAGGAGGAGAGTGGGGTGGAGGCGCTCGCTCGTACATGCGGCCTTAGCTTGGGCTGCCTCCTCTTGCCTCTCTATTGTCTATGTCTCACGCAGCAGCGCCACGACGGGACCTCGCCCCAGTACGGGGTGGAGGGAGGGAGGGGGTCTCGTCACTTCCACATAGGAGTCTCCAGTGGCTGCCTCCGTGCTGGGCGGGTGCTGCTGTCTCGGTGCTGGCTGGAGCTGAGGCCGGGTGGGGGGAGGATCTAGTCCTTGGGCAGCAGTGGTGCTCCTGCTGTCCAGCTGACATGAAGCTGCCCCAACTTGACTTGCGGGAGAGCGGGCCCTTCTTGGCCAGGTCTTGTCGGGGGTGCAGGTTAGGGGGTTGGGGGAACGTTTGCTGCCACCATTCAAACCCCGTGCGCTGCCCCAGTCACTGCTGTTATGCCTGCTTTACTCGAGCCCCGCTCCTACCCTATCTGCCAGCTGCCTCTGGGAGCCTGAGGGATGGCTGCACCCTGCACCACTCCACTCCGCCATGGCCGGGGCTGGGCCGGGCCACGCAGTGTTGCACACTTGTGCACAGCTCTCCCTCCTCAGGCTCCTGGCGGTGGCTGCTGGGCCAGGTAGAATCAATCTGTGGGCTAGATATTAGGGATTTTTGAGGCCAATGCCGATAGCTGATATTTAAGGAGGCATATCGTCTGATACCGATCTGATATCCGATACACTGCCTGCAGCAGGTCAGTCTGGTGTGGTAGGAGAAGGGACGTGGTGGGGCAGATCAAGGCCCCGCTGTGAGGGAGGGAGGCAGGGGCAAGTACTGCCCAGTCGGGGAGGGCGGGCCGGGGATGAAGCCACAGCTTGTCTGGGGGGCATGGGATGGAGCAGAGCTCATCCAGAGGGTGCAAGGGGAGGCGGAGGTGGCTCCCGCCACTGTGTGCGGCTGGTCTGGCAGCTTGTCTGCTGGCTCCTGCCGCTGCTGCTGTCACTCACCTAGGAGGGGTGTGTGCCACTGGGCGGGGGCAGGCTGGGGCCAGGGCTGTTCCCCACAGAGCTTGGGCCATTTGGGCAGGGCATGGGGTGGGTGGCGGCGCCGCTGGGAGCGGGGGGCTGTGAGGGGGTTATGGCAAATTTCAGGGTGGCTGCAGCCTCCCAGGTAACCCCCTCCCAGCAGTGCCGCCCCACGCAGATCCGGAGTCTGGGGCGGTGCTGCTGGGAGGGGGCGACGAGGGGCTGCAGCCACTCCAAAATTTGCCATAGCCCCCCACTCTCAGCGGCACCACCATGCACCCCACCTAGCACAGGCTGTGCTGGGAATGGCCCCAGTCTGCCCTGGCCTGCCTTGCGCAGATCTGGGGACAGATGCCCCTTAGTACTCTCCGAGATAAGCGACAGCAGCAGCAGTGGGAGCCAGTGGACGAGCCGTGCACAGTAGCAGCAAGAACCGGCTCCCCATCCCCCGTGCGCCACTGCCCGGGACAAACCATGCTCCATCCTGTGCCCCTGAACAAGCTGAGGCTTCATCCCGTATCCGCCTGCCCTGACTGGGCAGCACTTGCCCCTGCCCCAGCTCCAGCCCCTGCCTCCCTCACAGCAGGGCCTTGATCTGCTAACTTATCTGGACATATGGGCGGAAAACAACAGAATGCAATTCAACAGGGAGAAATGCAAAGTGCTGCACCTAGGGAGGAAAAATGTCCAGCACACCTACTGTCTAGGAAATGACCTGCTTGGAGGCACAGAAGCAGAAAGGGATCTCAGAGTCCTAGTGGACTCCAAGATGAACATGAGTTGTCAGTGTGACGGAGTCATCAGGAAAGCTAATGGCACTTTATCATGCATCAGCAGATGCATGACGAACAGAACCAAGGAGGTGATACTTCCCCTCTGTCGGGCGCTGGTCAGACCGCAGTTGGAGTACTGCGTTCAGTTCTGGGCACCGCACTTCAAGAGGGATGTGGATAACCTGGAGAGGGTCCAGAGAAGGGCTACTCGTATGGTTAAGGGCTTGCAGGCCAAGCCCTATGAGGAGAGACTAGAGAACCTGGACCTCTTCAGCCTCTGCAAGAGAAGGTTGAGAGGTGACCTTGTGGCTGCCTATATGTTCATCATGGGGGCACAGAAGGGAATTGGTGAGGCTTTACTTACCAAGGCGCCCCCGGGGGTTACAAGAAATAATGGCCACAAGCTAGTAGAGAGCAGATTTAGACTGGACATTAGGAAGAACTTCTTCACAGTTCAAGTGGCCAAGGTCTGGAACGGGCTCCCAAGGGAGGTGGTGCTCTCCCCTACCCTGGGGGTCTTCAAGAGGAGGTTAGATAGGCATCTAGCTGGGGTCATCTAAACCCAGCACTCTTTCCTGCCTATGCAGGGGGTCGGACTCGATGATCTATTGAGGTCCCTCCTGACCCTAACATGTATGAATCTTACCAGCTCTCTACACTGCAGGCTGTCTTTTCACTGCCTACGTGCTGCGCTGTGACTGCCTGCAGTATGGGCATTTATTGGCCCAATTATCGGCCACTTAAGGCCAATATCCAATATAGATAATTTTCTTTATATTGGTACCGATCCGATATCGGACCGATGTATTGGTGCACCTCTACTAGATACAGCCCGTGGGACATGTTTTTGCCCACCCCTGCTATAAAGGCTGCCTGTGTTCATGCTGCCATCTGATCAACTTCTGCTAGAGATGCTTTCTTCCTGCCATAGTGAGTTCAGAGGTTAACGTTATATAAATACATTTCAGTCCATTTCCTTTTTTGTTTAAATAACTTTGTGGAGCACCTTCTGGGAACTGGCAAACAAGCAGTTAACTGGGTTTGCCTCTCCATGAGATGGTCTTCTGAACATCTGTCAAATCTACTTTTGAGGTCACATATTCCTAAGGTCACATTTGCAAAGGTGTTTCAATGCCTAAGGCTGCAGGACACCTGGTGAAGGGGTCACTAAAGCCTGAAGAGTTACATGGTGCACCGAAACTAAAAACCTGATAGACCAGGGGAATAGTGTGTGGGGATGTATGGGTGTGAGATTACGTGTTCTCTCTATGTTCCAAGTTTCCCATCCATACAGGCAGTTCTTGTACTTACGGCACAATTTGTTTCTGAAAACCACGTCTTAAGTTGAAACGTCGTAACTTGGAACTGATTTTCCCATTGGAACAATGTTATAAATGGGGGGTTGGTTCCTGAACTAAGGCCCAATACCCTATTTTCACCAAAAATAACCCAGAATTTTGTACTCAATCAATTATAGACAAGTAATGTAGCTACATTAATATATTTTATATTGTAAATAGCAATCATAATGATTTGGAAGGACTTTTTTGAGGTGACTTTGCTGGACTTCTTGAAGAGCTCTTGGTTGGACCTTTTGAAGGGTTCTTGTCTGGAGTCTTTTTCAAGAGTCTTGGCTGCAGGTTTTTCTGGAGTCTTGTCTGCTTTCTTAAAGAAAGTGTCCAAGGAAGTTTGGACAGATGTTCTCCAGGGAGATGGACAACATAGCGAACTTGTTCGCAGGTGTGGCGCGGCGTCAGATCAAGTGTCGTAAAGTCGAAAGTGACGTCAGAAAGTTGAAACGGGATGTCAATTTATAAACGTCGTAAGTGCCGTTCGTTGTAATTCGAAACGTCGTAAGTCAAGGACTGCCTGTATAATCAAGGGGTCACAGAGGTATACCATGGAGTTCTACCACCGTGGAGAGATTTGTACTTCTGATATAGTTGTTTGCTAGTCTGAATCCATCAGTGAGTATTTTCAAACGTAGGGGCCATGTGCTTGGTCTGGGAGAGGCACAGGAGAGAAGAGAAAGTTCACAGTTGGTCTCTGGCCAGTTAAATCAGTTTGTAATTATGGGTCTGTGCACCTTTGCTGTCTTGGAATGGGGAGTGATGCCTTCTGTCCCACACCATCACGCACACTTTTCTCTGGGTTCCATGTAGGTAGGATCTCAAGGCTGGTCCAGAATCCCAGCCTGTGTGTGCAGCAGTGTAGCCTGTTCATGGATCTTCTTACCTGTAGCCCTGTTCTGTCTCCATGAAGCAAGGGTACTCACTAGCCCACTCAAGGACCACTTGTCGCAATACCTTAACAGGCTTCTTCCCACCAGCTCCAGGCTCTGCACCTTCCCTTGCAGCCTCTCCTAATCCAGGGAGAATTAGAACATACCTCTGAAGCAGGGATGGGCAAAATGTGGCCTGCGGGCCGGATGTGGCCCACCAGGCCATTCTGTCCAGCCCATGGGGCCCCTAAAAAATTTAGAAAATTAATATTTATCTGCCCCTGCTGCCTGTCATGTGGCCCTCGATGGCTTGCCAAAACTCAGTAAGCAGCCCTCCGCCCAAAATAATTGCCCGTCCCTGCTCTAAAGGCAGGTTTCTTCTGTCTTTCAGAACCTCTTTCTCCTCTTCTTCAGGAGGAGACAGCAACTTTGTGGACAAGATGAAAAAGACGGTAAGGTAGTTCCTTTCTCTACTCTGACATTATGAAATGGGATGGGTTGTTCCTGTCTAATGGGTGTGGAGGGAACAGAATCTCTCCTTCTCCCCCAGTGAGAATTGCCTTCAGTGAGTCCTGCCAACAGGGAGTTATGTGTGAGCGATTGGCCCTCTGTACCAGGTGGGAAGCACGAAACTCTTTGCTGCTGAACTGGTTGGCTGGGATTTAGACCTGGGTCTGTCACTGACAAACATCTTCAGGAGCAGACATCTGGGAGGATGGACAAATTTAAATAAGAAGGAGGAAGAGGTTAGAGCAGTCTGCTGGTATTTTTTTCTTGCCAGGTGGAGGAAATTTATTTTTTTTTATAAAAGAAAAGATAATTTAGAAGAGTATTAGGCAAGAAAGAGGAGTGCCAGATGAAATCAGAGTAGGAGGAAGATGTGGGAGGCCTGAAACTTATTGATCATTATTTATGGAAGAGCCAATGTGTGCTGGGCACTTTTGAAAAGCTTCCAAAATGTCCTTAAAAAAAGCTTGCTCTTGCCTCCCCTTAAAGAAGTTGCTTTCCCAGCATGACAGATTCTATGAATGGATGATATGTGTAACATCCTTCACTGAAACTCTGCAGTGACAATCATTAGCCTTCCAGTTCCCCAGGGAGTAGGCTGCTGCTATCCCTGCTGCACAAGTAGGAGCACCAAAGCATAGATATTGCCATCCCAGGTTTGCACCAGAACCAGGAATACAATCCAGGTTTCCTGACACCCAGTCATTTCCCTTAACCAATCCATCCAATGTTAACCTTCCCTTAATACAATGTCAACATTGTATTTTCTCCCGACCCCTAATTACTGCCCAGATTAGCATTTTGTATGTAATTATATTTCACTTTCTTTTCAGGGGCGAAACATAGTGGTATTCTATGGCTCCCAGACTGGGACAGCAGAGGAGTTTGCCAACCGCCTTTCCAAAGATGCCCATCGTTATGGTATGAGGGGCTTCGGAGCTGATCCAGAGGAGTATGACTTGGTAAATCAGATGAGACCTCACTGTGTGCAGCACCTATAACAGACTAGAATTATGTACAAGAGAAAAACTCTTCCTTCTGTGCCAAAAGCATGTGATCAGTGTCAGTGGCCAGTGCTGGAACTGAGCTAGAGAGAGATAAGTTAGTTGACAAAAGAGAGGATGAATTGTTGGCAATTTCTTGTGGTACCATGTAACTGTGGACCCTGAAAGATACAGGACAGAGAAGAATGTGACTAAGAACCCATCTGTGCTAGTCGAATCTAGGGCCCAATTGGCTGGTGTGAGTAACCCTGTAGGCCTGAACTTGTGGTGGCTCCCTGCTTTAGAGGTCTGTTCCAGTGGCTCAGTTATGAACTAAGCCAGGCTTATATTGGCTTTATAGCACAGTGATCAGAGCTCTGTTCTTACTTTGAGCAGGAGATTGGATGAATTTTGAGGTTTCTTCTAACCCTGTTTATGAGGTTTAGGCTCCCTCCTCTCCCTCCACCCCAGCTGCCAGATCTCTTTTGCTGGGGGTGAGGGGGAAACTTGACCAATGATTTGGCCCCTTGAGCAGTTTGGAAAAATTAAAATTGCTGTCACTCCAGAAGTAAGCTGCGTTTTAATGGTAGTAATACATGGTTTGTAATATGTTTTAGGGTCCTTGTGGATAGAAAGCGCCAGGTATGTTCAAGGACTTTTATTTCTTTGGCTTTGTTTTCTAGTCTGATCTGAGCCGCCTCTCTGAGATTGACAATTCCTTGGCTGTGTTCTGCATGGCCACATATGGAGAGGGTGACCCCACGGACAATGCCCAAGACTTCTATGATTGGCTGCAGGAGGCTGATGTGGACTTGTCTGGTGTCAAGTATGCAGTAAGTAACTGCTTTACTGCTTATGTCTTATTTATGCATGACCCCTCCTCCCACCCACAAGCCTTACCACATAGTTGCCCAAGACAGACTTGAACCAATAGGTTGGTGTGCAATCGGAATTTTTATGCCTGGCATTCATAACTTGCATGCCTGTGTCACGCACAAATCTTGGTAGTATGCGCTGCACACACGGCAGCAAACGTGGCTCTGCGTGCTTTAAATAAGTATGTCAGGTCTCCTACCTGAATCTCTAAATTATGAAGCATAATTGGGCCCCATCTTCTGCAGACAACTTCTCACTTGCATTTGAACATGGAGGCTGTTACGTGAGTTCCAAGTATCTGTTGTTGTTCATCAGGCTAATTAGACACTATTAGGTCAGATAATCTGCAAATTAGATCTCTCCAAGAGATGTATGTTCCTTCTCTATACTTAAATTTAATAATTGGATGAGATGATGCCACCCCACCTAACTCCCCAGCTAATAATCCTTTGCCAGAGTTCCATTCCATGTTCTGTATGTTTAGCCCCTTTGGCTATATGACTCCTGTGCTGTCCCTTCCAAAGCAGATGCTGGATTAGAAGGGATACTAGTTCTTGATGCTGATGGAGAGGCAGACCCAAGTACTTTATTTGTCCCCAGAAAAGGCATAACACCAGGGAGATGAGTGCCAGCTGCACTGAAGCTGTCCCACCAACTTGCTCAAACCATGGCTTATGGGAGGTGTTGATACTCCATGAACAGCACACCAGACTGGGACTTAGACCTGGATTTTCTTCCTCACCCTGCCATCGGTCCATTGGGTGGCTGGGGATAGCAACACAAGCTTTTTTTTTTTTTTTTTTTTTTTTTTTGTAAAACACTTTGAGACCTACTGATAAAAAGTGCTATGTATGAGTGGGCTAGTGGTATTAATGATAACATGATTTAATGGTGGCAGGACTGGCTGCATGCATTATGGCCTGGGCTGCCTCCACCCTCACTTGGCTCAGACGGGGCTGAGGGACCTATGGGGGGCCAGATAAAATCCCTTGGCAGGCTGGATCTGTATTTTGCCCACTCCTGTCTCAAGGCCTGGCTATGGTAGTGGTTCTTTTGCATAATGGTTCTATTACCCACATGCTTGGGCTTGGATTTTGGCCCTCAGCTCACCTCACACAATGGTAAATAGCCATCAGAAGGTAAGAGCTTTTGATTGTTGTGGACCTTGGTGGAGTGTGAACTAGCAAACTAAGAAAGGTTGGAAGTTCTTTGTGGCCAGGAGCTCCCTAGCCAGCCAAGCCTTAGTAAGCAGAGATCCCTCCCCTCCTTCCTTTTTGAGCTCTTGAGACCTATTAACTTTATAATCTTTCTGTGGTGTTAGAGCTGTTGCATTAATTCATTAGCTGTACCTGAATGAACAAAGTGTCAATCTCTTCCAGGTGTTTGGACTTGGAAACAAGACTTACGAGCACTTCAACGCAATGGGGAAGTACGTGGACAAGAGACTGGAGCAGCTCGGAGCCCAGCGAATCTTTGAGCTTGGGTTGGGTGATGATGATGGGAAGTAAGTAGACAGAGGCAAATGGGTCGTTTTTGGACAGCTTGCAGTGAGTCTTGCACTGTAGACATGCACTCGTGGGAGGGGCAGACCACAGGTGCTTGCTTCAGTTATTGTGGGGGATCTTGGTTTACATAACTCACTGATGTGTGTCAAATGTACCTGGCCAGGGTTAGTTGGGACCTGGTGTGTGTGCCTCTCAGATTCAGAAGGCAGGGCAGGGCAGTACTGTCTCTTAGGTGCTTCCATGCCCTGCCCTCTGTCCTGATATGCGAGTGTCCCTTATCCTCTAATTGACTTTACATACACTGGTTTGATCTTGCCTGGGATTCTCTCAGCAGATGGGAACCTGCACAAGCTCTATGTTTGCCTTGTCTGGTTGTACTCTGAAATTAAATATGTTAAATAAATTAGTGGCAATGTGGAACCTCTGAACTTTTCAAGTTAGGCTTGCCTGCAGTCTTTCAACCTAGGCCTGGAGTTCTGTTAATGGGGTCAAAACTGGCTGGGGAACAGCAGAGTTAAAAGAACAGGTGCAGTATGTTCCCATCTATGCCACTGTGCTCTTATAACCCTTCCTGGGGTCCAGTGTGAGGGACTAAGAAGGGTTAACTGAACTGCAATTGACCCCACATTTCCTGATGTCCCATGGTGCTAGGTGAGTCAGTGAGGATAGTGTGAAAAATGAACATCCTTGGATCAGCTGTGTCCGAATAAGAGTTTCATCCCAGCTCCCTGATCACTTTTGTGAACAAAATGAGGGTGGAAGAAATTAGAATGGGTGGAAGAGTAATGGTGTTGCTGTGGTGTTGCTGTGGAAACACTCCTCTCCTGCATCTCTCTGTGACAGGATAGTAAATCTCTTTCCATTTTTCCTGCACAGCCTGGAAGAAGATTTCATTACTTGGCGTGAGCAGTTTTGGCCAGCAGTTTGTGAGCACTTTGGCGTGGAAGCTACAGGAGATGAGTCCAGGTGAGCATGGCAGCCGAGGTGGTATTAGCATGGTTTCTTTCAGCAGTCCCAAGTGAAGAGTGGTCTTCTGCCATCTGGACCCTATTCAGGCCTGAGATGGTGTTTCAAAGAGCAACTCTATGCAAACCCACCTTACTGAGATTGAAAAATAGTGGGGAGATGCATCCTTTTAAGTGAGTGCATTCACTTAAATAAATTTTAGATTTAGTTCAAACAGGTCCCCACATCCTACTTCCCAAGCTTAGAAATAAGTTCAAACTCTGAACTTGGTGGCTCTGTTGCCAATGGTTGATTTGTGCTGAGTTCTCTGCTTCATGGCACCACACACTTAATAACCAGCTGTCTAGTAAAAACAAAAAAATCCCTGCTGACACTTTAGTTCTCTGGCCTCCCTCTCATCTGTCTCCCAGCTGCAATGCCATTCCTAATTGCATTATCATTCTGATATAACAACACAACATCTGCCTTTGAGTGTCAAGTGCCAGCCTGTCACACTGCCTCACTGATTTCTATCCATGTATATTATCTGTCAGAACGAATCTGAAAACACTTTGCTGCAGGCCCCCTTGTACACAATAGTCTTAAACCTTCCTGAAACCCACAGAAGGGAGAGTTGTGTGAGCAACTGTCTCTCTGCCTGGGCAAACTTCTGGTTCCGGTAGGTGTCCATCTTATGGCATCAGCAGAAAGATCTCATTCCTTAGAGGTTTCCAAGAAGAAGTTGGTAGGCATTTGTCTGAGGAACGGCAAATCCTGCATCTGTGCAGGTGGCTGGTCTAGATGTCCCTTGAAGTCCCCTCCAGCCTGTGAGTATGATTTAATCATGCAGGGAGCCTGAAGCTCAGTGTGATCAGGATGGGACTGTCATTAAAGTTAAAACCATTAAAGTTACATTTGGATGCTTATCTTTCTGGGATCCTTTGACCCCAGCTGACTTCCTGCCCCTTGGGCAGGGGGCTGGACCCGATGATCTTACGAGGTCCCTTCCAGCTCTAATGTCTATGAAATCAATTAAAACCTATGCCTCGAACTCCATCCAGAGTAAAGCAGCAAGGAGAGCAGGAGTTTCAGCGCAGGTTAGTGGGGAATCAGATTGCCCAAGTCACATTACCTCAGCGGCTGTAGCTGGTGGATGAGCCCATTGTATTAGTCTGTCCACATGGTGTGGGCAGTTAGATCAACTTGGCTAAAAGCCTGGCCTTCCCACAGCCAGTAGCTCTAGAACATGCTTGGATGAAGGAACAGAGGTTGATGTTATTTACTTAGATTTTTAAAAAGGCCTTTGACACAGTGTCACACCCGATTCTTATAAATAAACTAAGCGGTTGTAATGTAGATTATTACACAGTCCAGTGGGCAGAAGATTGACTCATGGTTCATACCCAGAGAGTAGTAGTGGATGGGTTGGTTTCTACCTGGGGAAATGTGGACAGTGGAGTCCCCCGAGGCTCTGTCCTGGGACTGGTACTGTTCAATATCTTCATTAGTGACTTGGATGAGAGAGTAGAAAGCACCCTGTCCAAGTTTGCAGATGACACCAAACTATGGGGGAGGTAAACAAGCTAGAGGGCAGGGAGCGAATCCAGGCTGATTTGGACAGGTTGGGGAAGTGGACGGAACAGAATAGGATGCAGTTTAACAAAGATAAGTGCCATGTGTTGCACCTAGGGGGGAAGAATCATCAACACACTTATAGCCTGGGAGGTACCATACTGAGCAGCACAACAGTGGAGGGGGATCTCAGAGTTGTAGTCGACTCCAAAATGAACATGAGTCACCAGTGTGATGAGGCAATAAGTAAAGCTAACCACACTCTTTCTTGCATAAGTAGGTGCATCGCAAACAGGTCTAAGGAGGGGATACTTCCCCTGTATGTGACATTGATCAGGCCACAGCTAGAGTACTGCATCCAGTTTTGGGTGCCGTGCTTCAAGAAGGATGTAGATAACGTGGAAAGGGCTCAGAGGAGGGCCACCCATCTGGTTAAAAGACCTATTGAGGGACCTGAATCTCTTCAGCCTCCGTAAGAGAAGGCTGAGAGGTGATCTTGTGGCCATCTACAAGCTCATTGGGGGGGAACAGTAGGAAATAGGGGATACGATGCTTACCAGGATGCCCATCAGAGTAACTAGAAGCAATGGCCACAAACTGAAGAAGAACAAATTTAGATTGGACATCAGGAAAAAATTCTTTACAATGAGGGTTGTCAAAATATGGAATACGCTTCTAAGGCAGGTGGTACTGTCCCCTTCCTTGGAGGTATTTAAGAGGAGATTGGACAAACACCTGGCTGGGGTCATCTGAACCCAGCACTCTTTCCTGCCCAGGGTAGGGGGTCAGACTCGATGGTCTAATAGGTCCCTTCTGACCCTAAAATCTATGAAAGCTATGAAACCTATGCTTCTGTCCAGGGTAAAGCTGCACAGCAACTCCCTATCAACAGCAGCAGGACCCAAGGAAATGTACTTCTGTCTCCTTCTCCACAGAGCTTTTCAGTAACCTAGTGAAATGCTTTGTTTCACTGGGGTTTTCTCAGAACCAGCTCATTCATAGATTGGAGTGTCAGGAACTCTGACACTACACAGTCCTCTCAGAGCTCAAGGAAAAGGATGTACCATGTGCAGTGCTGTTAGAGTGCGAGGGGGACCCTGACAGCATCTGTCAGAAGCCTCTCAAAGAGGCAGTACATCAAGACCATAGTGCATTGGAGCCATTCCCTCCCTAACTGGCACCACTGTCCCTCACTCTAAGGTCCAGTAGCACACACTATGATTGCTGTTGGACACAACTAGAAGTATCTCTGCAGAGGAGTCAGGGACTATGTGTGTAGTCAGCTTTGTGGTGCTTTGGGAAAAGGAAGCTTATATGCCAGCCAATGATGGTACCAGCTGCAACATATAGTGGAGGCCTTGAGTCTCCCAAGATTGTCAGCTGTTTTCTGTCAGTGCTAAATTAACTTGTATGTGAAAAACAACTCATTGTTTATGATGGAATGCTGTAAAGCTTCTGCGTTCTCTGGCTGCTGTCACATTAATGTCCAGATCAGTTGGTCTCATCCTTTGACATACTCAAGGCCCCCTCCCCACCAGGAAAATGTCAGCTCTTAGTTTTCTCTTGGTTAGTGACTACAGAGAAATAGTAGCGCGATTCGTCTGTTGCAGAGAACTCACAAAGACTAAAACAGGTCAGGATACTTTTAACACTAGATTCCTATTTGAAATCTTTGGGTTTAACTCGTCAATCATATTTTTCATAGTTAACAGTGCTAACATTGTGTGGCATCCTGCAGCACTCCTGAAGGGATCTCAAGGCAGAGTGCCACAGCACTTTGGTTGAGAATCACTGGTCTAGATTTTAAATTTGGCAATCTTTACCCTGATCCACATCTAGTGTGGTGGGGTGTGTTGATGTCTCTGGCTACAAACAGTAACTCCAAAGCTGTCCCAGGGTTCTGTCCTTTGCAGTAGGAAGCTTAGGATTAGTTTCATAAATGAGTTTTTAAAGTAGATTTTAAGTACTGCCACATTTATTTTTGTACTCTAAAGCCAAGATAATGGCTTCCTTCCTTCTGCTCTTCCATCTCCTGTGAAGTTCATAAACTGGAAACATTTGTCCTACTGCCCAAAGCGAATGAACTTTGCATTGATTAACTGCCTGCAGCAAAGTTCTGCAAAGTATGCTTGCTAATGAATCATAAAGGTTCCCAGGTTCATCAAAGTTCAGGACTTGGTAAACTGCATATTTTTTTCCTCCTTTGAAGCTTCCCTGGGTGGCTCTGACTGAAGTCTCTTCTGAATAAGCTGGGAATCCTTCCAGCTTATTGAGTGGTTTTTTTGAGTTGAGGCCTAGGTTTCCTAAGCCATTAGACTGAGAATTTCATGTCATGTCATGGGTGGCCTAAGCTGAACTAACGAGCTAAATGCTAGAAAATGGATTGAGTCACTTCCTTCTGCAATAGTGCCTTCCTTGCATGGAGAACAGCAGTTTTGGTGGGGAGAATTGGGTGGGTGGCTAGATCCAGCAAAGCAGATACTCTGGGGTCTGGACCAAATCCTGTGATTCACACTTGCTTCCTTTCTTTTTGCCCCCCCAGCATTCGTCAGTATGAGTTGGTTGTCCACACAGATATGAACATGAACAAAGTCTACACTGGGGAGATGGGCCGGCTCAAGAGCTACGAGAGTCAGAAACCGTGAGTACCAGACAATTCCAGGCAGCTTTGGCAAAGAGTGGTCAGGATAGACATGTCAAGGACTGTGTCATACAAAGGATTGTGCTAAACACTGTGCAGAAACTTATTCCTCCAGCACAGCCTTCTTAACCCCGCACCACTAGTGGAAAGAAGGCTACAAACTACACACTTCTTGGGACAGAGAGGGTCTCTCTTATGTGTACAGCACGTAATACAGTGGAGCCCTGATCCCTGAATGGACACTATGGCCATTATCCCAATAATAAGAAATAACAATATATTAATGAAAGGTTGGCTGGATATGCTCTGGTGGGTTTCTGCCTGCTCATTCAGGCTGTGCATTTGGGATTGCAGTGGGACCCTGCATTACCACATAAACACACTACTGTCACTAGCACCCCTGTGCCCATGTGGGCTCTGTACCTTAAGTTGTGGATACAGGTCTTTTTGGCAGACACAGAGTAAGCCCTGTTATTTGACTGTGTGGCTGCAAAACACCATGGTTGATATTAAAAAATAAAATTACCATCCTGTGGTTGAGGCAGCTGGCTTTTCCTCTAAGCTCTGGGACTTGTGTAGCTTCAGTAGTTTATTCAAGGGCCAACTTGAGCTTCAGAGAAAGATTGCAATGAAGGCGAAGAGATTTTTGGTTTATGCAGAACTTGGAGTAGGTCTATTTGGGATAGGCATCATTGCCCTCATGCTTTCACAATTGGGAAAAGAAGGATCCAAAGAAGGGATCCCAGTCCTTAAGGTTAGGATGATCTTGTAGCATCAACAGTGCAGTTGGAACATGGCTTGAGGTATTTTGGATTTATTTCACCTTTCCTGAATGGTGAATACATTGGGGAGGTTAGAGCAAAGCCCAACAGAAAGGCTCAGTTAGAAACAGAGATCTCTGAGACAGCTGTTGGCAGATATAGTGGGATGCTTCTGAAGGGCAAAGGGATGAAATACTCCCTTCAGTCCTTAATAAAAGTAATAAGGTTCAGCTGTAGCAAGGGAAACTTAGGATCAGTGTCAGGAATAACTGTAAGACTAGGCTGCCAAGGTGGGCACCCTGATTGGCTAGTCATAGTCAGCATGACTGAATGCTCTTTTCTTGGGGTGAAATCAGTCCTGGCAAACTGTAGGGGGGGGAGGAGTGTGGAGGGTGGCTGTTTTGCCTGATCCTGTGATCTGGGCAGATCATTCAACCTCTCTGCCATGGTTACATATATATAAATGAGCCTAACAGCAATTCTGCTGTGCCTGGGCAGCATTGGGAGGGTCAGCACATTCCATCCGGAGTGTGAGGTGGGCAGACACTGGTAATGGGGGCTATATAATTACCTCAGATTGGGACTGAGGGTGTAAGGGGGAAGCTGCCTAATTGTTATCCTTCTCAGATGCCCTTCTGGGAGTAGTTGCTGAAAGGAAGTCCCAGGATGATGGCCATAAGGGATTCAGTGTTCTGTGGGTTTCCTCTGCAAGCAGGTGGCCACTCAGGAAGGCAGGACGCAGTGCCACTCCTGCTTGGGAAGCATCGTAACAAATGCTTTTGCATAAGCCGAGTGCATGTTGCAACATCTATTCATGCCTACTCCCACAGGGTGTTTAGATACCGTCACTAATTTGCAGAGAGATAGTGATCAGCAACCACTGGTACATGAGCAGGGAGACTGAAACTCACTCAAGGTGAAAAGTCAGGGCCCATGTTTTCTATGAGGCATCCCTCCATGTTAACCTTCAGCAAGCTGGCCTCTCGGGCTGTGTTCCAGCAGAGGAGTCACCTGATGCAGGGGGAGGGGGTGCGGGTTCTTTCCGAGAGGGCACCCTGCCTGGACTTATCCTCAGTGGTATTAATAGTTCATGTTGTCTCGCGTGCTGCTCTGGTCTCGGTAATGCCAGCTTGCCTTCTGTGAAACTCCAGAGGCTGGCATGTAATACTCTTTATGGGTGAAAGGTCTTGGACTCTGCTTTCTCTCTCCTGCTAGCTGCAGGGGTCTTGAAATCTGTGGACTAGAAAAAGTCTGTCAGTCAAGAAGGAATTGAAATCTAGGACACTTGGGGTCTTCTTTGTAACCAGTGCACATCTGAGAGGGGGAGCAGAACTGTGTTCAAGACACCAGACTGGGATTTGGGAGATCAGGGCTTCATTCTCATTGGCTGGATGGCCTCTGCAGAAACTGTCCCCACTGCTCTCTATGCCTGTTTCCTTCTCCTTCCTTCTCCTTACATGGAGTTATGGCTAAATTAGTTAACACATGAGGTCAGATGCTCTGGAGATACGGGCTATGAAAATACCTGTAACTGGATGGGAGAGGATTGATTAGTTTCGTGCTGTGAGTGAGGACTAGCTGCTGTGTTTTATTTTGAATGAATTGTACTGTCAAAGTTGTGTTCCCTCAGGGAATGACTGAAGCTTTCATGAATCACTTGCAATTGAGGTGTATCTACAGAAAGATTAGATTTGTTACATTAATCTAAACCAGATGAAGACTCCTAGACCTGTCAATACCTTTATCCCAGGCAGCCTTGTTTTCATCTTCTGTGACTTGGTAGCAGAGTTACAGCAGTTAACTAGGGAGTGTTGGGAGGTGTGATAACCTGTAGCCTTTCTGTATAGGAGAAGGGGCTTTAGGGGCTCAGATGGATACAGTTTAAGAACTTTGACAGGTTTTACTGCTCTTGCCAAAGCCAGCCAGCTGTTTCGCTGGGTTTGAAGTCATTAGTTGACTTCTCCATACTCTGGGATATGAGTACTGTAAAGTCCACTTGTAAGTGAAGTCCATTGTTCCTTCCAGCCCGTTTGATGCAAAGAACCCTTTCCTGGCACCTGTGACCAAGAACAGAAAACTGAACCAGGGTGGAGAGAGACACCTCATGCATTTGGAGCTGGATATCTCAGGTTCCAAAGTCAGGTACTCCTTCCTGAAAAATGGGCTGCTGGGATTGGGAAGGGGTGGGCAGCACCATAGCAGAAGCTTTGGGAAACTGTGTGCTTGACTCATCCAGAGCTTTAGAAAGGATGTTTTCTATTGCCTTTACCTCGGTGCCAAGGGTATATGCAGTCTCCTTTTGTGGGGTGAGGTTGTTTTTGGAAACTAGGGCAATTTTGCTATGTTGAATTTTGCTTTTTCTGCAAAGTAGTTTTCTCCCGGTTTGAGTACCATGTTACATCATCACAGAACAGCCACTGTGTTCTACTTGAGGGGGACAGGTGTTTCTGTAAGCACTTTACAGTCCCAGTGGGTATCGATTAGTCTAATGTGGTGATGCAAGCGTACAGAATTACCTCTAATTAACTGCAGAACTAAGCCCACGGCAAAGGATGCCTGTATACGTAAGTGAGAAATATCAAGAGAGCAAGCTCCTGCAAAGGCACCTTTTGGGATTCATTATTCTACAGTGGCATTTAGTGCACATACACAGAAGAAATTAGCTGTTGGCTCCCTTTTCTCCCTTCAGCTGAAACAAGCACTGTGTGGCTCCCTGACCCCTCCAGATGGATGCAAGTAGCAGTTCAGTATAGACTGGAAAGAACACTGTCTGCATATTACACTTCACTCTCCCCTCCTAGCTGACTTAATCGGGCCTATTTTATTTGATGTGAGCCAGTGCCAGAGCTACATATAATATATCCTTTTTATCCTCTCCAGGTATGAATCTGGGGACCATGTTGCCGTTTACCCAGCCAATGACTCAACATTAGTGAACCAGATTGGTGAGGTTCTGGGAGCAGACCTGGATACAATCATGTCCTTAAACAATCTGGATGGTGAGTGATGCCACTGAGATCAGTCCTTTGGCAGACTATTGAACAAGTGTTCCTCTTTCTGTGCTTGTGCTGTAAGGGTGCCCCTCATATGAGACCAACTGATGAGCTGCTTTTGACAGTATTTATACCCTCATGCCTGTATTTTTCCACAGAGGGATCTTTTTATTTAATCTGTATCATCCACCCTTTGACCTTTGAATTGCTGGAGTGAATTTGCTCCTCCTACCTTTCCCCCAGGGCCAGAGTATGGTGTTCCTTTCAGGAACAGGAATTGTCTTTTGTTTTGTACAGTGCATAACACAAAGGAGCTTTGGTTCATGCCTGGGGGTCCTGGAGATCATCACAGTCCAAACAATGGGCATTTCTGTTCCGTGAGGCTAAGTGCTTGATGTTCTTACACTTTGTCTTAGTTCAGTCTCCCAGATCCCGTAAAGCTGTTAGGAGGAGCCTAGGCTGCTTTGAGCTCTGCATAATCTTTAGCAGCCGTGGTCCAGAGCTCTCTTGTCATTACACAATCCGGGGAGGTCTGGTGTCAGTTGTATGCATCACAAATTATGCAACTGACACGTCTGGAACTAAGAACACCAGGCTGACTCGACCTCCCAATTTGCACAATGATCCCCTTCCAGCACAATTAGAATATTAATTTCTTTATGCCCTTATATAATAACAGAAGGATTAGGTTCTATCTTGGAGTGTACTGAAATGCAAAGACAGGGCCCTTCATGCCATATGCTCTTCAGAAAGAATGTTCTTGGCAGTTAGCCAAGCCTCCAGCCTTTCTCTGCCCCTCTGCCAGCACACCAGCTTACAATAGTTACAGAACAGTAGCAGGGAGCAGTGGTGGCCCATGCATCTCCAGCGCCTGGGGGCCAATGCCTGCATTTGGCCCCCACCCCCCCACCCTGGGACGATCCGAGCAGGGTGCAGGTCCCAAGGCAAATCAGCCTATGCAGGGTGCTGCCTCCTGCCCCATGGCACTTCTGTGGGAGATTTAGCAGCGTGGCATACCAGCTGTGGGGGAAAGGGGGGCAGCTGGAATTTCCGGCCGGAACAGCAAAAGAAGCCCACAACCCGCTGGGCAGGTGGGTGGGCCACACAAAACATGGGAGGCCTTGGCCCCCTGCCCACCCCCATCGGTATGCCACTGGCAGGGAGTCTCCGGTGTGTGCACCCTTTCTACCTACAGTTCTCTTCTAATGCCAAGACTCCTTTGAAAATTGATTATTCAGAGGAGGAGGAGGAAGACATTAGCCGTCAAAAGATTTTATGGGCAGCTGGGTAGTTACTCTAAGGCCTTGCTCTTGTTTTTGGCAGCTTACTTACATATTACTGAGCAAACTGCAGATCCCTGTCTGTAGCGCCCTCTCCGATCCACATTACAGTGCCATGAGGCTTGCTTGTGGCCCCTCCTGGTGTAAAGGCCTCTTTTCTTAGTGTATTGTACTGAATTAACTCCCATTTAGTTAGCTGCTGCTTAGTATTCCTGAGAGGTGAGTCATGGGGTGGGGAATTGTTTGGGCTGGAGGGCCATTAAGGAGTTTTGGTGAGCTGTTGGGGGAGGGAGGGAGTTGGGGAGTTGCCAGTTGATACTATCTGGCCCTGGGCCCATCTGCCCTGCACCTGCTGCCAGGGACGCTGGGTGAGTGGGGTCTCCATGGAGACCAGACCAGGACCCCTGTGGGCAGGGTGCCCTTGGCCAGGTGGATGGGATGGGGCTGCAGGTGGGTGATGAGTGGCCTCTGGCAGCAGGATAGGCAGGTGGGGCCAGGATTGCAGGGTGGTGACAATGTGGAGCAAGGGCCCCATCCAGAGCCAAGATTTGCTCCCCAAACATCCCTGGACGGTTGCTGGTTCCATGGGTAGGGACCGACTGCTGCCTGTGGAACTGGCGCCTGTTGCAGGAACATGCAGGTTGTGGATCATGGCTCTACCCTTGGCCCTGGCCCTACACTGTCACTGCCCTGCAATCCTGGCTCCTCCCGCCTGTCTCACTGCTGGACACCACTCCTCACCTCCCCGTGGCCCCATCCCATTTGCCCAGTTGAGCGCACGCTGCCTGTGGAGGTCCCAGCTCAGTATCCATGGAGGAGATCCTACCTACCTGTCCATCTGGTGGCCCTGGCAGTGGGGGTGTGGGGTGCCTGGGCAGCGGGACTGGGTCCAGTGGCAGCAGCAGAGGCACTGGCTGAAGTAGCCGGAAGTTTGAGGGCAGAGTGAGCTGCTGCTGAGGAAGTCAAGTCTGGCCACTGCTGCCCCTGCCCCTCCACCGTGCCATCTGGTCTCACAGACAACAGCTCCTGGCGTACCTGAGAGCCATGCACAGGAATAGGGTGGGCTGTGCTCTGCACCAGACAGCTCCTGCACACCTGGGGATGACGGGACCAACCACACACGCCATGGCCTGGGCTGCCCTCTTTGCCTGGACCAGGTGGAGCCAAGGGACCCACCACAAGCTGGATAGAATCACTTAGTGGTCCAGATCCAGCCTGCAGGTCATATTTTGCCTACCCCTAGGTTAAATACATACAGGGCTCCCTTTGAAAGTGCAAAATCTCAATGTAACGACAGAGAACCAGTGTCTTTTTGTAACCCAAACCATTAAAACATGCTTTATAAAGTCACTTTCCTTCACCATGCCTCTGTTACCCATTCTGTGAAATGGGGAGATGAGACTGATTACAGCTTTTGTGAAGTGCCTTGAGATCATAGAGTGAGAAGGCCCATCACAGGCAGGGCTTTCTTACTGGCTGCTCAGCCCTCAGGGAGTCTGATTGTAGTGACTAAAACGGTAAAGAAGTATGGAGGAAAGCAGGCAGTAGAGTGGCCATAATGACTCCAGCTTTTCCATCTCTGCTATCTAGAATGTGCTGCTCTGCTCTTACAGGGTAGCCAAGAGGTCTGCTAGCATGGGCTGACCTTGCAACAGGAGAACTGACCCATAGTCATCCACATGTGTAATCATCCTGTCCCAGTGTTTTGAGCTATTTTGCTAGTGGGTCGCTATGTAATGTCTTGTGCTGTGAAATCAGTTCCCCTGCAACACTTGGCCTTTCCTGCGTCATCTTTTTTGGTCTAGCACAACAGCTTGCGATGCCAACAGCACCTCTGATCTTCACCCTCCTCTCTTTTCTACAGAGGAATCCAATAAGAAGCATCCATTCCCTTGCCCCACCTCTTACCGCACAGCCCTGACCTACTACTTAGATATCACTAACCCGCCACGTACCAATGTCCTATATGAGCTGGCTCAGTATGCCACAGATGCCAATGAGCAGGATCGCCTCCGCAAAATGGCTTCCTCTGCTGCTGAGGGGAAGGTGAGTGCTGGGCTGTTCTCTTCATCCTGGGAGATAAAACTCAGTCCATTAGGCAGAAATAGCTTTGCCATGGGGCCTAGTCCTTGCTTTGCAACCCACTGTGTTTCTGATGAAGCTAAGAAGTGACTTTAGATGAAAGGCTTGTCCACTTGAGCCTGTTACTATTTCCCTACTTCAAAAAGCTGCCCCTCAGGGTCCAAACAGAAAGAACCCTGTGTGAGGAGACCTAGCCACTGGTGTAAGGCCAGATGGTGGGGGGGTGGACAGGCAACTTTGGGTGACTTTATCTTATCCTCTTGTATAACCCAGACCATGGCGTTTCACCTGTGTCTTGTTCTGGTCTATTCACCTGTAGGAGTTTTACCTTAGCTGGGTCGTTGATTCCAGGAGGAACATCCTAGCCATCCTGCAGGACATGCCTTCTCTGCGACCACCCATTGACCACCTCTGTGAGCTGCTGCCACGCCTGCAGGCCCGTTATTACTCCATTGCCTCTTCCTCCAAGGTGAGTGCTCCCTCTCTGCCTGGCTCATGTAGAAATGCTGAAGAGCCTGATTCCTGGCATGACTAATAGGCCTCAAAGCAAAGCCAAGAGATTCCTTTCTGCCACGCAGAAGTTCAGCAATCTTAGCAAATCCTTTCCCAGTAGTGCTTTTGGACATCTGTGGAGTCTCCTTAAGGGCTCATGTGAAGGCATAGGAATGAAATGCAGGGATTTCCCTTGGAAATGTATCTAGTATAGAAGTAGCTCTGTTTTGGCATTGTGACCAAGAATACCAGTCTGTGGTGTTTCACATAGGCTGCAGGGTTCTTGAGAAACTCAGGGTTTTTCCTCATCACTGCTGATCACACCATGTACGGCTCCGCTGTCACTGCTATCAGGCTGTGCTTTTATAGCTTGGGAGTAAGATGGAATTCCAAAGAGGAATATTATTTGTCTCATGGGTTCTCATCTCAAGAGCCACCCTAAAGAAATGAGGAACAGCCATTCTAGAGCATCCAACTGCATTTCTTGTGTACCAGAGTTAAGGGGCAGCTGAAATTGAGCCTTGTGCTAATTTTATTTCAGTTGCACATGCGCTGCCTTGTACTAGTTAGCTAATGAAAAAGGAAAGGCAGAATCTAAAATTCTATTAACTGTAATTCAGAGAGAAACAGATGAATACCTTGGCACAGGGATCTGACATGGGGCATGGATAAAGGAGCGTGTCCTAGGTAACTCCTCCACAAATCATGATGTCATTTGAAACCAGTCCCAGCTTTCACATGCAGGAGCATGTTTTCCACAAATTGGTCCCTTCTGTCCTCCAATAGGAAGACTAAATCCTGTCCCCATTCCTAATGTGGGAGGGAGGGAATGGCAGTAGCAAAACTTTTGAAGACTACTTACTTACCCTGTACTGAAGGGAGAAACGGAGCCTGGGGTCTGGCAAGAGTCCCAGTTAGAAGGCATAGCAGACCTCTCATTGTGCAGTTTAGGCAGACTTGTCTGAGATGGTTTAGACAGGGATGATTCTGTCTTGAACACGAGGAATTGGACAAAATGTGATCTCCTTGGGTCCCTAGAAGTCCCACGAATCTATGCAAGTTCTCTGCTGAGAATCTGAGAGCTGCTGACGAAGAATAGTTGGTACACCAACATTACCATTATTGGCTTTTCTTCTCCTTTGGGTACCAGCAGTGGTGCATAAACAGGCAGCAGTTGACCATTTCCCTAAAGCTGATGGTGCTTTTGCTTCTCTCATTTAGGTTCACCCTAACTCCATCCACATCTGTGCTGTGACCGTAGAGTACGAGACCAAGACCGGCCGTCTGAACAAGGGAGTGGCCACCACCTGGCTGAAGAACAAGGTGCCTAATGAAAATGGGAACAAGTCCTTAGTGCCCATGTATGTCAGGAAGTCGCAGTTCCGGTTGCCTTTCAAACCCAGCACACCTGTCATCATGATTGGGCCTGGGACTGGGATTGCCCCTTTCATTGGCTTCATTCAAGAACGTGCCTGGCTGAAGCAGCAAGGTGAGCATGGAAAAAGCACAGTCTTTGTATTGGATCATCTAGTCCCAGGTCTGCCCCCAGGTGGCCATAGGTGGGGTGTATCATATTGTCACTACCAGCAAACAGTGGAAATCTTCAGAACAAAATATCTCTTTGGGTTTCAGACCTGAGAACTTTATCCCAGTGCCTGTGGCTTGCTCCTGCTTGGGTTCCAAAGCTAGAGCTTTCCATGGCTCTTTTGTGGAGCTCATCACTGTAATACTTCATCCAAGATACACACCTCACCGTACCACACAGTCAGGAAAGGTTGAAGCAAGTCCCCTTTCTTTTCTCTGGGCCCAACAATGAGACAGCAGCTTGATTCCTGTAGCCATAGATGGTCCATGTTTGGGCTGCTGGGTTGTTACAGAAGCAATGCAGGAATATTGCTTCATTCCTTTGAATTAAAAATGAGGGCAGCATGGTGGGTATGAAAGAGGAAGGTGGTTGGGCAAGGAGGTATTTCACAACCATGATGCAAGGTCTTCAGGTGACCGCACCAGGAAGTGGGAGAGAGGATGACGTGGTCAGCAGTGATTTCAGCTTGGTCTGCTGCCAGGCAGATGCTGTTAATTTTGTTGACTTCACTGAAGTCACACTGACCCAGTGATAGATGCTGTCAGACAATGCTCTTTTGGCAAAGTTTAGAATGCAGTTATGTGGCAGCTGGTGAGAAAAGGCTGTCTGGGAGCAGGGATCCAACTAACTTCCTGTGGTCATGTTAGGACGGGAGGGGAAGGTACAGTGGTTAGGAACTACTAGGGGTCTCAGGTTCAATTCCCTGCTGTGCCATAAACTCTGCTTGTAACTTTGGCTAAGTTGCTTAGGCTCAGGTCCCCAAACAACAAAATGAGAATTAGGTGCTTAGATACCTTTTATGGATCTGTCTCAGTTTCCCATTCACAAAATGGGGGTAGTACCACTAGCAAACGTCACTTGGATTGTCAGAACAAACACATCAGGCTGTGAGGTGCTTATATGCTCTGGTGATGGGGGTGGGATAAGTCACTTGACAGCCCTGGGGAGTCAGAAGAATGATGTAATGGCTACATGCTGTGTTCCAGGCAAGGAGGTTGGTGACACAGTGCTGTACTATGGCTGTCGCCATGAAAAAGAGGATTACCTCTACCAAGAGGAGCTCACCCAGTTCCACAAGGAGGGAGCCCTCACCCAGCTTAACGTCGCCTTCTCCAGGGACCAGGCTCAAAAGGTAACATCCAGCAAAGACTCCCAGTGCCTTCCTCCCCTTGGCTGAGCCTCAGGACAACTTTCCTCATCCACTGTGGGAGGCTTGGCTACATGTGCTGCCTCCAAACTGGAAGAGTTGAAAGGGGCAGGCAGGTGCCCCACTGCACCATCTTAGAGGGAGGACCATGCGAGCTCAGAGGCCTGCCCAGGTTATGCTCCACCTGGTGCCTGGTATCTCTGCTGCAGCAGTGGCCTGTGGTTTGTGCTTTAGAACAAGGCCCACACACCCTGTGTATAACGTGCCTGGCTGGTCGTTTAGTTTTGGGTTCTGTTCTGGAGGTCTTTGGAGAATGTGCCATAACCTCTCCTGATTCCCCAGAGTGCCATCTCTAAACCCAGCTTTCCCCGTGCTACCCTGTGGTTCAGCCGTTGGTGCAGGAGTGGGTTAGACATGCCCAGATCCTCTCTGTGGGTTTGGGGGGTTTCCTTCCCTAGTGGTGCTGCAGCCAAATGGGTGTGGTGTCTGGCACCTGGACCTGCCCTTCTCTCCTTCCCTTTCTCAACTCAGCCTTTGTTTTCTGCCAGGTTTATGTTCAGCACTTATTGAAACAGAACAAAGAAGGTGTCTGGAAGCTGATCCATGCGGGAAATGCTCATATCTACGTGTGCGGGTAAGTCCCGTGGGGGTGGAGAGAGACCTGGGTTCCCAGACAGAACTCTTGCAGATTTAATAGTGCTACCATGGTTCCTGGTTGAGGTGGAGCCTGTCAGAGATTTTTGTATCGTAGCAACCTTGGATGATCAAGGGTGGTCTCTCTTCCCCTATCTGAGGAGAGACAGTGTGCCTGGGTTGGTTTGAACAGACTGTACATAAACAAATAGATAGTCTGAGATTTAACTTGCAATGAGTAGTAGCCAAAGGAGGCAGGGCAGAGGGACCACCCTGACAGGTCCTTGAACCAGAGGAGTGAGCAGAATTGGTCACATAGAAAACTCCACAATGCAGTGGGACTGGGGCAATGCTACATGTTGTAGAATGCAGAGGCAGGTAACACGGCCACCATGGATGTGCCTGTGAGCCTTCTGTTTCCATCCTAACCCAACGACCCCAAAATGTTGTACTCCCATCAACTGACAAGTGCTGGTTTGTTTTGAAAAGGCTGACTTGTGTCCTTGCAAAGTGCATGCTGGTTTAGAGCTATCAAGAGGGGCCAGAAATCATTCAGAGCTGCTGGGGAAACCATTTCAGGAAACAGAGCTCGTCTTTCAGTTGTAGAGCCAAAAAAAGCTGGGGAGAGGATAGCCAAGGACCTAGAGCAGAAGGGGTACACTCCCAGAGGGGCTGCATGGATGTCAGAGGTGTGACGTTGTGAGGAATGGTGGCAGCTGCACAATGGATTCCTTTGGGGATTCCTGCCCTAGGCTCCTAATCCCAGAGGACCGAGACAGGTGGTTTTACCAGGACATTGCACATTGATTTACTCAGTGGCGAACACTATTGTTTGCAGTGGCAGAGCATTGCCCAGTGCCCTTATCTACCCTGCTTTTTGCATGTGGCACAATATAGGGTGCTCCTAGTGTTGAGGGTTTGGTGCCTTGTGCATAAGGATTTGAGGTGGCAGTTTAGGGATTGGTCTCGATGGCTCAGGGGACCCCTCCCAGTCCCATGTTTTTTCTTTCCTTCCATGGCTAGGTTCACTCCTACCCAATGAATTGGGTTCCTTGGAACTCCCTGTGCTTATGAAGCAGGAACAAAGCCATCAAACTGTGCACAAAGCAAGGCTGGCTCAATATTGGGGGGGGGGGGGGGGGGTGGTCAGGGGAGGTGGGGGAAGCTGGGCCTTGTAGTTATCCTGGGAGGACAGCTGGGCCCTTGCTGCTGTGTCCACCTGTCCTGAGCATCACCTTGTTAGCATGGACTGACCCTGGGCTGTATAGTACCCTGTAGAAGTGTTGGGGGACACATAACAGTGCAAGGGGCTCCCAGTGTGTTTCTTACTGCAGTGAGATAGCACAGCCTGAAGATCAGAGCAGCACCCTGGGAGTCAGGACATGTCGATTCTGTTCCCTGCTTCCAGAACAAATCACGTAGATTCCCTGAGCAAGCTTCCCCTCAGTCTGCCTCTCTTTAGCCTCTTGGCTCTGTGGAGGCAAAGTCTTCATAACCGTGTGTTTGAACAGCCCAAGCAGAACAAAACTTCTAGGCAGGACCACAGTACATATGTTGCTACTTTGGGAGGCTCCTTGCAGAAACATGAGGAGAAGAGCTGTCTAAGTGTTTCTGTCAGGAAGCGCCTTGCTGAGCTGGGGGGAAAGGATGGGGAACACATTGAAAGGAAGGGTAAAAGAACAGGTGTAGCAGAGGGAACTGAGCCAAAGTGTATATTTGAAAGAGAGCCCTTTCAGCTGCTCAGTGGGCTGATTGACAGTGTTGTTTGTTGATTTACTGTCTGCACCAGGTAGGCAGGCCAGGCCCTGCTCCTGGGAGTGGGTGCTGAACTGTATGTCAGAAGCTGGCTCTCTGAAGCAATAGGAATACCAGAGGCTAGCTGGGATATGCTTGGGGGGGGAGCGGGTATTCTGGGGTAGGAAGAGAGGATGACTGCCAAGGGAGTAGGGCCAGGCTAGGGAAGCATTGTGATCTAGAGACTCTATGGAGGATGGGATGACAGTGGTATGGAGCATGGACTACCTAGCCACCGTCCTTAAGCTCTGCCACTGACTTACCAAATAGCCCTTGGCTCAGCAAGCCCCCTCCCCTCTCTGCCAGCTTCCCAGGATTGCCTTCCTAGGACAACCTAGGGATGCTTCTTGCCTTATGTAGGTGAGGGCCCCTGCACTGTAAGGACATTGGCTCTGTCTGCACTCATGCACACCCTGTCACACAGCAGCTGCCTGTGCAGTGTCCCTTTGAAGCTGCCAGTCTGAAACTGAGCTCCTCAGACCTAAAACTACAGGGTTGGAAGAACCTCAGGGATCATCAGTCTGACACCCTGCACAGATGCAGGATTCATTGTTCCTAAGCCAACCCAGGCAGAGGCCTCTCCACCCTCTCCTCAAAAACCTCCAAGGCAAGAATTCACAACTCCTCTTGTTCACTCTTTCCATTGTCTGACTACACTTACTAGCTGGAGTTCAGGGATGCCCTCCTGCTGCCTGGCTGTGTCTGGGGTCCAAACTAAGCTACCTTCATCCACAAACGTGGGGATGTGCAGGATATGGGGTAGCACCAGATATAGGAGATGTGGTCACTTCATACTGTCTGTCCAGCTGTTGGCTCTTGCAGGACATCATATCCCTGAGATTGCAAACTTCTCAGCTGAGATGCCAAGCTGGTTGTCAGCCAGCCAGGGTGGGTGTCAGGACATGCAGTGCCATCCCTCCCTCATGTCCTCCCCCTGCTTCTGTCGTTCTAGTGATGCTCGCAACATGGCTCGAGATGTGCAAAACACGTTCTACGAGATCGTGGCTGAGTATGGGAACATGAGCCAGCCTCAAGCTGTGGACTATGTAAAGAAGCTGATGACCAAGGGCCGGTACTCCATGGACGTCTGGAGCTAGGGCTGGGCTGACTAGGTGAGGGAGAGGAAGGATTCCTAGGTGACTGCCAGACAGGATGCAAAGGGCACCTGCCCCAGCCATTGCAAGAGCATGTGAACAGAACTAAACTAAAGAATAACTAACTACTCCCCAGTAATTGTCCCTTTCTAATTTTCTGCCTTCTCTGCACTAGACTGTTTACAGTAGACCCCTGGAAGGTGAGGGGTGGGATGGTTGTAGCTGCTGGAACTCCTTTGGGTTTTTTTTTAGGGAGACACCTCTAATAGGGATGGATGGGCTTGTCTAGAGACTCAGAAGGAGCTCTTAACTGTTTCAGTCCCTGTTTTGGTGTTTAGAGCATGTGGTGCATGGCAAGGCGAGCTTGTCAGAGGAGGGCAGATGCACCTGTCCCAGGGCATCATGTCCAGAGTTGTGAACCTCTTGCTAGGGCATTCATCCTCATCCTCTGCCAGAGTTGTTTTTTTCCTGCTCTGGTAGGAAGTGACCTGGCTGAGGGGTCCCTTTCTGCACCTGTCCGCCTCACTTCTAATGACCAAGCCTTCTGCCTTCAGGCCTAGACAGCCCTCTCCCTGTGAGCAGCCTTTATGTTGAACCATTTCCTTTGTGCTAGTCTGGAGCAAGTGGACATGTGCTCCCTGGCTTTGATATGGCCCCATTTTCTGCCTCATGGGCAGATCAGACCCAGACCCTGGAGGTTCTGAGGTTTTTAACAGACCCAGTAGCAATATTTGGCAATAAGTAGGGCATAGATCAAAAGCTCAAATTCCCTTTTGGTGTCTACATTTAGCCAGTATGGAGCCCAGCTGGGTGCTCCGCTGTACAGCTCACTTGAGCCCCTTCAGTACAAACCTCCACTGCTAGAGGCTTAGAGGATAGGCAGATTTATGTCTCAGTCAGCCCTGCCAAACCCTGGGTGTTTCTAGGGCAGTGTGAGGCTGGATATTCTGTGCTCAGTCTGCCCCAGGGCCCTGCGCTACGTGTCATGCGCAAAGCACTGCTCTTATCTTGCTGTCCAGTAGCTTAACAAACAGGGTCGTGGTGCTGCCACTGTCACTGTGACTGGGCAGTCTGCTTGGGCTCTGCTTGCGGCTGCCTTGACAGAGTGCTGGCACCAGCCTGCCAAAGCTGAGTCAACACCCTCTGAAATTCGACTGTGGCCTTAACCCAAGCCAGGAGCTAGCTGGCTTGTGTTTGCAGGGTCTTACCCTGGCCTGTGCAGGTGTGGTAGTAGCTGAGCAAGCTTGGCAAGGATGAAACGGTTCTTGTGTAAGCTGCCCACGCTCCCTGGTCACACTGATTGTGCAGACAGTTGTTAGTGGCCCATTGCTGTCACTTGCTCTCTGCACCTCTGATTCTGGGGATGAATTTTGCTCTTGGCTCTCAGCTAACACCCTGAGGCTCAGGCCCTACTTATGCTGTCCGTGGTGTGAGGCTGTCAATAATGTTTTCTCTCTGTGCTGGTATAGGTAGGACAAAACTCTCAGAGGGCATTTCCCCTTCCCCCGTTTGAAAACCACTGGTTCTAGGTGTCTTAACAGTAAAATTGGCTACTGTGGTGCTGTAGAGCCAGGACTTGCTCATTCCCATTGGCCGAGTGTCTTGTAGACACGCCAGAGGTAGCCTCAGTACCAGCAGCAGGGCTGCGTGCACCAACTCGCCTTGCCCAGGAGCAGGGCAGAGGAGCCTGCACTGGGTTGCTGAGGCTAAACTGGTTGTTGCATCTGAGCTAACTCAGGTATGCCTGCCCTCCAGTGCCAGTGTGGTTATATGCCCTCAGTGAACTCGGACAGCACGCGCCCCCCCTCCACTCGTGGACAGTCCCTGGAGGACCGGGAAGGGGGGGGGGGGGGGGGGGAGTGCTGGCAGCAGCTGGTTGAAGTCACTGCCGGCCTCCCTCCTTAGCACAGTCACCGCCCCCAAGGACAGAGCACAACCTGCTCTTGGGCCTTGAGGCTCCTCTGCCCACTGTGTGCAGGTCAGGGACGCTGCTGCTGCTCCACCTCTGCCCATTAAAACTTCGTGCCATGGTTACATTGTGGCAGGAGGGAAAATGGCAGAAGCCCCGAGGAGCAGGTACTTCATTCTCAGCAGCTGCCTGGAGGAGCCACGCTCCTCCAATGCAGTTGTGAGCCACCACCCCGTGCGCCCTGTTTGCAACGTGTGGTCACAGGGGGTGGGTTTTTTGTATGTCCGTATGAGACTTCATCGTACACCAAGCTGTATTAGAGGCTGTCCCATGAATGTAAATAACTTTAAATGTACTTTTGCCCTCAGAATAAAACAATTTATTTTGCCTCCTCACACCAGCTTCCTTTGCTTCATTTCAGTGAGGGGAAAAAACAAACACGAAAGGGAAAGGGGCAAGAGCTTTGACAGGCTGCCGGTCAGCAACGTTTCCCTCCCTGGGATGGGGAGATAGATACCCTCATCCTTTACGACTCCGAGGGGAGAACAGGTATAGAGCACGGCTTCCTCACAACAATGGATTTAAAATTGACCTGTAAGAGGTATTGACTAGGAACCAGGCTGAAGTCCCTGCTCTGCACCAACTTTCCTGTGACCCAATTCCCCACCTGTAAAATGGAGAAATCGGCAGCAGACAGAGTATAGCAGCGATGTGGTTCCCACAGGAGCCAACGTGGGCTCGCCCTACGGGCACTGAACTAACGTTTCAGGCTCCTGTCGCTTGTGCTAGGGGCAGTCAGAATTATGGGAGCATTGAAAACAGCTTTTGTCTAAAGAGTTTTAAAGTCATAATCTCCAAAACCCACCCTTAGGGATGAGTTTCTCCCTCAGTAGTTGTCAGTCGTATTACTGACTCATTTTTTAAATGCTAAAAAAAAAAAGGCAAAGAACTCCAAAACAAAACTGCTTTTCAAGCAATACTGGAGCACCCCACTGTGAATAAAACCCCACTAAGCTGCAGGCCTGTCTGAAATGTGGCCTCAGACCATTTTTAAGACTGCTATCATTTTGGGAGTCTTGCCTCCTTTGCTGACCCCAGGCCTCTCCTTCACTGGAGCACCCACCAAACTTTTGGTGGATAGCTGATGGGGGGAAGAACAGACTGTTTAATGGTTGAAAGGTGTCAGGGAAACTCATGGCATTAAGAGCTTTGGGTGAATGCACAGCTGGAGTCAACAGGTAGAAGAAGAAATCCACGTTCATGGAGAAGAATATTGACAGGGCGAGTGGATTCAATATTTTCAAAACAATGACAAAATGTGGTGAAATAGCCAGAAACTTTTGCTTCTGTTTGAGGATACCAGAGGAAAAGGAATTAAAACTATTTCCCTTTCCAAGTACAGCGCTCGTGCCAGCTGCAAGGGTACAGCAAGCAAGAATTCATTGCCTCTTTCAGACTACTCTTCAACCACACCAGAGCCTGGCATCTGGAGAGGGAATGCATCGGAGTACAAGAGCTCCGAGGAACTTGCACCATCACTAAAAACTGCTCCCCCTGATCCTGCTTGCTTCCTTCCTCAAGCCAGGGCTGCACAGACTATTGGAAGAGGGGAAGTCTTTGTCCCTTAGAGAGTAGAGGACAAACTACTTGCAGCTGGCTCACGAGCCTCAGATGCTGTAGTTCTACTTCCCCAGCTATAGAACGGCATAACTCTAAGCACCTTGCTAGAGAGGGAGCGGTATAGTCACCTCCTTTTCTCCCCATCGCCCTTCTACAGTAGCACAGGAATTTGTTGTGGCGCAAATGCAGCTTCTGGCCCCAGGCACTAGAAACTTATGAGGTCAGTAAGCTTAGAAGGACTCTTCCTTTCCTTAAAAGCATCCCCTGCCCTGCTTTCATGCTGCCGGGCTTAGCCAGTGCTGAATTGTACGTTGAGGTTAAATTAAGGGCGACTCAAAAGAGAGTTGTCATTTGAAGGCATCTTCCCCTTCCTTTATTTTGGATAACTTCCTATAAAAAGGAGACACGTTTCTAATACAGGTATTGACAAATACACTCCAGGACACATCTTCACAAAAATCTAAAAGGGACTTCATTTCAATAGGATGTGGATGAGAGGACAGTGGCTCCAACGTAGGTTTGGGAGTCCAGCCCCAAGGGACTGGAGCTTTGTCCATCCTCTGCCATGACTAATATGGCAGCCAAGCTCATAACAAAATCCAGCTATTATCTAGAACCAACTACATAACACAAACATGCACACATTTTATCCCTTTATGGTTTTGGCATCAACTCCTTCTTCTCTACTCCTGTTGCCCTCTGGACTTATGGGATGGCAGGGAATGCACCACTTCCTGTATCATCCTGGGATCCAGAACTCTTAAGGCTTCCTGATGCTGCCAGAATGGTTTAGCAGTGGCCTTTCTTCTGCAGAGGATGAGTGCCAGCTGACACCACTGGAGGAAAAGCTTTAATGCTCCCCTAGCAATGGTCTCCCACTGCCAAACTGAGAAGTTGTCAAAAATGCACCTATGCTCTGTGGGCTCCTGCTCCATCCACAAAACAGCTCTAGCTTCCTCCATCACTCGATCTCCCATGGACGGAAAAAATGTCTCAACTGGGGAGCTCAGCAGCAGATTGACAGGGACCCTGGTTTCATGCAAGCTGCCTCATGCCAAGGAAAGGAGAAAGTTACTCAAGGCAGAGCTGGGGTGTTTTCTTAAGGTGTCTCTGTAGGCTTTTCTACTAAGATAGACACCATGGAGTTGGAATGGGATACTACAGGCAGGTTCAAGGCTGGAGGTGGCCCCTCCAAGGCTGGAGATGAGCTCAACAGCTCTTTAGAGTGTTCAAGGCAGAAGCCAGGAGTGAGAATACTGCACTGTAAGAGATGGCTAAAAAGAGGCATCCCCCAACTTCTGCTGAGGAGTTCAGTTCTGTGGCTACTTGAAAAGAGGCAAAGGCTGGAGTTATCTGGGTTACTATGGGAAGGAGCTTGGCTTGAGCACCCTGCAGAGTGGTCATATCAACATCTCAGCCAGCAGAGGTGAGCCTGATGGGCTGGATTAAGGGCCCTCCATTCCACACTGCATTTCTGAAGCAGCAGAGGATGAAGATGCACTAACTGTCAACAGGGGCAAATGTGAGACAATGAACAAGGTGTCTGATCCTCTAGCTCCCAGTTTAGTGTCTCAGCAAGCAATGCTGGCTCTGGACAAGGGAGCCACATCTTTGACTGGAAGGGGAGTGAGCGCTGCACCACAGTTCAGTCCATTAAAACTTCAGCGGTTTGGTTTTCATAACTGTACATTCATCTGAGGTTTGGTTCAGAGGCCCAGCTGCTCAACACTGAGCTGCAAGCCTCTGAGGAGTGGGGCAAGAGGCATGAGAAGAGTCTGGATGGCAACAACTAGAATGTGGCAAGGAGGCAGCAGAATGGTGAGAGTGTGGCTTGGTGTCTGAATCTCCTACTTCCTCTTAGGCTCTTTATTCTGATTCTGGAATTTCTGGTGGACAACTCTCAGGGTGGTGGAGAAATTCCCTAGGAAGAGGATCAGGAAAGGGAGCCCACACATGAGAACCTGCAGGATCAAAGGGCAAAATTAGGCAGGAATAGATTAGAAGAATTAGTCCAATAAGAGCAAGTGGCAATGTCCTTCCAAGCTAAAAAGGCTCAAGTGAAAGCCCATCAAGTCAGAGAAGCTGCCACAGTGGCACATCCCACAGCTGTTCCAGAGACCAAAGGCTCCATTCAGCTGCTATGTCCGCCTTTGAGACCCCAGACCTGTCTCCCAGTACATCTAGGCTTTTTTGTCAACACCCCTGAAAGTGAAAGGATGAAGCAAAGCTACCTGGGGCTAACCGTGAGATGGAGCAATTAGACCAGCCGGCAAGAGCCACAGCTGAGAAGTCACAGCATCACCTGGGCCTTAGGACCAGCAAAGCTGCTGCACCCACCACAGGCTCGCTACTGTTTATGCCCTGCCTGGTAATCTTATGCAACCGGGCATTTGAAAGAAGGTGAAGCAGGCGAGGTCTCCAAGGCATCAGATGTTCCAAAGAATGAAGTTGGAAACCCACCCCACTTCCCACCCCTTCCATTCCCTTAGCTCACCTGCCATTCCTTGCATTCTGGGTGTCTGGCCAGGCGGAAGAGGGTGATTGCATTGTAAAGCTGCCAGAACTGCAGGAGACACAGCAGGGTCATTAACAGGCATTTCTGCTTTTGTGAAGATGAGGGTACAGCCAACCCAGCACTGACATGTAACAGCCCAACTTCATCAGGCCCAAATCCTGTTACATAAACACCTGTCCAGCTCAGTCAGCTATGGATGCCAACCTTACAGGGCAAGGAGAAGGTTACAGTTGGGATTTTCAGAGGCCCTAATCAGAAAGAAACCCCTGTCATGGAATTTGGGATTAAAAAAAAATAAATAATAATAATCCTCTTCTTGGGCCAACTGGTCTCAGGAACTTGGCATGAACCTGATTATTTGCATTTCTCCCATCAGTCACAAAGGAATTTTACTAGGAAGAATACAGATGAGATTTTAGGTTTCCAGAAGCACCTCTAGCTAAGTTCCATTTTCAGAGGTGATTTAGGGACCCATGTCAATGAGGCTTCTGAAAGGCAACATGACCTTGGACCCAAGGTCCTACTGTCAAAGCTGAAGCAGGAGTGAGTGTTAGTTTTGCCCCTTGTTAAAAAACAAAAAGCCATGCTGCTGCGGTGCTCTGTCATGAAGCAACCACTTCCCCATCTCCTGTTTCCAGCCAAGCACATGAGTGGGCTAAAAGGAAACATGAGTTGTATTCCCAGCTCAGCTCTGTCTTTGCTAATAGGGAGACACCCTGCCATATGGAGTGGGGCACACATACTCACATGCCCAAAGAAAAGGAATGGAAGCAAGAAAGTGAGACCCCTCCACATCCAGGACTGGAAGCCCTCTGCAAGGAAAGGACAATGAACAGGGCTTACATGGCACCCTTGCAATTCAATGGAACATAGGGGCTGAGTTCCTTACAGCTTAACTACTACTATTTGGAACTTGAACACAGCGCAACATAGACCATTCCTGTGAAATGAACCAACCCATGCTCCCTTCCATGCACTACAATGCCTCCCCCAGAGGGCTGCCGGTGGCTTCCTGTCCATGCATCACCACAACCATTCCCAGCAGTGAGCCACCTAGAGCTGATTCCAGGACAGGGATTACCCAACTCTGTTTCTGCAAGGCCCAAGTTATTGCTCTGAGACTGAGGAAAGAACAGACCTTCCCCATTACCACAAAGATCAGGATCAGGTGAGAGGAACTGAGAAGTCAAAAGGCTACCTGCTTTGAACATCATGCTCCTCAAAGGCACCTGGGCTGCTTTGAGTCAGTCTGATATTAGACTGCAGCTTCCTGCCATTAGGGGTCAGTTTGATTTGGCTACAACAGTTTGTGGAGAGGGGAAAGGGGGACAGACTAGAAACTCAACTTACCCACAGTGAGATCCATGTTATGTCTCTCTCCGAGTGCTCGGAGCCGATACAGGCAGCCACTCTGATAGTAGTACTGAAGGAACTGCACAAAGCCTGCAAGGTGGGAAGAACTCAGCATGAGAACAACAGGAAGAGGATAAGAGCTAGATGGGGCTAAGCCCTCTGCTGCTTTCTCAGTCAATACAAGCTCAGAACTGGGACCAGAAGTCAAGTCTCTCAGATCAGCAAAGAGCTAGTCTCTTATCCAGAAGGCCTGATGGGAAGGGGAAGGTTTGATGTGGAGGAGGTGCAAAGCAAGACAACAGACATCATTCCTGCTGCTCTGCAGGTAAGACAGCAGCATCACAGATTTGTGTGCAGACAGAGCAAGGCTAGGGAGTATTTTGGGAAAGTGCTGAAGCCTGAGAGATCACCATTCTGTGGAGGTTTCAGACCTGCCAGCCTCTCACCTGCTGGCCCGGGGAGTGTAACTGGACAGCTGAGGCAACTACTAGGGTAAACGCACCATAGGCTGTCCCTATGATGACTGCCTTAATGTGGCATGAAGTGCCATACGCAGGATGGCTACTCCCAGTCCCCATGGGGACACCACCACAGCAGAAGCACTCACTGCCACCCCCCCCCCCCCCCAGCTAAGAGCATTGAAAAACTCTGTTAATGTCATCTGTGGCTGTGTGTTGCAAGAACACGTGCACATCAAGGGACGTTCTACAGGGGATAGTTTACACCTAGGCCTAGGCCAGCAAGTGCTTCAGACTAGATGGAGAGCTTGGTCAAAACAGAAGGCAGACACTGGCCTGCCTCCAGACACCAGCTGCAGAAGGGGGTTCTGAACAGCCAAGATTCCCCCCTCAAGCCCTCCCTAGCACAGATACCACCAGCACTTACTCTGATACATGGAGAAGGAGAGGAATTGGTTTCGGAACTTCTGGTACATCAACCCATCTGGCCTACAAGAAAGAAGAGACTGGCTGAGACACACTCAGATGAGCTACCAGATGCAGCCAACTCCAGTGGCACCTGACTGCATTATGTGCCCATTTTATATTTGACAGTTGATGCCAGAGCACACCTGGCCTTCACTCTCCCACTACAAATGGAAACACCAGTGATGGGTCTGTCTAATTTGCTAGGGTTTCAAAGCAACTTGGACAAACGGAACTACTGCTAGGCCAAAAGTTGAAAGAAGATGAGAAGATCCCTGCTAGCATATGAGGACATAAGAGACCAGAAGCTACAGCCTCTATCAACAAGGATCAAGTAAACATGATAAAACCTAGGAAGTGTCAGGCGTTTTGTCCCCTGGACAATATCAACTGATAAGCTAGTCCTTGCCTGGGGACAGGGGAGGGGCAGAACCCAACTGTAAACATTACTAATGGCTCCTCTTCTGTCCAAAAGATCTAAGGGTTTTAATGATGTACGCTAAGATGGGCAAGCTCTCTCTCTGAGAATCACCTGTGCACCAGGAAAGAGAAGCAAAGCAGGACAATGTGAACAGAGACTCACCAAGTCAGCATGACACCTGAGAGAAAGGTGGAGATGTAATGATGCAAAACCCACCAGCCTTTAATCCTGGAATTGCAGAGAGATAAAAGAAGGAAAGCCAGAATTAGAGCCCTGAACCAATGCAACTGATGCTCAGGGCCAGGCTCTCACATGTTCAACACCTCCAGCCTGGGAAGGGCAGCCACCCACCCTGATCTGATTCACCCAGAGAAGATGCTCAACTGGGACTGTTAAGTCACACAGGACAAGAGCCAGTCACTGATACCAAGGGTTACAATTAGAAATGCCAATCTGCTGTAACTGCTGCTTAAAGGTACTGTTTGTATATGAGCTCTCCCTCACAGCAAAGAGCAAGTCTCATGAGCAGAGATGCTGCACCCTAAGTGGGAGGTTCTTTCATCTGCTCCTTTGAGGAGCTTGGACCAGGCTTGAGGGTCAGAGCCCTTGGAAAGTCTACTGTATCAGGTAGGGATTACCTAGCTCAAAGTATCCCAGCCTTCAGGCAACTATCTGTTCTGAAATTGGGCAAAGAGAGCTATACTCACTTGGATCCATTGTTGATTAAGATGCTCTCTCGGATTGTGAGGGTGCAGTAGTACCAGACCAGCAGGAAGTTGAAGACAGCATCCGTCACCCTGTCACCAACAAAAGCAGGCAGTGAAGGAGGGCACTGGAGCAAGGAGTCTGTAGTGCCTCTAGCCATTGCCATTTGCAAGTCAGAAGTCACTGTAGGGTGCCCACAGGCAGGACCTAGCTCTATCACTCTGTGGGCATTTCCAGTGAGGTACAGCTTTCCCTACAGACCAAATACAGGGTTCTCTAGTGCGATCCCACTGCTGGTACAGCACCTATGCTAGTGTGTAGGGCAATGGTTCTCAACATTTTCAGATTAAAGATAGACTTAAGGTCCCATCTGGAAAAAGCCTGCTTAGCTTTCACTCATTTTTGAGTGCAGAAAAGTAATAGAGCAAGTCTGCTGTTACAAAGAACCCTGAAACCCCACAATGTATCAAAATTGTTTTAACACTAAAAGATTTCTATTTGAAGTCTCTGGGTTGATCTTCTGAACCATGTTTTTACACCTGGCAGTGCTAATATTGCTTCATACCCTGAGACATCTTAGAAAGGACCTCAAAGCACCTCACAGGGCTTTGGCACCCTGATTGAGAATCATGGGTCAAAGAATGTGGTAGACACAACTCAGAAGGGCAAAGATGGACACGGGCTGTCTTCCTAGTAGGAGCAAGTGCAAAGAATGCAAGAGTAGCATCTCCCTACCAAAGCAACATAGCTTGATCTCAGAAGAGCAAGCTTTTTGCAAACAGCTTGAAGCACACCACATGGCCCTGGACTAAAGCACAGGTATATGCTACATAGAAACTAAGGAATCTATCAACTGCATCCTCTCTACAGGTCTCTCATGACATTTCAAAGTCTGCAGTGATAACGGATGCCCCAGCTCTGGGCCCATCCACTCAGCAGTGGGTGGAAACCCACACTACCAAATCCCAAGTGGCTTTCATCCTTGGGAGCAAGGACAGTAGCATCAGGGAAACATGAATGCACTGACGTTTCACCAGCTGTTTGCAAGGTCTTAGTTATCAAGGCACAGACCATAAGCCACCTGCCAAGGCCATAATCAGTCCAGAGCTGGACCCTGTGAGCCATTTTCCTTATGCTGTATTCCTTATGCTTTTGAGCTTTGCTTCTTGCAGAACAAACACCAGGAAAACCCCTAATGATTGCCCTAATGGCAACTTGCAAGGGAGCTTTGCTCTATCTGGATTCCCAGGCCAGGTGGGGGTCATTCAAAGTGGCCTCTCTCTGCCTCACATTAGTTACAGCTGGCTACAACAGCCCCACAGCTGCAAGTTGTGTATGTGCTGGTACAACCCAATCAATTATAGAAGGCTCCCATATGTAGCCCCTTTTTTCTATAAGAAAGAAAGCCCTTGAAGCTGCCTATATTTTGAGGCCACCAGCACGGTGTGGGGAGCTCCTAAGCCTTGCTGCTTGCTAACTCACCTGGAGTTGAGGAGGAACCTGCAGGAGAAGGACACAATGAGCAGGATGATGGTGAGGTAGAGCTTGAACTTCTCATACTCATCTTTATAAGCAAACCTGCAGGGAGGTACAGAGAAAGGTTGTGGACACGGTCTGGCAGGAAGGAGCTTTGCAATCTAGCACTCGTTGCCCAGAATTGGTGGGTCACCAAATCAGTGAGCCTGAGCCCCATCAGAAGAAAATCATATGGGGTATATATTTAAGGAAGCAACATAAGGAAATCCTTGCCTTTGCTGCTCCTCAGAAATTCCACTTAGATTAAGTGCAACCCAGAGCAGAGCACAGCTCCTGCCACCATAGGGGGGCACCTCACATCTGGCAGAAAAAGCAAATTGCACTGGTATCCCAAGGCCCTGATAATGACACCTGGGTTTTCCACACACACACACCGGAGTGTTTACTAACTTTGAATGAAGGTACCTTGGGTCCCTCTGAACATCAACCCTTGTGAATCCCAACCCCAATCCCTTGGCTTGAAGATCATTACAGCGTACTGAGAACAGGCAAAGGCAATGGACAACATTCAACTGCCAAGGGCAATCTCTCACTGTTAGAAACAAGTACCCCTGAAGCTGTACAGCCCTGAACTGATCCTGATAGTTGGGCAACACAAGGCCCAAGCTACTAAAGAAAGGAGAACTCCTTGTTCTTTTTATTGAGCATGTTTTGGAGCAGCTTCTTAGACAACACTGTGCCCCTGGATTTTCCACCTTTCATAACGATGTTCCCTCAAAGGAGTGCTGGCTACTGAATTAGTCACAGAAGCAGCCTGCTATTCTTCTGGAGGACTTGGTTACCCATTAAGACTTGACCTTGCCTGGCTTTTAGAGCTGAAAAGCTCGGGCAGAGGTGGTACATTTGTAAGCACAGGCAAAAGAAGGTTGGGTGTCTAAGACTGATTGGAATCAGTCAGCTGGGAAAGGTCTCTGCAGACGTTGCAGGTAGAAAAAAACTGCTGTTCAATGCTCAGCACTGCAGCTCAACTCAGGATGTCTTGCTGCCACCTAGCCAAGAGAAGAGCAAAGCCTGAGCCCCGCCAGAAGAAAAGCTTTCCCTCAGAAGGATAATTCCACCACCCTTAAACACAGAGACAGATACAAAAATAGCAGAGAGGCATTACTTAGCCTGCTTGCTGAGCAGTGTGACATTCACATTTCCAAGCACCAGACTCAGGTATAACCTAGATCAGAAGAGAGAGGAGTTAGACCAGACAGCAGCACATGCAGGGAGCTGCCAGCTTAACCTCGGCACTAGGGTGGTTATAACAGTTCTTCCTCTCATCACCAATGCTTTCAGGAACTAGGGACACTGGCAGACTTCTGATAATGTTACAGCAACTGGGGAGGGGAAGATTCACTGACTGTCTAAAGGGGCCCTCTTCTCCCAAACACCACTTCCTCTCCTATGGGAATGATTCGGAAGCAGGAAATCATATGGGTTCCCCCCAAGGGGTAGCACATAACATGATAGGAAAGCCTGTGGTCTAAGTGGTCTCTGGATGGTAGGTCTGTTTTCTTCCCAGGCCTAAGCTGAAACATGGCTTGGGATCTGGTTTAGCAGGATTCCTAAATAAGCAGTAAGAAAGTAACTAGGGTTGACTGCAAACTGAGCTTTTCATTAGTTTTCTCCAAGTGTGAAACCCACCAAGATTAATGTAGTTTCTTCCCCGATAACCTCAGTGATCTCTAGAAACTACACAGAAACCAAAAGCTTTGTTCCTTTCCACTAAGAAACCCCCAAGACAGTGTCTTACCCGTTCTTCTTTGGCAAATACGCATCCATTTCAAAGAAAACATTTTGCCTCTCCTTGATCAAGTTCTGGATCTCTTGGATGGACTCCTCCTCCTCTGCAGATATAGAGGGCTTGCATCTGCAAACAGGAACATGACATGGACTGACAGAGGGCACTAACATGACAGAGGTGCTGGCACTAGATGTTTCAATTTGTATGAAAGAAGGACAAAGCAAGGGCAAGAAGCTACAGAGATTAACACAGAACTTTGAAGTCCAGGACTCAGTCTACAGGTCAGTTCCTGAATATCAGGGAGAAGAACAAATGAGGTGGAAGCCAGCACAAGCAAGCAGCCACCTGCTTTCAAAACCCTGAGTGATGTTCACTAGTTAAGTGCTAGGGTGGCCTTGGTCCAAGGACTCTGAGGAGACCTGGCTGTCTTTAAGAAAGCTCAGATGAAAAGTAGCAACAAACAGGTGGGAAATGCCAAATAGCATTTGCCTTCCTAGCACTTAACAGGTACTAGGAAATCACCATGGGACATGGAAACAGTCCCCACTGTTTACAGCAGGCAGACAAGGATAGGGGTTGTGTGCCCACTGAATGAAGTGGACTGTAAACTAGGCCTGGTTTTAGCAGCAAAGCTGATAACAACACCCAAGCCTGCATAAAATAGCCGGTATGCTTAACACGGCCCAAGCCAGTGATTCTCATGAGTCCCATGAGATCCCATTAGGGGTGCTGTGCTACCTGGTCTCTGCAAGAGGAGAGAAATAGTCTCCTCCCCCAGTCTGATGCTCTGTGCCTGGCCCTAGCTACTCAGGGGTGCCTGGGGCTGCTCCTCTGAGAACTGCTGCCCTTCCTCATCTTCCCCTGCACTAACTGCCTCCATGCTCCCAGCAGTATGCTCTGCTGTGGGTGGGCAGGTGGATATGGGGGCCAGTGCCACGTTTTGCAGCTCAACTCCTCCCATACTTCCAGTACTGATGAGAGGAACTTCAGAGGCAGTTGCCAGCATTTGAGACCCTGTAGGAGCAGCCTTGCCAGTGGGGAGCTACCCTTGCTTCCTTCAGTGCCAAGGGTGGAGAAGAGGCAGACAGTGGAAAGGACAGGATTAGATCCTGCCCCTACTGCCTTCATCTGGCACCACTAGGGCACTGGTTCTTAACCTTTTTTTAGCATCAAAGTACCACCCCATACCTTTTCTGAATTTAAGTTCTAGCTCATTGATTTTCAGTGGATACCATAAAAAAGTCAGAAAAGTTATGCAGAGAGGCCTCGAGGCTAAAAAGACTCAGAACCACTGGCTTAAGCAATGCCTTTAATTGCTAAGATCTTCAGGGTCGGCAAGTGGCTCACCCTGTTTGTGCAATACAAATGGCTGCTTATACTAGCTGTGGATGTTTTTAAGTGGCAAAGACTGTATTAATGTAGGTAGGCAAGGAAGAGGCTGCTGAACAAGGAATGAGAAAAGCCATATCTCCATAGCCTGTGCTCCTCTATGATTCACCTCTCCACAACATCCCTTCTCCACCCCTCTCTTCTTGGTTTCTGTTGGAAGCCCAAGGCACAACAGCCAGCTGCCTAGTCTCCCTTGCTACCTCTGAGCAGGGATCTGCATGGTTATTACACAGCTACTTACTTCTTGAGGGCAAGAGAAAGCTCCTTCAGCTGCTTCTTTTGCCGTGCAATGGAACTGGAGATCCCATCCTGAAGCCCGGTCAGTTCCTCAAGCTTCTGTTTGTACAGCTTGTGGTTATCCTGGCAACAGAGATAAGGTCTGTGTTAATCCTCTGAGACCCAGCTTGCAGACCCTGCTTTTGTTATACGGAATGGACATTAGATGCAAGTACAATGGAATAGTACCTACAGCAGAGGAAGAGGAGTCACTTTTGAACACTTTTCTGAACTCAGTTAGCAACTTGTGGCAATAGCTACACTTGTACTAGTTTGCTCCTCTGCAGCTGGGAATAACCTGATGCCCCATCACAGGAGGTGGTGGAATGGCTCATCTGCCAAGCACCTTTTGATGGAATCTCCTGGGAATATTGGTGTTTGTCTGCCTCCATTTGCTTCCTTGACTTGAAGCAGCCTCTGGGGACAGTTGTAAACAGATTCAATCCCAGCTTCTACCCACTAATGCAGTATTGAAAAACAAAGGCTAGCAGCTCATAGGGCTAGCATGGCCAAGACACACTAATTTCTATAGCCACAAGTGAGCAATGTAGCTGGCATTATATTCAGCCACCTTTGACTCCCTAGCCTGGATCAACTGGGGACAGCCTTTAATGAGAATCCAGACCAAGAACTCACATCCCTGGATATGTAGCAAGTGCAATCAATCACTGTCACCATGCCCCTCAACATGAAATACTGTCCTGAAACGGAATTCAACCATACACGCTGGCAGTACAGTGCCATTCTGCTGTTCAGCACACTCTCTGCTGGAATAGGCAGGCCCTTTTTGACAAGGCATTCCTCCTGAGGCCAAAGTAGCAATTTAATTAAGCAGAAAACTCCAATTCCAGGAGATGCCTACAGTGGATGCTACCCTGAAAGTGGCTTGAAGCCTACATAGCTACTGGGGCTTCTACAGCCTCAGACCACCAAGCCACAAAGAGAAGCTGACTCAGCAGTTTGATCAGTCTTACAGGAAACTCAAGCAATTGGGAAACAACAGAGAGGAAGCTACTGACGTGGAAGGCAGCCCATAGCTCAGAAGCATAAGACTCTTCCAGACCCCAGTTCAGGACAGTAGCCAGTGCTGGAAGATGGAGACAGATTTGTGCTATAACATCAGCTGGTGCAGTAGGTCATTGACTGACGTGGTAGGGTAGGGAAAAGTCTCTTTCTTCTCTCAGCTGGTGATCACAAGCTGCCCTGCATAGCTTTGCAATAGTACTCTGCCTTGTATAACTGCAGATACCATTCTTATTATATTTTGCATTTAGGAGAGAGTTTCTTTCCCTGCCATACAAATGCTGTGAAAAGCTTACATTTTATGTGAAGAAGAGAAAGGATAGGGAAGAAGTAAGTGACTTTCAAAGGCAAAGCAGGGACAGAACCTAGGTCTCCCAAGTGCACTGCTTGGTTTGCTCTTTCTAAGCTCTATGCCTGCTGTAGGACAAAGGCTCCACATGTTTCACACTGCTGGAAGACAGAATGTGTTTTCTTCAACATTTTCTGCCTTTCAATTTGTGTAAGTACCTCAGTTGAGAGAACAGCAAGAGTAGCTGAAGATGTGAAACAAACAGCTTCCCGAAATGTATAGTCTCTCCCCTATTACTTGCTGAAGAAACTGGAAGATGCAGGAAAAAAGTCCCAATCTAGTCTTTGCCAAGCTGAATCAAGAGAAAAAGGAGAACTCTGTCTTGAAATCAGGTCATTTCAAGCAATAATGCTATGTTCTTATGTTCCAATAAACAGGAACAGTTTTACATCACTGCTGGTTTCCCCATGCCCTTCACAAAGCAACTCTGGTATATCCCACTTAACCCTTTTAAAGCAAGGCTAAGAGTCTCAAGGACTCCCCACACTGCATATGCACCCCGCCTATGTATCAGCTCCATCAGTTTAGCTTCCCTACTGCCAGAGAAGCAAGCCAAATGCATGTGATTTTATGTATAATACAAGAGGCTATGCTGTGTTTAAGGACTTCTCCTGAGTGCCTCCTGCCCCAGGTTGGGCTAGGTGCATCTGGGCCTGCTCATTTGCCCTCTGTCAATTAAATGTCTGGAGATTAAGGGAGGGAAAATTCTCAAATCAGCACAAATAGTAGCTAGCTACCCTTCCAGCACATCAGGGATTGGGCTGATTTGTCCCCAGGACAGGCTACAAGTATTTGTTACAGCAGCAGTCACTTCAGACAGAAGAGAGTCTGAAGATTCCCTATGGAAGGATAAGAGAAATGTAAGAGGGGCCACAACATGGAGATGTGCGTTCACAAAGCAGATCCAAAAGGCCTCAGACACCTGTACAGTGACCTGGATCTAGCATGGCTTAGTCACTGGTGACATGAGCTTGCTCACTTCACACCTGTATCTGATGGATCTGCCCCTTTCAGACAGAAGGGTTCTAGACCATTTCGGAAACTAGTTTGTGCTCAGGAGACTTCAGTCACAGCTGTAACAACATGGGGAACTTTGCAGGGGCATCTGCCCACTTCATTCCCAGCGAGAGCCAAGCCACATAGTCATCAAGTGAAAATCCCTGATGAACTGCTGGGATGTCATTTCTCTGAAAAGCATTCTTCCTTCCCCCTCCCCCACATGCTATAGCAATGGGACTGTGCCAGGCATGAGAAATAACTGAAGTAAATGGTGCTGGAAAATCCCCTGCGACTAATGCCTAGAAAATGCCATCTTCTCCATTGGGGATATGTTCACAGGTTCCATATAACAGTAAAATCTAAGAAGTTTTGGATGCAGTACCCAGAGATTAGCTTCTCAGAAGTACTGGCCTGTGTGTGATGCAATATAAGTGTCCTGTTCCTGCTTACAAGTCCTTTCAGCTGAGGTAATTCAAGCAGACACATCGGCTGCAAGGCAGTTAGGAAACACTGACAAAGATAAACAGTAATTAGGCCAAGGCACTAGCTGTGAGAGAAAACATTAATACATTCATAGGGGAGTTGCATGTTGGCATTCCAGGGCCTATTGCTAATGTGTGGTGTGGCCCCATGCTGTACCCTGAGCTGAGAGATGCCCAAGGCTGAAGCTCACTAAAGACATCAGCCATGTCTAATCACTGGCCCCTTGGTGGCTCACTGTCACAGCAGCTGTGGGACAAGTGAGGCCCAATATAAAGGACAGTTGCACTGACTTTGAGGGAGTTGTGCCCACTTACAACAGCTCTCAAATTAGCCCTGCATAATGTGACATGGACTAGAAACATCCCATCTATGGCAAGGTTCACCACACTTTGTTCTGGGGAGTCCAAGCCAGAAGCACAGTGACTACGTACTTTATGCAACAACCCCAGCACGGATGAGATACTAGTTTCAAAAGGATGGTCTGATGGTTAAGGTAGTTCCCAAGGATGTGGATGACATGGGTTGAAGTCCTGGCTACAGATGCCTTGGGTGAGCTCAGGCAAGTCACCTAGCCTCAGCGTCTGAGAAAGTGAGGATAAAGTCTCGCACAAACGAGAGGTACGATTATGAGGTGCTCAGCTCCTACAGCACTGCAGGTTGGGCCAGTTCCTTATTCTATTATTTATAACACTTAGGAAACCTTGCACTAAGAGCACCGGAGGCAAATAAGCCATAATATGTTATTTGGTATAGCAAACTGCACCACGTGAATGGTCTCTCAGCAATTCCAGAGAAGACAGCTTGTCAAGCCACAGCATAAATGCTCAAGTTTGTTTGGAAGGTCTACCAAGTCTGACCAGAACCCAGATTGCATCACCTTGAGTCAAGATTCTGGTAAGACCCAAGTTGGATATAAAAAGATAGGCCTTAAACAAGGACATTGTCAAACATGCCTAGGCTAACCGGAGCAAATGTTAGCAGGTAAGCGGCTATGAACACTGTATAAAGAATACAAACTAATCCACTTTTTCCCCCACCTATCACAAAGGCATGCCCAACTGAATTTCCTGGGATGCTGATGGTACCTGGCTGTTCACGACCAACACAGAGCCTCTGCAAAGGCTGGGTAGAATGAGGTCTAGCACGTGACTCTAGCAGGGCACTGAAAAAATAGGATGCTGGAAAAAAGGACAAGCTAAGGGGAGGTATTTCCTGTAACTGTAATTAAGGCTAAAACACTCAACCACCTTAATTTTTTTTTTTTACTTACATCGATATCATCACGTCTGAGTACCTCAGTGATTAATCGATTTTACCTTCAGCAACTTAGTGAGGTAGGGAAGTTTCAGTTGTTTAACAGATGAGAAGCCAGGACACAAGAGAGACTGGGGGCAGGTCGATCTGAGAAGTAGCAGCTAAGCTAGGAACTGAACCAGGCTTCCCAAGTCCCCGTCTTCGTAGAGTTTCCGTGCTTTGGGAAACGGAACCGGACACAACACAAAGCTCTTTACCATCTTAGGGCAAGATTTCAATAGCAAGACGACGTGGCCCTAAAGCCTACTGCTACTTTTAAAGAAGCCTACTTTCAAGCAGATTTCTCTTCTTAATGAATCTTGTTCTCTTGAGGCTGCTACGCTCATGCCGTTCTGTGCAGCAGAAGTGATCAGTGCCTCAGGAAAGGTGGTGAAGAAAGGTCCGGTTGGGACAGAACTCCCTAGTGCCCTGGACATGAAGCAGTTAGGAAGGGGAGTTAAGGTGACAGCTCAGACAGAACAGATGACAAAATACTACTCGTACCAGAGAACATGAGGTAAAGTCATGCCAGGGAGAATGGGAAAAGTCACGCGCCGGACCTTAAAGCATCCAGCAATAAACACACAGTCATCAGAGCAGCAGCTGGAAAGATCAAGGGGCAGGACTGCACCAGTAAGGCAGGCGCTGGCTTGAGCCGATCCAAAGAGCAGGGACCCCAAAACCCGGCTTCACCGAGGCCTCCACACTGGCTGCATTCACACAAGGCGACTCCCGCATTGCCCCCAAGAGGGGACGGCTCCCTCGCCAGCACAGCTGGTCAGCTCTGGTCATCAGACACCAGATCACCGCCAGCTAACCAGAGGGAGGCTGGCACGGGCAAGGGGAAGTGCGGAGCGCTGAAGGACGAGAGGCTGCATGGGAGGATGGGGCTAGAGGGCAGCAGCCGGCTACGGGAGGCTCCTTCAGCGACAGGCTCGGCGGGGCCGCGGCGGGTGTCCGAACGGCCCCGGCCCCGGCCCGCTGCTCTTTCCTCGCCTGCCCTCGCCCCAAACCGGGCTTGGGCCTGACACCCGCGCAAGGCTGCTGGCAGCGGAGGCCCGGGCAGCCTGCCGCTCGCACAGGGCGCTCCGCAAGCTGCTCCAGCCCCGCACCTGGGCCGAGGGGCCCCGGGCCGGCCGGCTGCGAGGGGAGGGCAGGGCAGGGAGCGGGCGCCCCGCGCAGGCCCGAGGCACGGGCCGGGGAGCCGCGGGCGGCGGCGCGGTCGCGGGGGCCCGGGCCGTGCGGCGGAGCCCCCCCGCCAGCGCCCCGCTCCCGGGCCCGGCCGCCGCCGCCGCACCTGGAGGCGCTGGAAGCCGTCCTGCAGCTCGTCCCAGTCCCGCGCGCACTCGCGCACCGACGCGCCGCGGTTCATGGCGCCGCAGAAGCCGGCACGGCCCGGCCCGGCCCGGCCCGGCCGCCCCGCGCTTCCGCCCGCCCCGCCCAATCGGCACCGCCCCCGGCGCCACAGCCAATCGGCGCCGGGGGCGGAGCCTCCGCCCTCCACGTGACCCGGCGGGGCGGGGCGCCTCAGACACCCGCCTCGCCCCGCCTCGCCCCGCGCGGAGGTCGCCTCGGGGCTCACGGTCGCCCCCTGCTGGATCCGGCCGCGTCCAGCCGCGGGGGGCGGTGCCGGTGCCGGTGCCGGGAGCCTGGGCCCGGGGGCCTGCGGCTCACGCTGCTGCGGCCTCTGAAGACAGCCCTGGGGTAGCGAGTGGGCGCGGGGCCGGGAGCCGTGAGGCCTTGCTCGCAGGCAGTGAACGAGTCACGTCTTGTGCGATCGGCCCCTGAGGCAGCCGGACACGACACACGTGCGGGGCGCGGTCGAAAAGGCCGCGTGGTGACAGACTGAGTCTCCGCACGTGAGGCCGGAGGCAGGTGCCGCAGAGCGGAGCCCCTGGGGCAGCTCGTGTTCGGCCCGGGCCGGGCTGCTGCTGGGCCAGAGAGCACCGGCCGGGCCCTGCCCCCGGGGCTGTCTGTTGGGGGAGAAAGCAGCAAGTTGCTGCTGGCTGGGCTGGGCTGTGCCTGGCGGAGGCGGGGGGGGGGGGGGGAACAGCAGCTCACCTCAGGGCTCCCCCAGCTACCCTGGCTGGGGTATTCGGGGGAGCCAGGCCTGGGCCAGGCCCCTAGACAGTGGCAGCAGTAGCTGTCAGTTTGGCTTTGCAGTGGCTCGAGCTGGAGGGTGGGAGCCCCCTCGCCTGCTAGGCTTGGCCTGGCTCCCCCCAGTACCCCAGCCAGAGTAGTTTGGGGGGGTGCGCGGTGAGGGGGCTCCGTTCTGCCCCCCTCCAGCTCTGGCCTGGCAAAGCCAGCCTGCAGCTCCCTGCTGCTGGGGGCAGGGCTGGAGCACCCCCACCGCTGACCAGGGCTGGCGCAGGCAGGCTCAGATTTCCCACCAGCACGGGACTCCTGAGCCCACTCCCAGCCAGGCAGGGCAGTTCACATCCCCAAGACCCCATGATCCTGGTGCATGTTGGGGGGAGACGGGCAGGACCTGCTCCCAGCTGGGCAGGGGAAGCATGAATCCCACACTGCCTCCACCTGGCTGGGATCAGGTTCTGGGGCCCTACACTGCCTCTGCCTGGCTCTTGCCCAGTCAGCGTTGGCCTTTGGGACTCGTTACCCTCACCCGGCTAGGATTTGGCTTCAGTGGGGCAGAAGTCTTTTACACATCATAAAGATCTCAACAGTCACGAGTTAGGTGTCTGCATTTAGCAAGAATACCAAGAGAGAAATGTATTCCAGACCAAACATCTATGGAGGTGGTAAAAATATTCTGGTAGAGACCTCTCAAAATCTTTGAAAATTCAATTAAAGAATGAAGATGCACAGTGAGATGAATATTCTGTCTAAAGCCTAAAAAGCTGCTGCTTCTGCTGCTGTAAACTGACAATGCTAAGAGGGAGAAAGGCTATACTGACTTTGGGCATAGCAGGCTTTAATTTGTATCTCATATATTAGGAAAGGCTCTTCAAGTACAACTTCCGTGCAAAAAAGTCTGATTACTACTGCAGTGTGAAGATCCAAACAGAAGGCTGGGAGATGTACAAGTTGTGACCGAAGAGACTGAGACTTCAACGGGAGACAGAAATACACATGAAGGCATGGACCCTGTTTCTTCCTGGGTGTTTGAGAGGATGTAGGAGTGATTATCTGGAGCATTTACATTCCATGTTTACATGTTTTTGAAACAGTAGTTGTGCTTGCTAAAGTACCCATTGTCTTTCCAAGGTTGGAGATCAATGGACTGCTTTTCAATGGCTTCTTCTGATGGAAATAAAAGTTGCAACAAAATGGGTCCAAACCAGAAGTCTTTGCTTATATAAAATTTCCACTGACTTTCAACATGAACAAGCTTGAATATGGTCTTCAAACTTTGACTCAAAATAATGTAAACAACATCTGGTGACATATGGCCTAAGTTCTGCTGTGGCTCACACAGAAAGGCCCCTTTGCCCATTGATTGCTCTCACTTAATAATTTGGTTCCGAGATATCCGTGATCACGGTCCTGAAGAGCTTGTTTTCCCAGTCTGACAGCTGCTGCACAAACCCCCGGTTTGGCCTCATGTTTGTTTTGCATTGCAGGACATGATTCCAAGCCCTCTGTAAATACAGATAAAGAAAAGGAGATGCGTTAGGACCTTAATGACAGAACACCCTCCCCTTCCCCCACCCCCCCAGCTTCTAAGGATAAATATTGTTGCTTTATTTTATCATGGAAGTGCCTAGGAGGCCCAGTAGTAGATGCCTCATAAAAATGTAGACAAAAGACCAATGATTATATTAAAATTAAGGGCAAAATTCCCTATTGACAGCAGAGGACTATAGGATTTGGCCCTCCTGTACCTGAAGGAGAGGAGCTTCGTTTGCCTCCTTAAATACAAAACAGCATAGCATCCTATTGACTAAACATGCTAGTTAAAGTAACATATCTGAGATATGGACTCCTAGGCTAACATGTGACTCTCTTCCAAGTCCAGACCATTCATTTTCCTGCCCAGTCTGAGTTGGTTTATCCTGTACTGTTTTGGTGAGCCAAAAGTAATCCAATACGGGCTGGATTCAAGAGAGAATGGAGGTGTAGGTATTTACATGGAAAAGTTTAGCTTGGTTCCCTGAGAGTAAAAATAGACTAGGAACAGCATCACACCCGTCTGGTGAATGGTAATGCTGCTAATGGGACCCACCTACAAACCACAGACTGGTCCTGATTTCAAAGTCTAAATTCAGTCACATGGAGTGATGTTGGATACAACTAGTGTCAAATCAATGGACATGGAAGTAAATGTAATCTAGTCACACTGTAGCCCACACAGTTGTATATGTATTCCTTCCACATTATACACAGCATAGGAAGCTACAGACACATACCAAGGCACTGGACATAGTTTAGATCCAGATCTGAAGTCGCAAGCAGGTCTTTCTCTCTCTGATGGGCTGAACTGATATTCATATTACTATCTCTGAATGGTGCAGCTCAGGCCTCAATCTACAATATACATCATTCTCCACTAATCAGACCATAGGTCCATCTTGCCCAGTATCCTGTGCCATGCAGTGGCAGGGAGTGGATGCTGAAAGGGAAAGTGAACTGGGTCTGACCAGGGTTTTTCCTACTGTTCCTCTCTCACTTGCAACCTCCAGCATTTAAGGTCTAGGAAGTTCTAAGGCTGCAGTAACACAGCACTGAAATTCTACTTTTGATTCCTTGGTTTGATGGCACTGTAAAATGCTGCTAATTTCTCTCAGTCATAAGGGAAAGAGCAGCCAAAGAGCAACTATTTGCAGCTGCCTACCTAGTGCCTGGGCTGGCACAACAGGACATGGCACAGCACTGATTTATAATGACAGAGAAGCCACAGAGCTGTCCAGCCCTCCCAGAGTGAAGATCACAGCCATCTTGATTATCTGTGCTGGGCAAACTGTTACGTGGCAAGGGTGTTTTGCAGATAGTGCTGCACTTTACTCAGGGTATACCACAGAAATTGCTGACAAAAGCCATTCTCCCCACATAAAACCAGAATGTCCAGTAGCAATTGGACTGTAATAAGGGTTGCTTAATGAGATTAAAGGTGAAAAGATAGTGCATGGGGGTTTTCCTTGATCTCTGTGATTCTGGGGACTAAGGGTCTAAATTCTCCAACCTTTGGTCCTATGAGTAATTCTTAATCACACAGATTAGTCCCACTGACTTCAGTAGCTCTACTCATGCATTAATTGCTCCTGTGAGTAAGGGTCTGCATGTTCTAACATGCAGTTTCTTTTTAACACTCCTGTCTCCAGGATTCTTGAAGCCTTGCTAGAGCTTTTCAGGACCTCTGTCCAAATCAGATAAAGGATTTTATTGAAAAATAAGTTGAGTATATTATACTGCTGCTGTCCAAACACTGAGGGGATTTGTCTATCATAATATTCCCATAGGAAAGCTTCATGGAACAGGACTCTGGTGCAGATCTAATTTTAAAAGCTGGACAAGGTATTAAGACAAAGCCATTGATCACAATGAAGAGAAATGGCAGTTGTCAGCCTTTGACTGTTGCACTTTGGGTGCAAGAACCTACAGTAATTTAGTAGGGCTCAGCCTATGAGGGAGCAATAGTGAGAGGACTGTTATCAGTCCATGGGAGCAATTACACCCATATTAGTAGGGTAGCTTGGTAAGAATCGATTCCTGTGCTTTGCATACAGATAACCTCTTCTGTGTTGGCAAACTCACCCCGCAGTTCCCCTCTGACATATATCCTGGTAGAACAGACCTCTGCTTGTGTTGCAAGTGCTTACACAATCAGTTAAATGGCTAGACCTGTGCTCTACTTCTGTATGATCTGTTTTTACAGCTCTATGAGCCAGAAAGAAGTCTCCATTTTTCAAACAAGACCAAGATTTTTATGGGGGCTCCTTCCAAAGACCATGGCAATTTCCCTGGGGGAGATCAGCTACGACATATCCTGGCCTATAGTAAGAGGGCAGCATAAGGTATAGACAACTTCCGCAGAATACTAAGACACTGAATGCACTGAGATAGGTCTTCAATTTTGTACATAGTGGGAACTCCTCATCTTTTCCCCGTTATTTTGCTTAAGCTGTACAGAACTATGACATTAAGGTACTTCCCCTTTAATGTTTAGAAGACCATGCCTATTCTACATCTCCATATAAGAATAACCAGGGGACAGGGAAGCAATTTGTCGTTTATAAAAAAGCCCATGCTGCTGAGTCCAGGTTTAGGCCAGAGTTTCACAAGGTGAGCCAGACCTTACCACACCCCTCAGTACTGAGGGACAAAGCTGGCTCATGGGAGCCCCCACGGTCTCTTTCTCATTCAGATAGAGGAAACAGGAGTTGCTTGGATTTTAATCCTTCCAGTCAGCCATAGTTGTTACTTTGGGGTCTGCTAGGGAACAGTACTTTTCTCACATTCTGCGATATATTACCACAGGCCCATGAATCAAACCCAGGCCTCCTCCTTGACATTACAGATATGTCTCTGTCTACATTGTTTTATTCATCGGGGACTCCGCATTAAATCACAGGTTGTGTTGCTCATTACTGCAGCACCTCAGAAGGCTTCAGCAAATGATATGTTCAGGAGACCCAAGAGGCTCTCTGCGGGAGGTAGAAGTGTTGACATACCTTTAAGGGGAAAAAGGATGAATGCATGAGGAAGGCTATTACTGCTGTGCTGCTTCGACTTATACCCAAGTCAGAGAAAACCAGTACTGCTCCATGAGTAATTTGAGCATCTAAAAAGAGAAATTCCAGCAACAACTAATGTCTTGAAAAGTCACACGCGGAGAACCTCGCCCACTTCTTTTAAAGTGAACTTTTGATTCTGAGAAAGGTGCCAGGCTAACGGTTCCAGAGACACAAGCTTTCTCGATCCACTAAATAGGTACAGGCAGGCCGTATCAGAGCAAGGTTCTCTAACACTGCTCCATAAGTTTGTTTTCACTAGGAATCATCTCTGTGCTTAAACACAGCTGCAAAGTTACCAATCAGTAAAAGGCACTGCAAACCAGTATCACCATTGTCAGAAAACTGTCTAAGGCTTGCTTATAGTGACGGATCAGTCGTGGCCAAACATCGCTTGTAATAAAAGACGCTTCAACCTTTACACGGAAGGATCACTGTGAAGGATAGTGGTGGAATTCCACTGTCACCTCCTCAGTCTGTCTTCTAGGACTACCAGTGGGGAGTAAGTGAATGTAGCAGCGGTGGTGTTTTAACTGGGATGTAGATAACTGTTGTAACAGGGCCCCTACCCTATTACTGAGGGGAAGAGGGAGCTCAGGGTCATCTGGCCAACCAATGCCCCTTGAAAAGACTTACAAAGGAAACAAAACCTTAAATAAAATGGATGCCTGCCCCAGGTGCAGGTGGTGATTGACAGGCCTAGGGTGGACATAGAGAGTCAGGTGACTCAAGAGACAGACTCATAAACTGAGGGGTGGACCCAAGCAGGGCAGTCTGGCTGTAGGAGCTAGGACCTGCAGGAGGCAAAGCCAGCCTAGATGGCCTGCAAAGGAAGGACTCTGCACTGCACGGAGGTTGGAAGAAACCCTGTACTGCAAAAGAGAAATGCCTTGAGTCTTTGCAGTAGTACTATCGCAGGGTGGAATTATTCCCATCAGGGGAATCTGTTGTTTTAGGAGAAGATGCTCATGCTTTTGCTTTGTGTTGAGACTGGAGGACTGGATGTGGCTGTAAGGGGAGGTTCTGGAAGCCACCCAGGTGCTGCGGGGGTATCCCACGCAGGGCACTTCCAGGGCTTCAAGTCTGGTGGGCTGCGTGGGGCAGAAGCACAAACACAACAAAAGCAGGACTGCTGTGTATTGGAGGACTGTGGTACCACACAGCAAAGATTGGGGATGCAAGCTCAGCCTGCAAGGGTGAATCCATGGGTCAGAGTCCAGAGCTCATGAGGGCAAAACCAAGGACTGAGGGGCCCAGAGCCCAAGAGGGTGTGACTGGATCTGGACCCTGGGAGCCTATGCCCCAGTACAGTGGACCTCAGGCGCAGGGACCACCCAGCTAGAGTAAAGTGGACTAAATTCAGGGAGCCACAGCCCAATCAAAACCCTGTTTGCCATCTAGGGGCAGCCTCCATGTCAAACAATAACCCTGAGGTGTGGCAGGTGGGATAACAGGGTGAGACCCAGAGGAGATAACAAGGTGGGGTCCAGGTGGTGGCCAGGAAGGACTACTTTGTTGCTCCAGTACTGGGGTGCATTACACTGTCCACTGGAAATGACTAAGGCTAGCAAACTCACTTGGCACAAGTTCCCAGTTGTTCTTCAGATGATCAGTCATTCCTAACCTACATCAGATGCATGCCCATTGCCTAGAGCTGAAGCGGCTCTATATCTTAATCTTCTTGCCCATTCAGAGGTCTTTGACATCATCTGACACCTTGTGACAAACAGGAGGTGATAACTTTGCAATGGCAGTTCAGTGACTACTTAATCTGATCTACTGTTATTTCTAACTGAATGAATTCTGATTGGAACATGCCGTTATTCCTTTTGCTGGACAAATGCCTGAACAGTGATCCTAATCGCTACTCAGGACCAGGTTCTGACACCAGTGAGTGTACTGGGTGGTGAGTAATTCCATTTCAATATTTGGGACCACTCACAGAGCAGGATACTCCTGGGTGAAGGGGCAGGGGGTCAGAGATTTCAGTCTGGTTCATTCCAAAATCTTTGTTCCTTCATCAGAAAGGTTATCGGTCCACAACTGTGCACCGTCAGTGAGCAGGGGTGTTTGACAGCAGAATTCCTAGTGTTGAAAGATACTGAACTTCAAGTCACTGGAGCTGTTTGTTTGCATATTGACATAATATCTGCATGCAGCTGAGACTTCAGTGGTTATAGCTCAAGATGCACCTACCTATGAAGTGACAAATATTGGGAAAAAAGGAAAACAAATCTGCATCAGGAGAATCCGGGACAGAAATATGAAGGAATTTTTCATTTTCTTCTGTGAAACTGGAAAAAAGAACATATAGCAGATCTATTAAATAGGCCAATAGAGCAGTTTTGCACATTTCTACTTGCTAGAGCAAGTTACTAAATTATTAAGCAGATGGGTCCTAGCACCAACCTGTCCACCTGCCTCTGACTCAAATTGGGTTAATCTATCCCACAGCCTTAAAAAGTTCTTAACTGCTGTCTTAGGTAAATAATAGCTTTTGATTCTCATAGTAAGGATGGTCTGTAAATAAATCAAGCTGCTTTCTGTGTATAACCAAAGTGTTTGAATATTTTCCCATTTTATACCACATGTGTATTTATGTATGAACATGCCTCTGTTCCATGTTCCCTCTGGGAGGTAGAGGAAGGCAAATACACTGAAAATGAGTGTTCCTTTGATTCATGCATTTTGGAAATTTCCCCCCCAAAATATGATCACACACAAAGCTGCTTCCTAAGGTTTCTTACTTCACAAGGCATAAAACACTTCAGTATCTCAACTCATCAAGTAAAGGATGCAAAGCAATAAAAGAAGAATGTTCCAAGCTGGAACAATAACACTGGGTGTTTGGGTTTTTCAAGCTCTGTGACTTGTTCATTAGCTCAAGTGCCTTGTCAAATAGCTTTGGTCACAAGAATACAGTAAAGTAGTGGTGTCAAACATGCACCCTGTCTGGCCTGCTGGGCTACCAGTGGGCCATGGGAAGTTGGGGAGTATGGTCTGCTGCAGAATTCAAGACCCTTTGGCCCCGCTGGCCATGCCCATTGGTGGCCAGCTTGGCTCACTGCTGCCACCCTTGGACTTGCTCTCCCAGATTCAGTGCTGCTGTCAGTCCACTGGTGGACCTTTCCCTGGACTTTTTGCTTCCTCCAGACCCCTTGCCACTGCTGCTGGACTTCTCACTGACCCCTGAGTCCCTCACTGCCACTGCTGCTGTTGCAGTGGCTACAGCAGCCGCTCCTGTGCCCTGCACTGGATCCAGCCCATGAGAAGCCCTGGTCAGGATCTGGCCTGGGGCCCCAGGTGAGTTAGATACTCCTGCAGTAAAAGAAATCAGGACAGGGAGAGTAAATGATGGTTTTTAAATTTTCTTCTTAAAAGTTGCTTCAGGATGTTAATATTGAGTTCTCAGTGAAGAGTGTTGCTAAATGTTGGAATTCCACTATTAAACACCACACTTATCAGAGATGCTCAGCTCCCAACCTCCAGGCCAGATCTGGCCCATGGAGCCATGTAAACTGGTCCACAGGTCTCCTTATAGGTCTAGGAATTTGGCACTGGGAAAGTAGTGGCAATTACCAACAGGCAATGGGAGAGTCCCTGTTCCCCCAAGCACCTCCCAGAGTAACAAGGAATACCGGCCATAAGTTGACTGAGAGTAGATTCAGGCTAGACATCAGGAGGCACTACTTCACAGTCAGGGCAGCTAGGATCTGGAACGAACTTCCAAGGGAAGTGGTGCTTGCCTCTACCCTGGAGGTCTTCAAAAGGAGGCTAGATAATCACTTAGCTGGGGTCGTTTGACCCCAGCACTCTTTCCTGCCCACGGCAGGGGGTCGGACTTGATGATCTGTTCAGGTCCTTTTCAACCCTACCAACTATGAAACTATGAAACACTGCCACAGCTCCCCTGCCATCACATTTCCAAGCCCCACACAACTGGGTTAGCCCTAGCTGGGCCAGCCCCACATGACTGGGTCAAGCCCTGTTCCAGGGTAGCTGGATTGAGCTGGGACCTGATCTGACCATGAGGCAACAGACTGGCCAGAGCCCAATACAGCTGCATGGGTATAGTCTGGCTGAGGCCTGATCCAGCTGTGCAGACACAACCTGACCAGGGCCTGATGCAGCCATGTGGGGCTAGGGCCCAATGAAGACACATGACCAGGTGGGGCCCAATGCAGCCAAGTGGGACTGGGCTCTGGCCAGGCCATTCTTGAATAGCTACCTTGGGCCCTGGCAGTCAGATCGGACGTGGCCAGGCTGTTTAAGTGTGTGGCTGGATCAGGCCCCAGCTGGGCCAGCACCATGCACTAGATACAGCCTGTGGATGGACCTGGGACTGCTCATCTGACCTGCAAGCTAAAAAGGCTGGGCATCACTGCCCTACATAGCATCATTCTTTCCAAGACAGGGTAGGCTGATGCTGTAATGCATCTTTGCTTTGCCACCTTTGAGGTGCAGATGCCAGAACAGCAAGTACTGAACATCTTTAAGTTCAAGCCACTGCTTCTTGCCAATCTGCTGCTCTGGTGAATAAGAGCCTAAGAATACACAGTTTCTGCTAAGGGGCTCTCAAACTATAACAGTTGGCAGCGTTTCACATGCACACAACCACTGATGTAAATCCAGCTGGATATTTTGACTTACAGTGTTGCTGTGTCCTCTGAGATGTTGACTTGTGCTTTGATCTTGAGATCTTTCTGAATCTGACGATCACAGGCTTGCCTCAAATTGCCCATATATAGCTTAGCAGGCAGTATCTCTACTGGATATGGCTGAAAGTCTTCTAGTTCCTGCAGAAGAGAAACAAAAGAATCAGTAGAGAGTGATGGCTGTATTTCTACTTGCATTCATAGTCACTTTGAAAGTTCATAAATCTTAGCATTGTTTGATTTCTTCTTATGATTCAGTCCGTGGTCCACATCCATATTCAATAACAGTGATTTGTTTAATCAGTTGGACATTATAAGAAATGACAGTCAACACTAAATAAAGTAAATATAGTAAATAAAGTTAAGAGTGTCAGAGCCATGGTGGCCCAGGTTGAAATGGCATTTCAACATAAGATAGACTATGTCCCTTGTCATATGTGCAGGAACAGTGACACATCTGATTCACCAGTGTTTGCAGATGACTTGTTTCAAAGTCAAGTGAAATCACTTGCCAATTAAAAGGACTGCACCTGTGATTGCATAACACAACTCCACCTCACTTCTGCTCAAGCAAGACAATTTTAAGTGCAGCTTAGTGGCCTCTGGTTTGGGAAGCATGAAGTTAAGGACAACATTTTATATCCAGGCCAAGAGCAGAAGGAAAGAGTACTGAGCTGGTGACTATGCATCGCTGCCCACCACCGAACTGCAGCCAGCACTGGGCTAGAGCACAACAGCTGCTCAACACAACACATTATAAAGAAGCTTAGGGCAAGAAGTAAAGGAAAACGTGGTATCCAGCAGAAACTGCAGAGAAAATTTAGGGAGATGGAATGTTATATAAATCATCATCATAAAACAGCAAAACAGAAACATAAAGCCAATTTATTTTTTTTCCTTTGCAGGTCACCTTAAGTCACCTTGTTAAGCAAACAAATGGCACTGAAGCACTGTACAGGCCTGTGCTGCATTACTGATGGCTTTTGTCAAAGACCCATGTATCGATGTGTCACCACAGACTTTTTGTAAAGCCCTGCCCAAGATGTTGAAAAGATGATGATGATGATGATGATAAGCTAGGCAGGATCCAGGCTGATCACTATTTGCAAAATAACTCAATATGCTTCAGGAGATAAATCAAGTGATTTTGGGTGATGACACTCTTCTTCATGACTCAGTATTGAAACAATACATCTGCATTTACAGCGGTATCCTTCATGAAGAAAGGCAGGACACATCTGGGACTTGTCAGTTGGGAAACATTTTTCAGAATGAAGTGTGCTGGTTTTAAAATAACATGATAATATCTCAGATTCCTATAACTTAAAAGGAATTGGAAAAAACATCTTCTGTTTGTCATAATTAACTCCACCTTCTGTTTAGTGAATTTCATCCTTATTAAATCAAGTGCCCTTGATTGTTTTCTTGAGTTTTTCCACTTAGTAATAGAGAGAGGAAAACCAGTGAAAAACAAATGAACATGGTTGTAAAAGAACAGTAATTAGCAGGGAGACTCAGGTGCAAAGGTACTATCAGGAATGATTTATAAGTCCTTTTCTGAAGTTGGTTAGACACCAAGTTGACACAGTCCCTTTAATTATTAATGGACAATTCCCTGGCATTAGCCAAATACACATAAAATCATTCTATACATAGAACAAAGGCCTGGCCCTTCTCATCTAAGAAGCTCACCTGAGGCATCCAGAATATTTTCTGAGTTCTCAAAAAATGATAGCAGGCAGAGAAACGCTCATATCCACCTTTCAGGATGCAAACTCGGTGACGAGTAAACTGCTCTAAGACTCTGGCACATTGGATGGCAGTGCCTGCTTCAGCATCTATAGACATAAAAAAGCATGTTTTCTGAAAGGAAACGACAAGGAGGCTAGACTTAGAGTGCCTGGGCTGAAATCCTAGCATCGCTGATGTCAATGGTGACAATTCCTTTAATTATAGAGAGGCCAGCTCTGAAGGACCCCAAGGGAACTGTTAAAAGTTACACTAAACTCCCCAGACACTGTTGCTGTACAGTAACAACTAGGGACATCCTGTATGCCCTGTGCACCTGTTGGCTGGAGAGCTACCTTTTTCCTATTGTTCCTTCAGGTCCTTTTTTTTAATGGGGAACATGACTATTCTTCCTCTGGTGCCTTTGTAGGTCTAGGTACTATTTATCATCCTGTTAATTCTTTGGGGAGCACCCTGCAGTGAAACAAATTATAAGGAAAAACTACTATTCTAAGTAATTTATGTTAGGCCAGCAAAGAAAAGGCAGAGAAGAAAGAAGGAAGTGCTCAGGATAAAATTCCCTTAGTTGATGTTATGACCTGGTGGAGGGGGAGAGGAGTGTGGGGATTCAGATTTTACCTGCAGATGCTTAAGTAAAATGCCTGACTTTGCTCACAAAAATAATTTCACTTATGTTAAGGACATACTTAATTAGTTGCTGAATTGAGATCACTGGCCCATTGAAAAATAGGACTGGAAAGGCTCTTATGAGGTCATCCAGTCCAGACTCCCGCCCAAGGCAAGTCCTATTTTTTACCGTGATAATGTAAAGAGTTTTTTTATTACCTTCAGGTTAACAGTCAAATAAAAAGACTCACTTTTGGAGCATGAAGAACTAGATTCATCTGTAGAGCTGTCATCAGCAGATTCAGTCCCTAAAAAGCAACAAGTAGACAGAGTCAATAGCATCTGAACCTGGAAGAACGGTCTAATTTCTACTTGAAACAAGAACTTTATAAGTACAACATTTTCATATTGGAAACTAAGCCTGCCTGAGTTCCCTGAAAGCAGATCTGCATTTGGGAAGTCTAGGACAGAATGTATGAAAAACAAAGAGGCACATCACATTAAAAAAAAAGAAAGGCAGGTGCAACTGAATGTTCTTGTTAAGCAATCTGAAATGGGTATATCTGATCAGGGTAAATGAGGAATAAAAGTTATTCACATACCCGGACAATGGGTTTGATAAGGTTGTAAGTATCTGTCTCTAATCAGTAAACATACCTTCTTCATCCTCCTCATAATCATAATCTTCCAAGGAGCTGGTTTTGCCATCATACACAACACAATACTTAACGCACTCCAGCTCAGCTGATTCAGGTAGCAGGTATTCTCCTTTGGGACTCTGGTAAAACCAGAGAAAAATCCCATTACAAGAGTGCTTCCCCATTTTTATCATAGAAATAACTCTAGTAACTTCTTTCAAGTTATGACTGAAGAGTTATGGTTCTCTTCTGGCTATCAGGAAATCAAAGCAAAAAGGTTCACCCAGGCCAAACACCCCATTTGGTTAGTATAGTTAAGACAGGACAGCTTTTTTAGCCAACGGCAAACAAAGGAGTGATGTGACTATCATCACATCTAGAGCCTTTTTGACTCTTTGATTTGAGCAACTAGGCATGCAACTAATGGCATTCTTCAACTGCAAGGTGCACTGTGCAAAGTGCACAAGTCCCGTTATTGGGAATTGTGTGTCTAACTCCCTTAAGTGGTGTTGTAAGCCTCAACCCTGATAAAAAGTCAACACTTCAGAATTTTTCATAGGACTCCAAAAGTTAGAGATGAAAAAGGTCATCTTATCCTGTCAATATGGTAGATTCTTTAGTGCTTTGCCTTTATCTACTATTAAATAATTTAATGTGTATTAGGATAGTTCCCTACCTGTTTAGGCTAATGCAGTCTCACTCCAAAATGTCAAATCCTAGAATTACAGCCTGTGGGCGCATCCACACATGCAGGCACGTGCACTCGCAGGAACTCAAATAGGAGCAGCACAAATTTGTGCCAGAGATTTTTGCCTCAGTGCACATGCCCGGAAATGCACTCTGGTGTGGGGCAAGTTGTGTCACTTGGGGCAAAAAAACCCTGCCCAGCTCCTCCCAGATCTGCAGCCAAGGGGAACTAGAGTCTGCAGCCAACACCTATGTTGGCCCCAACAATATAAAAAGCTGCCCTGGCGAGCAGCTCGGGGAGCTTCTGAAACCCAGCCAGTTGGTATCTAGGGACACTAGCACCTTGTGCCAGCTGGACTGCTGAAGCAGCCCTAACTCAGAGTGGTCCCTGCACACTCTACAGCAGTCTGGCAGTGGGGGTTGCTGCCTGGCTGTGACCTGCTGCCACCTGTAACAGCATCCACCCTCTTGAACCTGCAGCCCCAAGGCTGCATGTCTGCCACACCTGGATGGGATGCCCCCGCTCTGCCATTTGGGCAGCTATCGCCCAGAAGATGTGTTCCTTGCAGTGGCCCACTTTGAACTGTCAAAGCATGTCCTCTTGGCCCCAAATGGCCAAGAGGTCAGCCACCTTGTCTGCCCTCCTGCTGAGTCCCCAGTGCTGGCCCTGGACAGGGTCCTTTGCCCAGGTCTCACCACTTATCTCACCAGCAGAGATTCTGTTGTTCCCTGTTTAAAAATTGCAAATTTTCTGATAAGAAACCCAAATTCTCTCATTAAAATACCCCAAATAGTGTTCTTTCGCTATTAAAATGAAACGTTACTATATAGAGAGAGATCAGTCAGGCAATGTTTTATTGATATATTTACAAGTTTAAAGCAATTTGGAAGCCTACCAGTGGCTCTATCATCATAATAAAATAAATTCTAAATATCTATATGCTTTGGCATTTACTTTGGGGGGTTTTTGTCAGAAAAATCAGAGCTGCCCCTACCCCTTTTGCTCATGGACTGCCCCCTCCCCTCCACAGGGCCCACAGCTCCCCCACACAAGGTCACAGCCTCCTCACAGGGTCCACACCCCCCACCACCTCGCCCACAGGACCCACAGCTCACCCTCACAATAGCAGCGGCTGTGGGGTGCTCAGGGCCTGCTGTGGCCAGAGCGTCCCCCCATGGCATGGCTGGCCCCAGCCACTTCAGAACCAGCACCTGTGCCGCTTGTTGTGGGTCTGGCCCAGTGTGGTGCAGTGCGGCATGGCACAGTGCGGCATGGCATGGCACAGGGCTGTGCGCCTTCAGGTAGCCCCGGGCCACTCGGGTTGTCACCCAGGGCCCGGCCTTGCTCAAAGAGACAGCATGTCATGCTGGGCCAGGTCCTGCCTCCATGGAACTGGCCCGGCCTGGTGGCACACAGGGCCCATAGAGGCAGGACCCGGCCCGGTGCGACATGTAGTCCCTGAGAGCAGGGCTGATCCCCGGGTGGTAGCCCAAGTGGCCTGGGGCTGCCTGAAGGTGCAAAGCCTAGCGCCACATCGAGCCAGGCCAGACCCACGACAGACAGCACAGGTGGCGTTGGCTCTGAGGCAGCCAGGGCCGTGCCACGCCATAGGGGAACTCTGGCCGCAGTGGGCTCTGAGCACCCCATGGCCGCTGCTGCTGTGGGTGTAAGCTGTAGGCCCTGCAGGGGACCCATCCTCCCTGACCAGCCCCCACTACTCCCACACAACCCCCCCACATCCACAACCCCACCCCTGCCCCCACAATCCCCTCCACCCCGAGTCCTAGTTACCAGGGACAGTGACCAGGTCATAGCCTTGTGCCACTCCTACTTGCCCCGCACATGAACACAGTGTGCTAGGGCAGCATGGGGTACCATATAGACACTCTGGCCTGATGCCAGAGCATCTCTGAAGGTCCAAGCACTGGCTTGCCTCAGGGCACAGTGGGGAACTGTGCTCTGTGCTGCTTTTCTCTGGGGGGATTTCCAGGTATCAAATTTTGAGTCCGTGCTGCAAATATGCAGTGTGGGGAATATCTTTTCATTCTCAGTGTGCCTCTTCCACTGTCTCAAACTGGTTTGAGACACTTCAAGAGGAACATGCACGCTCATCTGGATGTGCCCTGTGGGTGCGGCTACACATGCACTTTAATACACATTAGCCTATTTTAATGTGCATTAAAGCATTATTTAAAAACCTATGCTACATAGTTAATGTGCATTAAGCATCGTTAAAAACCATGCTCTTTAGTTAATGCACATTAAGACAGGCTAATGCACATTTTCCTAGTACCTCACAAAAAAGGGTGCCTACATATAAGCAGGGAGACTGCTTCGACACACTGTAATTCCAGCGCATCAGAGCAGATTCAATTAATTGAGTCTGCTGGGGTGTGGCAATTGCCACACTCCAGCAGCCTCCTGCGTTTTGGGTATCAACATCCCCCTCGTGCTTCAAAATGGCAGCGGGGGCACTTTACCTAAAGTTCATTCAATGAGTTTTAGATAAAGTGCGCCCGTCACCATTTTGAAGTATGGGGACGTTAATACACAAGATGCTCCAGGCACTTTAATTAGAGTGGCTCTCACAGCATCCTCCTCCCCTCCCCCACTCCTGGAGCATGTGTATAAACGCCCAGAGGTGCAAGATTTAATGCATATTAACTAAAGTGGTTTAATGCACATTAAGACACATCCTGTGACTCTTTCCTGAACCAGAGTATTCAGTCATTGGGTTTGATCTATGTCTGCTAAGATATGGGTGTGCAAAATGCCCTTCAGATAAGAAGTAGGAGTTGCTGCTCTAAAGAAATAGTCCCTCAGAGAAGCAGACACTGGGCTTGCATTGGTGCTTTCTACTGCAGAAAGGCAGTTTTAGCTTGCACTCAGGGCTCGCTGGGGTCATGTTGGTGGCATTGTCTTGGTGACACACAATTAGAATATTCCCTCCTAGCCAGAAAAACAGAGCATGGAAGACAGCATGCACAAATTATATATCTATTTGAAAACATGGCTTACTTGTTTAACTCTTCTCGCTGTAATCACATGGCTTTCATTGTACTCATGCTTTCTACGGGCATCTGACAACAACAAAGAACAGAATGTGAATGCCTTACAAAATTCCTGGTAGTGCTGAAGCAACATTGTAGGCATGATGGTCCAGGAATTATGCACCTCAGAACTAAAGAAGAGTGCCTTGCATTCAAAAGCTTGTCCAACTCTATTCTAACTACATGCAGCTGGTCTAATAAAGATATTACCCTAAGAAATTCTTGCTTCTCACATTATTGAGTTTGTGTACTACAGAATCTAGCTGCCAATGGTGTTCAGGCACTGACTTCAATGAAAGAAAGAAATGGCTTATTTAAATAGAGTGCAAAGAGCTCTACAAATTTCACAGTTAGATACCCATCACACGCCAAGTCAGTGGCCAATGCAGGTCTCCTGATTCCCAGTACATTTCCCTTTCCCCTAGATCCTGCTGTGTCTCACTTTTCACGGACAAACTTAGGGGAACAAATATTTCAGAGACACATGGAAAATGTGATCTTACTCTCAAAAGTAACTGAATATATGACTTCAAGAGCTTCCATGTTTAGTCTATCAGTTCACTTTCAGATCAAATCAGTTCAGAGGCAAAAAGCTATTTATTGGACTCTCAGCCTTGTGTACTCAACTTCAGAGCTGATAATTGAGCCACATTATGTCTCTCACATATCACCACCAATAAGAAAGATCCTGCATGACCAGAATGTAATGTTCTTGCAGTGAGGTTGAACAGAAATAATGCAGAGCAGGATTTGCCATAGAAGTTTGAACTTAGTAATGACACAAACACCAGACCAGAATCCACCTTTCTTTTAAGGCTGAAAAACAGAAAGGAAGTCTCATGGTATGGATCTGTATGGTGTGTAACTCATATGCAAGTGGGGTGGATCAAAGTGAAGTAGCAGCTAACATAAAACAGGGAAGCTCTCCTTCATCTTAAACTGTCTTACACCTTCTGCTAATTGCTTTTTCTGCCATATTTATCCACGTAGCGTGTAAGTTATGACACTCTCCACCAACTTCAAGACATAACATTCATATTTTTAATGACATAATCTCTGAATTTGGTACGGAAAGATTAAGTGGTTTGCATAAGAATACCGTGTCAGTTGCAACGGTCACAGCGGGAACTCGGCTTTTTCCTGAATTCCAGTCCGCAAGATCATTCTGCCTGTTCTGTCTTCATTGTAAATAAGGGTGTGTTTATTACACTAAGATAGTTATTCTGAGATAGTCATCTTGATGTGAAATGCTTGCAGAGATTGTACCTTATGTAATGGGGCCCAGCCCTGTCACTGTGGGGAGAAGCACGCCCAAAACAGACGCAGCTGTGCCACAGCCGCATGGGCTGGCTGGAAGTCCACGCAGGGGTGCAGTGGCAGTTGACAGTTCCAGCTGGGGAAATGTCCCCAGCTGCGGGCAGTCAGGAGCCCTACCACCCGGACAGGGTGCAGGGAGCTAAGAGCAGCCAGCAGCGGCTGCATGGGGCTGGCTGGGGTAGAAGCAGGCAAGCAGATTTTCCCTCACCTGGCAAGAGCTCTTCAGTGAGCCTGAACCCAGACCAGGGCTGCTGGGAGCACACTGGACTCCCCACCCAGAGCGAGCAGCAGGGACCATAAATAATGAGCATAGGTAAGTGCAACCTTTTGCATTGACCTTTTTATTGATTTAAGTTTCACATTTGTGGACCCTGGGCAGGGAGCCCAGGGGCCCTGGGGAAAGCCTGTGGTTCTGGTGGTGCACCCCAGCCAGCTGCCTGGGGAGGCCAGGGTCTGGATCAGTGGGTTGCCAGCAGACCCCCTGCAGCTAGAGTAAAAGGGGCCAGGGGGCCAGCAGCACGCCTAACCCAACACACCCAGCAGTGCCTCTCAGGGACTGTGGCTGCCTTGGCTGTTCACAGTTGGTGCTGTGACTTGAATTTGAACTGAGGTTGTTGTGAACAAGGGTCGGCTGGAGCCCAGTCTTGACTGCAACCATGGAGCAGGTGTTGTAGCTCCTGGTGCAGCAGCAGGTGGTAGCAGCCAAAGAGACCAAGCAGCAAAAGCCCACCTGGCTGGCCTAGTGCAGCTGCAGGTACAGCTGAGGGAGTCAACACCCCAGCCAAATATATGTCCAGCCTCCTCTTGAAGACCCCCAAGGTAGGAGAGAGCACCACCTCCCTTCGGAGTCCATTCCAGACCCTGGCCACCCTAACTGTAAAGTAGTGTCTCCTGATGTCCAGCCTGAACCTTCTCTCTAACAACTTGTGGCCGTTATTCCTAGTAACCCCTGGTGGTGCCCAAGGGAACAGAGCCTCACCCAATTTCTGCTGGTCCCCACCGGTGAGTTTGCAAACGGCCACCAGATCGCCTCTCAGCCTTCTCTTGTGGAGGCTGAATAGATTCAGGCCCTTTAGCCTCTCCTCGTAGGGCCTGCCCTGCTGCCCCCTGATCATGCGAGTGGTCCTCCTCTGGACCCCCTCAATGCTAGCCACATCCCTCTTGAAGTGCGGCACCCAGAACTGGACGCAGTACTCCAACTGTGGCCTGACCAACACCACATAGAGTGGAAGCATCCCTGGACCTGCTTGTCGTGCATCTGTAAATGCACGACAAGGTGCGATTAGCCTTGCTGACTGCTTCCTCGCATTGGCGGCTCATGTTCATCCTGGAGTCAGCAATGACTCCAAGATCCCTTTCTGCCACTGTTTTGACAAGAGGGGTGTTCCCCAGGCTACGGGTGTGTTGCTGGTTCCTTCTCCCTAGATGCAGTACCCTGCACTTGTCTGCACTGAATTCCATCCTATTCTCATCTGCCCACCTCTGTAACCTGTCTAGATCTAGCTAGATTCTGTCCCTCCCCTCCAGCATGCCCACCTCGCCCCACATCTTAGTGTCATCAGCGAATTTGGACAGTGAGCTTTCCATACCCACATCCAGACTGCTGATAAAGATGTTGAACAGTACAGGCCCCAGGACCAAGCCCTGGGGGACTCCACTGCACGCATCGTTCCAGCTCGAAAACAATCCGTCCACCACCACTCTCTGGGTGCGACCATCTAGCCAATTTGTCACCCATCTGACTATGTAGGCATCAGTGCTGCAGTCACTACAAGTGACTACCAGGGGAGCATGGAAGATCATCTGGGGAAAAGAACCAGCCCCCAGATAAGACCTTGCTCCAGTAGAATAGATGGAGTACACGTTTAGTGATGGGCTGCATCCATGGGAGATGGGGCACTCAAAAGAAGGCTTCTGCATTACAGTTGAGGTCTGCCTGGAAGGCTAGCGGGTGACTGCTTTGGTGGACACTGGCTCCATGTGGACAGTGGTCTGACAAGAGTTGGTGTGGGATGCAGATTGCTGCCAGGCAATGAGCTGGAGCTGGTCTGCCTCCATGGCAGGCCCCAGACCTACAAAAGATCCTAGGTACAGCTAACTGTGGAAGGGCACACCCACCAAGTACTAGCATGCCTAGCCAGGCACCTGGCTCACCCAGTGTTGTTAGGACAGGATCGGCCCAGCCTGTGGGATTTGTTGGGCACGCTCACTCAGCGGAAGGCACCCTGGTGTAAGACCAAGGTTGAGGGTTCCTAGGGGAATCTCAGCCAAACATGAGTTTTGGAAGCCTGACCCACATTTGGGAGACCAACGTGGACTGGCAACAGGAACTGGAGATGGGACAGTTCGTGGTAAAGCAGTTCCTGAAGATGGATTCAGACGGGTATATGAAGGAAGCATCACCCCAGTGGAGGAAGAGGTGGCACAACCTGATCTAGTACGAATGATACCCCAATTTGAGGTAAAGGGGCAGGGGGGAGGGTGTTGCACCCTACATGGAGTGGCAGCAACATTCCAGCACCTGATGGATAAGGTGTTGGCACCTCACTGGGGATATGCCACTGCATAGATCAACAATATGGTAGTGTACTTGGAGACCCGGAAAGAACACCCATGACATCTGATGGCAGTGTTAAAAAGACTACAAGCCACAGGTCTGATGGCCAACCCAAAGAAAGAGGCAACAAGACACCCAATATTAGGGTTTCTGAGGGGGGGGGGGAATACAACCGTTTTTGGATAAGGTGCAGGCCCTAAGGGATTATAACGTGCCATGAACAAAAAAACAAATGTGGTCCTTTCTCGGGCTGGCCAACTATTACTGCTGCCTAGTACCTTGACTTTCAGATGTATCCAGAAGCTGGATTTTGACCAAAGTAGAAAGTTTTACAGCCATCAAGTCACAGTCATTATAACACAAATTACCTTTTCAGTAAGTGAATATAAAACTATACATCTGCATTCTTGTTCACTTACCCAATAGGCAGAGATAGTTTGGCTCAGTTAACCTGGTGACGTTCATGGATTGGTTCAAGATATTGTAAAGTTCAGTGGGTTCACAAAGAACCAATCCTGCCATGTTGCTGGGTGGATATAATAATGAACAATCAAAATGCTCCAAGAAGGCGAGTCCTTGACAATCTAAATAATATTAAAAAATCACTTTTTTTTATATGTTATATTTCATCCATGAATGAAAACAATCACTTCGGACCCTGGCTTGTCCTTTGGGCCGTGTGGGATATTGAATCCATGAGGCAGTGGTTCTCAACCAGGGTGAAGATTATTTAAAGCGGGCTGCAGGAAGTACGAGGCGATAAACAAATACAGGCAGACTCCGGCTTCAGGAGTGAGGAGATAAGCAGAGGGAGGCAAGTTCATGCTCCCCCACTGCCTGCCCCTCTGTAAGGACATAAGTCCTGCAATTAATAAATTAGCTTTTGAAATGGGGTGCTGCTCAGTTCCCCAAAGTGACGCACAGCGGTGCCTCAAGTCTGAAAAGGTAGAGAACCACTGCCGCAAGGACTGCAGGGGCAGAGGCCTTAACAGAGAGAGAAGAGGCCAGAATTCATCCTGAAACACGCTGTGGAAGATGAAGATGGCCCGTCACGGTCAGAGCGTCTGAACCCGCCTGCGTGAGCCGGGCAGGAAACGACAGAGAAGGATCTGGCTGTCGGGAGTCTTCGGTTATATTTTCTCAAAATGGTTCTGGGGGGTAAATGCCCTCTGTGAAGGATCTCGCTACTCAGGGCTGCTCCTGGGTGGTGCCGAGGGCGGGTGCTCAGCAGGACAGGCCCAGGCGCCTTCCCCCGGTCGCTGGCACCTGCACTGCACCTGTACTGGTGCCTCTGACCTGCCGCCCCTGGGGCAGCGGTCGCCATGGCAACTCCCTCCTATGCCATCCTCAGCGCCGGTTGCTATGGCACCTAGCATCGGTTACCATAGCAACTGGACCAACAAGGGGCCTGGCACCTCTTTCCCCGGGGCGTCCACTGCCCTGGCCCCGCAGGAGGCGATCGCTGGCGGAAGGACCCTCCGAGGCTGGCCGGCCGGCCGGCCAGGCCCACCCCCACCCCCACCCACACCCACACCCCAAGCCCAGCCCCAGGCCCGAGCTCACCGCCCGGTTGCTACGGCACGCGCTCAGCGGTAACCTAGGCTGACGTCAGAGGGGAAGACAGGCCCTCTCTCCTGCAACTCTCGCGATGTCTGGGTGGGAGGTCTCTCGCAGCATCTCGCTCGGGGCCCGCCGTCGGGAGATCTCGCGTGGTTTGGCGGCAGGATTCTTGCGGCGCGCGGGGTGAAGTCTCGCGGTGCCGGCGCGGTCCGCCCTCTTGCTGTGGAGGTCGTTGGAGTCACCGCCGCTCCCGCCATCGCCGCTGCCGCCATGCTGTGCCGCCTCGCGCCCGCGCTCCGCCGCGGCATCGCCACCTCCGCGCAGGTACCGCCGAGCCGCCTGTGCCCCGGGCCGGGGGCGCTGCTCGGAGCCGGCGGCTGCTTCTGCCTGGCCCCGGCCTTCCGGGCCGGGGGTCCGAGGCCGCAGCTCCTCTCCGGCCCCTTCCCGAGGGTCTGCTCCTGGGCGGGGCGGGCGGGGCAGAGCTGCACCGGGCCCTTCCGTTACTCGACGCAGCAAATCGGTGCGGCCGCTGTGAGCCCGGGTCCCGGGGCAAGCGCCTGCCCCGCTGGTAGGAAGCCTGGTGGGCCCCTTCCTCAGCAGATGTCGTGGCCTTATTTCCAGCTTGTCGCAGGGAGCTGTTTGCCTGTTACAGGTGGGCAGAGCCACTTCCGTGCTGGGTTTGAAAGAAAGGAGATTTAGGCTCCCGGTGCCTCTTACTGTGGTGATTCTTACTGGGAGTCGGAGATTTCATCTCTCTTGCTGACTTGAAAGCCCCAATAAGCCCTTCAGGCTGTGTGACTGGATGATGGATGTCCGTACCTGGTGGTAGGGCCATAGGAAAGCGGGGCTGGAAGGGGCTCCATGAGAGCACCTAGCCCAGCCCTCTGCTCAGGGCAGGATCATCCCTGACTAAACCATCCCAGACAAGTGTCTGTCAAACCTGCTTGCGAAAACTTCCAGGGATGAAGATTGCACGACTTCTCTTGGGCTTGACCCCCTGCGTTGTCAGAAACTTCCTTCCCGTCTCCACCCTAGACGCCCCGCTGTAGCCTGAGTCTGTGGCTCCTCGTTCTGTCGCCTGTGGCCAGAGAGATTAGTCTCTCTCCATCCTCTCTCTCTTTGTGCTTCAAATATTTGATGATTGTTATCCAATTTTTTCTCGGTCTTCTCTTCAGACTGAATAAGCCTAGTTTTTGTCAGCCTTTCCTCTTAAGCCTTGCTTCCCAGGTAAAGGGGCAGTGGTTCTGATGTTGCAGGGCAAGTGAGGTCTGGCAACAAAGCTTTCCCTTGTGCACACACTTGCTTTTTATTGGTATATCCAGGCAGGCTCTGAGAGAGCTTCTGGGCAACATGCTTAATACAAGGAGAGGTCTTGTCTTCTGAGGGTTCTCCACTCGCATCTGGTTTCTGGATGGACTGAACGATGCCTGCAGGTGGAATCGTGGCAGTTTGGTGATTCAATGAAGGCTTGGTATGCAGTTAATTCAGTGCCTTGTTTGGGGAAACATTAGGATAATCTCAAATGAGTTCTTCAAAACATCTAGGAATTTTGAGATCCTTGCAGTTGGGAAAGAGCCTGCAAAAAGCTCATGAGGTAAGGCCTCAAACTTGGTCTGGGAGGAATAAGAATAAGAATAGAGGCTCTGGAATGGGCTCCCAAGTGAGGTGGTGCTCTCTCCTACCTTGGGAGTCTTCAAGAGGAGGCTGGACAGATATTTGGCTGGGGTGATATGACTGTGGCACCCATTCTCGCTCGGGGCAGAGGGTCAAACCTCATGATCTGTTTAGGTCCCTTCCGAGCCTAAGCACTAAGAATTTAGCCTCTTGATTCATTCAGGGTGAAATACAGGCAGTCCTCGAGTTACAACGTTTCAAGTTGCAACCTTTCACACTTACAACATTTATAAATTGACACCTTTTTCCAACTTTATGATGTCAGTTTCAACTTTACAATGCTTGAGCTAATGCAATGCCATACCAGCAAACAAGTTCGCTGTGTCACTCATCTCCCTGGAGAACATCTGTCCAAATTTCCTTGGACACTTTCTTTAAGAAAGCAGATAACACTCCAGAAAAACCTGCAGCCAAGATTCCTGAGAAGACTCCAGCCGAGAACCCTTCAAAAAGTCCGGGGAAAGTCACCTCAAAGAAGTCCTTCCAAGTCCATATGATTTCTATTTTCAATATAAATACATTAATGTAGCTATATTGCTCACCTATAATTAATCGAGTATAACATTCTAGGGTATTTTTGGTGAAAACAGGATATTGGTTCAGGAACCAATCCCCCATTTATAACATTGTTTCTTATGAGAACATTGGTTCCGAAATGCAACGTTTTGACTTAAGGCATGATTTTCAGGAACCAATTGTTGCAAGTCGGAGGACTGCTTGTATGGGTATTATAAGCATTTGGTTCCAAAAGGTTCTGGGTTAAAGCTAGGCATGAGGAAATTCCTCTGGCACAGAATAAGAGAAAAGTAAGGCTGAAAGGGACTTCCTGAGGTCCTAAACCTACCCACTAAATCAGTGGTTCTCAACCTTTTTAGATTGAAGGAACCTTTCTTTCAGCTCAAGGCACCTCTTGGAAAATGCCAGCTCTCTTTTCCCCTCATTTTTTGACTACAGAAAAATACTTGAGCAATTCTGTTGCAAAGAACTGAAAGACCACAACAGGACAGAATATTTTTAACACCATGTATCCCTCTTTGAAATCTCTGGTTTTATCTTGTGAATCAGGTTTGCACACCTAAACTATCTGATTTAAGTGTCTGTCTAGCCTGTGCTTGGAATCTCCGTACCTGGACATTTCCAGAGCTTTGCTAGGTAACCTGTTCCAATGTTTGACCACGCTTCTAGGGAAGGTTAGGTTGGATATCCAGAAGAAATTTCTCCTGCTGGAATTTGAAACCATTGCTTCTAGTACTGTGCCCTGTGGCCGCACACAGAATAATTTAATCTCCATCCTCTTTATGATCACCCTTCAGGTATTTGACGAATGTTATCAAATTCGTTCTCAGTGTTCTCTTCTCCAGACTAAGTAAGCCTGGTTATTTCGGCCTTCTTAAGTCTTGCTTCCCAGGTAAAGGGGGCAGTGGTCCTGATGTTGCAAGGCAAGTGAAGTCTGGCAACAAAATGAATTTTTCCTGGTTATCACTTCAGCTATATTTAAACTAGTTCCTAAAATGCCAGTGGAGAAATGAAAGAAACCCAACTTTAGCTGCTCAGTACTATGTCACAAAAATATATAAAGACTTCATAAGCAATAATTATTGATGAGTATTCAGCCTCTCCAGTTGAAGTAGGTGGTTTTTAAAATTGTGAACAGTAGTTAGGGACGATGGCAAAAGTGAGAACAAGACTGCATTCTGCGAAGTGGAAGTCTCCACTTCCATATTGAGTGGTAGCAGTGAGCTTAATGCCTCCAGGATCTATTTAAGGATCTGCATGTAGTTTTATGCCCTCTTTTTTTAAAATTAATTCTTAATTGGCAATTATTTGACTGCTGTTTAAGAGCATCCTTTTGTGTATCAGTGAAGTGCTTGCTAAAGGTCCAGAGTCAACTGGGTAATGGTGAGTTATAGTCCTCCAAGAACAGCAAGGCAGTTCAGGGTTCTTTCTTCACTGCCTTGCCAGTGTGCAGTCAACAGGACTTTTATCATCAGATGATAACTTTGCTACCATCCCAGAATCTCATCTGGTAGTCTGTTTCAGAGGCTTTATCAATTTACCAGAGCATGTCATTTTACCAGTGTCCTGCAAAGCTTGAGCTCTCTGCCATAGATGGGCAGTTCCTGTACACTGCATGTAGTTATTCTGTCCCAATTGCAAACTTTGTTATTGTAGAACTAAGATGTCATTTAAAATTGGCTCAACTTGTGGCATACAAAGTTACCTTTTATTTCTTGACATTAGAACACAGCTAGGCATTTCATTTGTTCTAGCTCCTCTGTCTGATCTTATTCGGAGGCTGTTCTCCAGAAGTGGTAGGAAAGCATGATACTCACTCTGTTTATGTAACTTTTAAAAAAAATTCCTACTAACATGCCAGACACTAAGATAGGCTTTAGCATCTAAAACTGGAAAATCTGCAAAGACAGTAAGTTTATAATAAGCAGAAATAAATCCAGAGCAGAGTTCTGGGTGGTACTTGTTTTGGAGAGACAGATCCAGTTTGAGGACAGATAATCAGTTGGGTATCTTCCTTTGCCTGAAAGGATCTGTAGGATCCTTTAAGTGTTGTTCCTGTATTTTAAACTAGTATTTTTCTTAAACTGGAAATACCTTGATGTCTTGTAGCCTGCTCCCTTGTCTTGGGGTAGGATCAAATATACGTGAAATATCCCTAATGTGAAATATATATATGAAGTTGAACACAATGTTTCATTGGCATACAAAAAACTAGAACTCTTAGTTCCAAAATGATACCTTGGTTCCAAAATGTTTCACTGATATATTTACAGCTTTAAAGCAGTTTGGAAGCCTACTAGTACCTCAATCACTATAGTAAAATAAATTCTAAATATCTATAAATGTTGATGTTTGTTTTTTGGGGTTTTTTAGCATGGAAAATCAGCTCTTCCCACCCCCCTTCACTCACGGGGACACAGATCCAGGTGCGGGTGTTCCTCTTCCCCCCCCCCTCAGCCCCATTGATTCTCGCTCCCTACCCATCACCTACCCCTGCCAGAGGGGGACTACAGGGCCAGGACCCAAGTCTGCAGCCCCCTGCAGCATACCTTGAGCCCCAGCTGCTGCCCACAAGAGGTGGCAACCTGGCTTCAGGTGTGTGGAGCCTGACTTCCACTCCCCCATGGGCAGCTCCGGCCCATGGGGAGGGGAGGTATGCGGGCTGACCACTGTGGGCTTGGGCTCCTTGCCCTGCTGTCCTCCCCAGGGCCTCTGCAGCCCAATGGACTGGACTGGACTGGACTTGGTGCAGCAGGGCAGAGCAGGGCCAGGTGGGGAAACTAGTTGCCACTGCCATGGAGATGTGCCCCCTGCCTGCCTGGCAGCAGTGGGGGTGATGGTGCAGGGTTGTACCCACTGCTGCTGCAGTGGGCAAGGGGGCACCTTGCCATGGCAATGCAGGTATTGCAGCAGCAGCAACACTGAGCTTCCCTGCTTGGTCCTGCTCTGCCCTGCCCACTGGGATGCAGAGGCCCTGGGGCAGGACAGCAGGGCGGGGAACCCGAGCTCTACAGCGGCCAGCCTTCCTTCCCCACCCCAGATCTGGGGGGCATGTGCCCTCCCAAGAGTGTGCTCAGCAGTGGGGAGCCAGTCCTCTCTGCCCCCTGGATGAGCCGCATGGCCCCATCCCACTTCCTAGCCAGGCCCTGCAGCCGTGCAGTCCAGCCCCAAGCCCCACGCGCTGCTCAGGCTGGGCAGCAGCCCCAGCCCTGCCCAATTCCCTCCCTCCTTTGCTATGGGGGCCTCAATTACCACACACACACCCCCTGCCCCCCCCACTCACCTGCTGCGAGCTGTTCTCCAGGTTGCCTGGAGGCCATGTGCATGTGCACGTGTAAATGCACGTAGCGCCCCCTGCCTAACTGCAGCCTCTTGCATGCTGGGACTCTGCCAGCCTGCAAGGGGAAACCTGTATTAACCTGTATTTTTCTCCTTTAAAGGAGAAAATCAGGGTTTTACCAGGTTTTGCCATCACAAATGAAAAACCCAGTTCCCTGGTCATGAACATGACAGGGTGAGGGGGAAATAAGTTTAGTTTTGCATCCAGCTGTGCATGCAATTGCATATTGATTTTGTAACTGAAGGAGATTAAAGCTGGTGATTTAATGGAGCCACTGTTCAAGGATGGCTAAAAATCTTTAAAGCATAATCCTCTTTCTGTTTCCACAGAACAGTGCCAAAGTGGCAGTACTTGGAGCTTCTGGAGGGATTGGCCAGCCACTTTCCCTTCTACTGAAGAATAGCCCCTTGGTGCGTGACCTCAACCTATATGATATTGCTCACACTCCTGGTGTTGCAGCTGACCTCAGCCACATTGAGACTAGACCCAATGTCAGAGGTACTGTAAGTTTTATTGTAAATTATAGAGATGTGTTCAGAAAGGTTTTACATGTCCTATGTAGGATACATACCACTATTCATATGAAGTAGGGCACTACTTGTTCTTCATGATAGACTACTCTTTGGCTATGCATATCTCACTGAAAATTGTTGTCTAATGCTCTAATGCAGGGGTGCTCAGCCTCCAGCCTGTGGGCCAGATCTGGCCTGTGATGCCATGTCCTCGGGCCTGTGGGGCTCCCCACAGGTCCAGAAACTTGGCGGCGGGGGAGTGATAGGACTGTTCTTCTGCTACCATATCTCCAGACCTGCAAAGAACCCTGGGCTGTGCACACCGGATCTGGTGGCCAGTCTCAGCTCACAGGGCTGGATGGTGGCAACAATTGGGCCCAGGGCCCAATCGCTCTGTAAAGGGCTGGAATGGGGTGGCATTAGGCCCTTGGGACCCAATCCTGGCATGTTAGGGGGCAGTGCCAGGACCCCAGGGCCCAATCCTGGCATGCAGGGTAGGGAGAAGGAGGTACCAGGGCTTGATTAGGCCCACAGATGGGCTCCACACCACTCATCAGGCCTGTGGGGCCAAAACATTGAGCATCACTTCTCTACTGTGAATGCTCACTTTGGTCACAAAGGTTGATTCGATAAAAATTGAAAAGCTTGACCATAGCTCTTTGCTATCAGTGTATTATGAACCTTGATAAACTCAACATCATATGAAGAGTAGTTAATAGAATAACTCTTTAAAACTGCCTGCATGGATTCATGCTCTGATTACATCTCTAAAGGGCATTAATAATAGAAAATTCTCAGTGAAACTTTAGAATTCCTTTAAGATATACTTACTTTTCTAGCGTGCATTTTATTTATAGGGACTTAAAATAAAAAGAAAGAAAGGGTTATTGATTACTTATGTAGGAGGTATAACTTGCGTTGATTCATAGGCCGTAATTGCAAACTATTTCTTTTCAGGACAGAGCTACTTAGGGGGCTGTAGGAGGGAGTTAAACCTACCATTCTTGTTTCAAAAGGGTGAAATTAATATTAGTCAAGAATTCCATCCAGGGTATGTAATTTGCTATTTGTTTGGCCTTTCATAATTGGTTACTATTAGATTAAGGCTAAATTTAAAGTCAGGATTAAGGTCCATTAATATAGTATCCTACTTTAGATCATATTTGGACAGCTGCTTAATAATAAGTTGTAAAAAGAGTAAAACCTGTAGCGACTTAATTGCAGGCTTCCTGGGACCTGAGCAGTTGCCAGACTGTCTGAAGGGCTGTGAAATTGCAGTTATTCCTGCAGGAGTCCCTAGGAAACCAGGTATGGGCTTCTTTTTTTATTAAGAATTATTATTTAAATTTAGCATTTGGATTATTGTGAATAAGGCATCAAAACACACAATTTCTCTGTTTAAATCTTGAATACCCTCAGCACATGGCTTTGTGCTTAAGACACTGAACAGACTTGGGTGATCTGGCTTCTATAACTGGTTGTAATACCATCCCTGTCTGATACTAGATGCATTAATTAATCCTTGTCTGAGTTCCTCTTCTCTGATGGATATAATTTCCTGCCTTGCAGGGGTGTATTTAAGGAAGCTACCACAATGAGGGGCCTGGGCTAGATTTAGGTTTATCATTTAAAAAACAAACCTGCATATGCTTTGTGCATAAAGTGGGACTTATGGTTGTTTCAGGAGCAACATTTCATTTCTATCCTGCTGGTAATTGGAACAAGGGACAAATCATGGGGAGTATTAAAAAAAACAAATAAACAAAAAAACCTCAATAATGTAGTACTGACACTTTTATAGCTCCTTCTCTAAGGATCTTTTAGCTGTACAAATACTTACAAAGGTTTATAACACCCCTGTGATTTACAATATGACCCTTACAAATAAGTAAAAATTGCTTGCTTTTTCCATAAGGTCATATAAAGAGTCTATAGTCAAGTAGGAAATAAAACCCAGAGCCCCGGACTCTAAATCTTATTGTAAACCTAATCAAAGAACATACTTAGGAGCGTGGAAGAGGGATGTTTCACACTGGTACAAGTATCAGCCTGTTTCATAGCTGGCAGGTGGTAATAAACAGACACTGCAGAGATGCAGGCCATTTGAGTACCTGAATAGATAAATGAGGTAAAACATTACATAGTAGGGGCAAATACTTGCTCCTTTCAGTGCTATTTGAGCATATTTCAGTCCCCAAATGGTATTTGTCCAGATGGATGTAGTACTAATACATTTAGGCTGTCTGGACTTCCCCGGGTTATGACTGGAGGACCTTGCTTTCTCAGCAAGGTAATTAAGCCCTTTTTACTAGTGTGAAGCTTAACCCTTTCATAATCAAGGTTACTGTTAATGGAGCAACCTGGACCTTACCATTGATGGTCATGACTTGGCTCCTCTCAAATGAAGATGATTATCTGTCAAGAAATAAAAAGCAAGAAGCCTGGAGTTAAAAATCAATATGCTACTTCCTCCAGACAGTAGATTGCTTTTGATTGGGTCATCTGCTTGGTAATTGACAGACCTTGGCTAATAACTGGTAAAAGATAATTATTTTGACTTTCAGGTATGACCCGTGATGACCTGTTCAATACCAATGCCAGCATTGTTGCTAATTTGACGGCTGCCTGTGCAAAACACTGTCCAGAAGCCATCATCTGTATTATTTCTAATCCAGTGAGTATGAATATCCTGGAGACCCTGAACATATAGTGTAAAACAGTGTTTCTCAACCCGTGGTACACAGGAAAGGGGGTATGCAGGTGCCATGTTTGAGTTTGGTCCGTCCCCCCCGCTCGGCAGGTTGCACTTTGCCTGTTCGAGCCGTAAGTTCTGGCCGCTGCTGCATCTAATGTGTTGGGGCTTTCACTCCCCAGCGTCAGTGTGCCAGGGGACAGGGAGGGGGCCCCCCGCGCAAGCTGCCTTGCCCTGGGCCATTGTCTGTGAGGAAAAAGTGGGACTCAGCTTGCGGCAGCAAAACCGGAAATACCACAGTGGAACTTCTGGTTTTGCTTTTGCCACATCAGTCAGCAGGTGGTATGGAAGGTACCAAAGGTTGTGAACCAGTGGTGTAAAACAAGGCTGGGGGGTGCTAAGAATTAAACTGATTAATAATCCAAGAATAGGCATATACTAGGATAATTTTATATTAGCAGGCTTGTAGTGATAAAAGGTAGACTGGCTTCTAGAACTAGACTACCAAACCTGTGTTTAAAATCTTTGTACTTCTGTGCACATAAGCTAGTAAAGAGGAATGCTGAACAAATGTCACTTGATACCTCTACAACAGGGGTGGGCAAAATATGGCCCACGGGGCCCTTAAACAAATTTAGAAAATTTTTAAATGCATCTGTCCTTGGTTCCTGTCAAAGATGACAGGAATCAAGGGCAGTAGGACCTAGGGGAAGCCCTGGAGGGCTCCTTCAACAGCAGGGCTCACCTGGCCCTGCCCCCTCAGGCGGAAGCCCCAGGAGGGTCTTCTGGCCTGGGACCAGGTGGCTACCCCAGCATGGGAAGCTTGGGTAAGGAGGGAGGAAGGGCAGGGGACGAGCTGGTGCAGAGCATGGGGAAAAGTGACCCCACCCTGTGCCCAGAGCTCCCTGCTGCAGCCTCTTGCAGCCCATGTGGGGCTGTCCTGAGCAACTCCAGCTCCTGGTTGACCCTTCCACCCACTCTGCCTGGCACATTGAGCAGCCACCTGTGGATGGTTGAATGGAAGGCAGCCCTGCCAGAAAATTGCGTGCTCGCCAGAGCCAGGGGGGTGTTGTTGGTGGGTGTGGACTTCCTTGGGTGGAATTGGGTGGGGCTTTGTCCCACGTGGTATGCTGCAGGGACACCCGTGGGCCGAATGCCGTCAGTTGGCAGACCAACCTGCGGGTCATATTTTTGCTCGCCCCGGTATAATGCTTCAGCAGCCTGAGTTCTCTTATTGTTTTGAAGTCGTTCATTAGATTTGACTTGTCAAATGGGTGGTCTGCAGTTTCTCAGAAGGTTATGTACCAGTCTGTTCCACTGCATTGTTGGTGATTTTTAATTAACCCAGGGTGTTAATACATGCCTACTTATTGCTTTCTTACAGGTAAATTCTACTATCCCAATAACTTCTGAAATCTTTAAAAAGCATGGAGTCTATAATCCCAACAAAATTTTTGGTGTTACCACGCTGGATATTGTGAGAGCGAATACTTTTGTGGCTGAACTAAAGGTCAGTGGCAGTCTTTCCTTTTTTTAGATGTCTCCCATTCTATATCTTTATCACTTACATTAGAAGTGGTCTCTTTAAATCAAGAGCGGACAGAACCAAGTGGCTTCAGACTTTCTCTGATATCCACTTCCAAGGAACACCTTAGTGTTTCCAGAGTCTGGATGAGGATTGAGTTTCCATCTGGCAAAATGCAGTTCTACTTGAGATGTTGACCTTTTCATGTTTATTCCCTAAGAGTCTGAACTACCTAGCAGCTGTGGCATTTTCATCCACTCTAGTTCTGAAGTCTGTAGTTGTAGAGGACTGAACCAAATTCTCCCAGGCCTTGCCAAGCTATGTTCAGAGAAGAAAATATTGTTTGGAAAATGAAACTGCTTGATCTGCAAACCCCCAGTTTGTATTCATTCTGTACAGTACAGAATGACTGTAAGCTCATTGCGATAAGTACAGAACTTCACGATGTGGCTTTGATTCACCTTCCAGAATCTAACTATACTTCACATCTGAAAATCTGTTCTATGTAGTGTTAAGTGTTCCAAGTGTCTGAGGTAAAAAAAAAAAAGAAGAAAAGGTCACGGTGCATTTAAAATGTTATTATGCCCTTTGTTTAGATGCTTGTAAAACTTCTAAAGTTATGAACCTTTGCAGAGTTTAGATCCAGCTCGAGTGAATGTTCCAGTTATTGGTGGTCATGCAGGGAAGACCATCATCCCTCTGATCTCTCAGGTACATTTTCCAGTAATTATACAGGGGAGGGCAGTGTTGTTTTGTTTCCTGTCCTCGTTCAATATTGCACTAGCATTAATTGCTGATGTTCATGATCTTTGAAGTACCAAGGTGCAATGGAAGGATTCTCTTTGCAATTACTTATACAAGCTTGCTCATAAGGGAGCGCGTTGAAAGTGTGCAGAACGAGTTTCTAATTGTACAAATTTAAACAAAGTCCTCTAGGAGTTTTTAAAGCATCATACATTTACATGCTACACTTCAGAGGCCTATTTTCTTCTCCTCTAAAGAACTTTACTGTCAGATAAACAAAGTATGGTGTGCATCCTTGAGGAAAAGAGCTGGGAACAGTCATTAAGACTTGAATTTCCATGGCTGTTCTATTATATGAATCGGGCCACTGTTTTCATCACCTTAGGAATTGTTGTATTACCTCTGATTCATGGGGAAAATAAAGTACAGAGGTGAAGTGAATTGCCTAATGGATGTATGGGGAAATCTCATGGCAGAACTGAGATGCAGACTTGTATCTGACTACTTGTCCTGTGCCTAGACCAGTTGGCTATGAGCAATGGAAAAGAAGTATCCTAAATGCTGGCTATTTCCTGCTTAGGAGTCAGTGTCAGTACTAAAACAGACATAAGGGGATAGTGAGGTGTGAGGAAAGGAGATAAAAAAAGAGATTAGAGCTACTAAAGGAGGGGGACCTCAGGCAAAATAGGAACTAGTGAGGGGAAGATGTTCCCAGGATGACAGGAGCAGCTTGCTTTGGTAGTGTAGCTAACAGCAGTGTTGACAGCTGGTTGCAGTCTAACTGAATGAGCTGGTCCTGGATAAATTCAGTATAATAGACAGAGCATGTATTTTAAGGGGGCAAAATCCTTTTATATACTGATTGTAGAGGCATAAGCCAAGCTTCATGTATGCCATTATGGAGTTACAGTAACAATTACTGTATAACCAATGGTCTAGTTCTAGCTTTGTCCTAAAGTTGCAGTTTACCTTGAGCAAATTGTATGGCTTGGTTCAGTTTTTGCTGTAGTTTAATCAGGCCTTCCCCACTGACCGGGGCTTATAGTTTGCCTGTCTCCCCATTTGTAAAATGTCTCTTTACTGTCATGGGCATAAGACGATTTGTTTGTGAAGCACATTGATCTTCCTGATGAAAGCTTGCTCTTGAAATACAAAAGTGAATGAGCTCGAATGTCTTGTCTTTAAATCTTTACAGTGAAGGTAAAGATTGATACTCAGGACAGTAACTGATCTTCCCTTTCAGTGCACCCCAAAAGCGGAGTTTCCTCAAAATCAGCTGGAAACACTTATAGGAAGAATTCAGGAGGCTGGCACTGAAGTTGTCAAAGCGAAAGCAGGAGCAGGTTGGTTCTGGACAGTGGCTTTTAAATCTTAGCTCTATTGCATCAGTTCTGAATACAAGCAGCTTTCTTACAGGTGTGGATAGACTGAACCTAGTAATGGACTGTGGTGAATCGGTGCACGTTACAGCTTTCTGCAGTGTTGGTTAGTGTTAGGAGTGTATGAAGCAGGACATGATTCGGATTCGGCCTGATTTGGGGGACAGCGATTCAATTAATTGATTTGGAACACTGTCCCAATTTTGATTCAGCTGAATCTGAAGATGCGATTCTGATTCAGAGATTCGGCCATAGACACAGCTTTATACAGGCTTCTTTTTCTACATACCTTGTTACCAGGCGAGGCTCGTGAACACAGATGGTGGGGTGGATAAAGCATCCCACAGGAGCACGGGGGGGTTCCCCCACATGCTCAGCAGCAACCCTGAAAGTGGATCAGAAGTGCTTCTGGTCCACTTCTGGGTCCACCGCCAAGCATGCTGGGGGACACCCCCCCCCCCCCCCCCCCCTCCATGCTCCTGTGGGACGCTCCATCCACCCCACCATCTGTGTTCACAAGCCACCTGGTACCTTGAGGTATGTAGAAAAAACATAAAGTTGTTTCTCCGAATTGTCGAATCTCTCAACTGATTTTGGAGGGTTCTGATTCGATTCCGAGATATTAAAGGGTCTCCTGATTCTATTTGGATTTGGAGATGCAGCCGCTGAGTCAGGCCGCATCTCCACCAAATCAAATCGGCGACCGAAGCTTTGCACAGCCCTAGTTAGAACTACCAGTAGCCAAGACTTGTGTACCTTGGTGAAAAGTAATACTATAAGAATTATTTTCTTCCATAAGAATTAAAAGTAACTCACCGCATAAGAGTAATATAACAGTCAGTGGTTAATTTATATATAGTCAAACACATCTGTTAACTGGATGACACTGGCCAAAAGCTACTGCTTAAGTTAAAGGTAATTTGTGCTGTTTCTCTTGGACTTCATTCAGTGCTTATGGATTGACCTGTTAAATATGAACAGTAAAGTACAGTTTCAGTTGTTCTTTACTGCTTTTTTTCTTTTAATCTTGCTTGTGTTCCAACACAAAAGGAAGAAAGTGCTATAGCAAGCAAAAGGAAAAAATCTGGAAATTTTCACAGGAAGGAAGATGCATGTATTCAAATCTTTTGGTTACGTTGGCTTTAGAGCTTACAGCAGCCATGTAATTAAAAGTCTGGCAGGCGGTTCAAATGGCTGATAGCAGATTCTGTCCTGTTGTAGTACTGATCTCTTACATGGGTCAGAAGTTTAAATTGCAGGTGCCCCTGTCTAAGATCTGATGTCTACGTTCTGGTCTTTTAATTGTACAGGATCTGCTACCTTGTCTATGGCGTATGCTGGTGCTCGGTTTGTCTTCTCCATCTTGGATGCAGTGAATGGCAAGGAGGGGGTTATTGAATGTTCCTTTGTTAGATCTGAAGAGACAGAGTGTCCATACTTCTCCACACCTCTGCTGCTTGGGGTAGGTATTTTGGATGGTGGCACATACTGAGCCCAGCATTCTGTGAGAGTACACTGAATTTTAATCTTGCAGTACTTCAAGTACATCTTGTCTGGCCCATACCATCATTGTTCTAAATCACTAGTGCTCCATCTCCATTCTGTAAGGCCATTTTATCTGCCTTGTGGGGCTTCCCATGGTCCTGGAAATTTGGCTGTGGGAGAACAGTGGTAGCATTAATTGGTGCAGGTTCCCAAGCTTATACTGTTTCTCTGCCACCAAATTTGTAGACCATGGAGAGCCCATGGCTGGATGAAGCAGTGCCTTGCATCAGGTTGCATGGGCAAGTGGGGTTGCTTTGCATGCAGAGCCAGCATGCAGGCTAGCCCAGCTTGCCAGGTCATAACCATGGGTCGAACCTACCACACAGCCAGCCTGTGGTGCTGGAAGATTGAGCACCGGTGTTCTAAACCAGGGTTGCTTAACCCCAGGCTGACAAAGCCACGTAATCCATCTTGTGTGTTTCCCCACGATTTTGGAAGTTTGGTGGCAGGAGATCAGTCGCAGTGTTAATTACCACCACTCTCTTGCTGTCAAATTTCTAAGCCCCGTGTAACTAGATCAGCCCCAGTTGGGCTGGCCCCAGGAAGAAAGATCCAACCGTGCAGGCTGAAAAGGTCAGGCACCACTGTTCTGAACAGGCATAGAGTACTTGGTTCAGGCTGTCAATTCCTTTCTGAATTCTTAGAGGTGTGTGTAACCAGAACTTTCCCAGTTTTAAGAATTATGGAGCACTTAGCCCCTTCCTGCCTCCCTGCCTGCCCGCACCGGTCCCCAGCTCAGTATCTTTCAAGTTTCTTACTTCAAAGCTAAATGAGGTGTCGACTATTTTGTAACTTATTTATTCAGGCAAGCACAAATGTTATGTCTCAGTTAGTTGCTGCTTTGCATACTTCATTTGAGCTAACTACATTTGAGATTTTTAGAAACTGTTTATGAAGGTTTTTTCAAAGAATAGGAAGCATTTGGGTCATCTTAACTTGATTAACTGCCAACAAATCATCTGCTAATAATTGATGGTTTTTATGTGGAAGTCCTATTGAGGATTTCAAGGTTTACTGGCTTCTATAAACTACAGTCAATGTAGACCCTAGGTGCTTTGTCCACAATGTGAGGTTATCCTGTGGCATTAAGCAATAATTTGGTAACTAAGAATAGACTGTAATAAAGACTCTTTAAATGTGACAGTTGAAAATACTGTGGTCCTGGAGGGGGGCTCCCCTCTGCTCTCATCCTTTGCCCGAATCCTCTTTAAGCTAAGAAAAGTGAAGTGTGGTAGGTGATCAGGTGCAGGATGTTTGGTTCATGGACTCTGACATAAAAAGGATTGCTTTTAGCAACACATCTACATCGCGGAAAGCTGATGATGGGTGTTAGCAAGTGAGTCATTTTCTGTGGAGTAAGCTTCAAATTCTCTGAAATGGTTGGACTTTAAAGATGGCAGCTGCAGCAATCAAAAGGGGAAGCAATGGAAGCCTAAAGAAAGAGCAGTGCTCAACTTAACTATCCTGAGGAGGAGTTGGTTCTAGAATAGAGAGAATGCACTTCTCCATGACCCCATCATGGCCCAGGAGTGAAAAATCCAGATGGATATTGAAATATAGTTCCCATTTTTAACACCCTCTTGGTGGGAGGCTCTTAGATGAGACTTCCACGGGGTTTGAAATTTGCAGTTTGGGACCAAGGGTGGCATTTTTAGTGTTTTAAAGACAGTTTGTTGGAGCTCTTAAAATAGTTCTGTCCCTTTTTAATTTAGTGAATGTATAACCTGAAAATCGCTTTTCCTTCAGAAAAATGGAATTGAGAAGAATCTGGGCATTGGAAAGATCACTCCTTTTGAAGAAAAGATGGTAGCTGAGGCCATTTCTGAGCTGAAAGCTTCTATCAAGAAAGGAGAAGAGTTTGTGAAGAACATGAAGTGATGAGTTGATAGGGAAGAGAAATTGAGGTTTCCTTAATTTATTAAGGCATCATGTCACTTTAAAAGACTTCAGCTGCAAAGCCCAAACCTTGATCGAAGTCACTGTATTAGCATATTCTTTCGATCTGTTGATTTGGAATGTTAATCATCAATAAAACAACCTCGTATTTTTTTCATGGTACTCACTCTAATAGTCTCACCATGCTTTATTTCTCTTTAAACCTGGAAATAACAAGATGAGAAGGTGTCCCAATTTTGAAAGGATACTTCCAGCTCTTACCAGTTCTATAAAACTCAGTCCTGTTTGGATCTCTCCTATTGTCTATGTTACTAATGTTCATGATCAGACATGAAATCAGTTCTTCCTTTTTAAATTTCTCTGATCTCAGAATTGTGCTGTTTTCTTGTAGATTTTCTTGTTCAAGGTTAGCACTGCTCATACCTGTTTGGGAGTTTGGAAGAGTTGTTCCTTTATGATGGGTTCAAATGTTGTCATGGTAATTGGATCAGCTTTAAAAATGACCTGGAACAGGAAACTGCAGCACACGGAATCACCCACAGACTGGTTTGTGTTTTAAGTATGGTCTAAACCAAGACTGGATTCTTATCCCATCGCCTAGATTAGCTTCTATAAGTCCTATATCCCTCAGAGGGGTTAACTGCTTTGCTTTTCTTTGCCCTACCCAGCTTGCCCCTCCCAGCAGTGGTCATCTCCTTTTCCTTCCCCCTTCCCTACACTTTGTATTCCAATTACTGTTTTCTATTTAATAGCTCTGCTTCCTGCAGTCCCTTCATTGCCTGTGATGAAGTAAGTTGCTGCTCACAGAAGTTTATGCATCTGACCTTGTTAGTCTATAAGGTGCAAATCTATCTTGCCTTCTGCCTGACTTCAGGCTAACATGGCTAACTACTTCAAACTGTATCAGAGTAGTACTGAAGGCTCAGATCAAGTGTAGCTTTCATCTGCATAGCAAAACATGAGTCACTGCACATTATGCTTGATGCCAAGTAAGAAGTAATTTAGTTCTATGTTGACTTTTCTCAGCCTGGGGAGGGTCGCTATGGCCCTATAATAACTTGGTGGTAGTATTGGAAGATTTGTTGAAAAATAACTCAACTGGGGAAATGGAGTGTTTATAGTATTCACCTACAATGCAGTGTTCGTAGCACTCTCCTGAACTTCCTCTTGGTGGCTGCTTTTGTGTTCCTTAGGCTTGGTAAGATTCTCAGATAATCCTGTAGTCCAGGGTTGTCTAACTGGTGGCCTGTGATAAGTTAAATTGTGCTTCCTGCCCCCCAGGCCCCTGTCCTGTTGTCTACCCTTCCACTGTCATCCCTCTGGCTGCAATATCAACCAGTCTCTGGGTTCCTCCCCTCCAGCTTTTGCTGTCTACCCCTTCCCCATGAAGTAGGGCACTGCAACATGGTGAGCCTGGGTCTTCATGAGCACATGGTGCGGTTTGGGGGGTTGGGGGAAGAAGGGGGTGCTGTGGGACCTGTGGTTTGTCTTGGTGCAGCCTGGTGTGTAGCTGCTGCTGGTGCAGCCTATAGGATGTTTGACCCCCCAGCTGCTTAGAAGTTGGACAGCTTTTGGTTGAACTGGCTTCCGTTTGGCTGTTTCCAGCACGTTATGGTCATGTTGGTGTTGAAGCTTCCAAATACCTGATAGTTAGCGACATCCCAGAACTGGTCATCAAGGTAAGGACCCCAAGCTACAAGAAACTACAGTAATAATTATAATGTTCTTATGTTGCCTGCACAGGGCTCAGAAATGAGTTGTGACTTTTTTATTTCTTGCATTTAAAAAACACTGAATTCTGGGTCTTGTTTCTCAAAATCTGTAATGCAGGTTCAGATGATCGATACTGCTTGTATTATAGCACTGTCCAACAACTGACAACACTTACTACCACCTTATTGTGTTAAGTACTGTGCAGACTGGGAATAAGGGGGAAACTGCCCATGGTGCTTGCAAGCTAAATTTGACTGAACTACAGTAACTTTTTTCAGAAGTCGAGCTTCACAAGCTGGCAGCTGTTGGGACCTCTCACCTTCACCAGTCTAGTGGTTCCTGGAGGTCAATTCTAAAAGTTCATAGCTGTCTTTTTCTGCCATTTTTTTTTTGGGGGGGGGGGGCCAATACCGATGGACGACTTTTAGCGAGCCTTATCGGCTGATACCAATCCAATTCCAATATGCAGCCTGGCAGCATGGAGAGTGGCTTCTGGCTGATAAGTCTGTTGTGGGCAAACAGGCTTGGAGGGGCTGATTTTTAAGGCCCCTGCGGTGAGGGAGGGAGTGGGGCAGGGTCTGCGCAGCTGGGGCAAGGGTGTGCTACCGCAGGGACTGAGGTAGCGCTGGGCTCTTCTTGGCAGGGGGCTGGGTTGGGCTGCACTCTGGGTGGGCAGCAGCTGTGCTAGGACCCTGTCCTCACTGCTGGTGTCTCCATCTGTGTGTGTCCGTCGTCCCCCTCCACGCCCCTTCCCTCACAACAGACTTACCAGCCGGACCCTGCTATTCTCCAGGCTGCACGCATGCATTGGCATTTATCAGCTACGTTATCAGCCACATCGGCCAAAAAAAAAGCCAATTGCTGATGCTGTCATTTTTCCTTATATTGGTGCTGATCCAATATGGTATTGGTGCGCCTCTAGTCTTAACTCAGAGGCTGTATCCCTAACTTGCATGCTTAATAGCTACTGGTGGCCCTTTCCTCCAAGAATTTGTTCAGTCCTTTTTTTGAATCTGGCTTAACTGTCAGCTTCCACAACATCTTTTTTCACTATGTGCAAGAATTTCCCCTTGTTATGTTTAAACTTACTACCTACTAGTTTCATTTTGTGACCCCCACCCCATTCTTGTATTCTGAGAGTAAATAATAAATCCGTATTTATTTTATCCTTAGCATTTTGTAAATCCTTATGTTTTCCCCCCTCAAGCATCTCTTTTCTAAACTGAATAAGTCTAGTCTCTTTAGTCTTTCCTCATATGGAAGCCCCTCCAAAGAACTGATCGTCTTTGTTGCCCTTTTCTGTTCTTTCTCTCATTTTTATATCCTTTTTAAAGTGTGGGGACTAGAACTGGGTATGGTATTCAAGGTGGGGATGCACCACAGATTTATAAAGGGGTATGATGATACTTCCATGTTTATAGTTCCATTCTTAAAAATCCCTAAGATTTTGTTTGCCTTTTTGATGGCTGCTGAGCACTGAGCTAATGTTTTTAGCAAACTGTCCACAATGATTGCCAGTTCTTTTTTCTGTATGGTAATGGCTAATGTAGAACCCATCCTAGGATAGGTATACTTTGGGTTAATTTTGCCCTGGCACATCACTTGACACTTTACCTACATTGAATTGCATCTGCCATTTAGTTGCCCATTCACTCAATAGTGCTAGATCCTTCTGTATTTCTTCATAGTCCACTTTGGTCTTTACCACTTCGAATAATTTTTTGTCATCAGCTGATTTGGCCACCTCACTACTTTTTCCAGATCATTTATGAACATGTTAAACTGCAGTAGTCCCAACACAGATCCCTGAGGGACCCTGCTGCTTACTACTTTCCCTCCTGAAAGCTGATCATTCATACTCACTCTTTGCTTTCTATCTTTGAGCCAATTTTGAATCCAGAAGTGGATGTTTCCTGTGACTACTTAATTTAGTTAAAAGCCTCTGTTGAGGGACCTCATCAAAAGCTTTTTGGAAGTCCAAATATACTGTCAGCTGGATCCCCTTGATCTACCTGCTTACTGACACCCTTAAATTTGGTGAGGCATGATTTCCCTTTGACAATGGTGTTAATCCCTCCCCAGCAAGTCATGTTCATCCATGTGCTGAACAACTCTTCTTTTTTTATATTATTGTTTTTACTGGTTTTCCAAGGAGAGAAGTTGGACTTTCTGGCTTGTAGTTCCCTGTGTGCCCTCTAAATCCTTTTATAAACATTTCATAGACGTTAGAGCTGGAAGGGACCTCGAAGATCATCAAGTCCAGCCCCCTGCCCAAGGGGCAGGAAGTCAGCTAAGGTCAAAGGATCCCAGCAAGATCAGCATCCTAGAGTTTCTTGAATAAGTCCAGAGTAGGTGCCTGCACCACATCTGGAGGGAGTCTATTCCAGGTCTTGGGGGCTCAGGCTGTAAAGAAATGTTTTCTTATGTCCAGCCTAAAATGGTCTTGTAGGAGTTTATGACCATTGGTCCTTGTTTTGCCTTGGGGCGCTCTGGTGAACAGAGGTTCTCCCAGATCCTGATGCACACCCCTTGTGTACTTGTAGGTAGCCACCAGGTCCCCCCGAGCCTGCGCTTTTTCAGACTGAAGAGTCCCATGGCTCTCAGCCTCTCTTCATAGGGACATTGGAGTCACACTGGCAACCCTTCAGTCCTCTGGTACTGAGGCTATTTTTAGTGATAGGTTGCATACTATAGTGAGTTAAGCAATTTCTGATCTGAGTTCAGGACCCTAGGATGAATGCCGAGTGCCCCTTTTACACCCTGATCATCATCCAAAGGCCCAACTGACTCCCTGGCAGGTCTTCAGCTTCTAATGTACTTAAAGAATTTATTATTATTACCTTTTATTATTAACTTCTGTGTCTCTAGCAAGTTTCTCCTGAAATTCTCTCTCAGCTTGTCTTATTAAAGTTTTACATTTGCTTTGCAAGTGTTTATGCTCTTTTTTTATTCTCTTCATTAGGATTGGACTTCCACTTTTTGAAAGAAGCCTTTTTTCTGATCATTGCCTCTGCTACTCTGCCATTAAACCATGCTGGCTTGCTTTTAGTCCACTTTCCCTTTCTATTTTTATGATTTTTTTTTTTTTTTTTTTACATTTGTGGGATGCATTTGCTCTATACCTCCAATATGTTGTTTTTTTTTAAGGAGTTTCCATGCTGCCTTCAAATTCCTTACATCTTGGTAAGGTTGGTCTTATCAAGGAATTAAAAAGCTAACATGCAGAGATTTAGTAAAGGACAGTGCCTGTCTGATAAGAACTTTGCCTTGGGAACGACTATGAGATATTTTATAAGCAATATTAGTGCTACATGACTCTTCAGAATGATGTTGAAACAAATTTCTGTGCTGTGGGCTATTTGTCAGCATTTTATTACAGAGGTTTCCCAGAATGGACTGCTGCTAAAACAAGTATGCTGATGCTCTTCCAGTCTCTCTGCACTGATGAGACTGCACTTAAAATTGTTTTGTATTCTTTTTCCCTGCCCTTAGAAGGGATACCAAGAATTCAGAGTGGCAGGAATTTAACATAACAGGAAAGGATAAATGCGTAAGAACTTTTCACTTGCAAAAAACAGTGCTTAAGGGGGAGTGTGGCACTAATTATTTAAAAGCCAAAAGTGGAAGACAGTAGGTGTTATTAATAAATCAAGGAAAAGTGGATTAAAGCTTAAGCAGGGTAAATTTAACTTTTACATTTAAGGCAAATGTCTCCACAAAAGGACAATTGTGGAGTAGAACGGTTTGCTGAGCACTGTAATTACAGCTCAGATGGACTGTGTTCAATAATTATAGGAAGCCTACTGCGGAGGCAGGTGGTTGACTTGACCCCTGTGGTCCCGGCAGGCCTATCAGCTGTGCCATAAGGAAAAATGGTAATGTTGTATTATTTAAATGCTGAATTTGTTCCCATTCAATGGAGCTGCTGAGCAGCTGACTAAGGTAGCTTGTTGAAAGAGGGGATGTGCCTTAGCCCTTGTTCCCAGGTGTCTGATCCACATGGAGGAAATGCTGACAGAGGCACTCTTCCAGTATACCCCTTTCTTCAAGGTCATGTTGTTTTATTGGCTTTCTGGTACTTCCTTTTGTTTCTAGGAGCTAAAAGCCCTGAGTAAGGTGAAGTGCAGCAAATGGATCTGTGTGCTGGGAAGGAATAAAGTCGCCTTCCCTCTTGGCCTGTTCTTCCCTGCTCCCAATGGCTGCTGTTCCACGTTTTTCATGGGACTTAGTATTGAGGGATGAATTGGCTAGTGAATTTGCCAGACTTTCTTCTGCAAATTCCCTGCCATGCCACTACCTTTCCAGCCTTACGTGCAGGACTGAAGTGAGCCCAGTGTGACTGTCCTTTGTTGTGGATGGTAGGAGTTGCTTCTCAGAACTGTCATTGTTGAAGAGAGGAACCAGTAGGAGTAAGCTGAATGAAGCTTATCACCAACCCCAGTGTGACATGGGGTCTGTGACGATCAATGGTCAGAACTAGAATGGAAGAAACCTTTGTGTGAGACTTATTCTCTCCAAAGTCCACCCTTCACCCACCTCTCTTGTTGCTGCTTTGAATTTACTTCAGGCAGCAGGCTGACTAGGATGTTGACCAACCAGCTCTGTATGTGCATCTAGTGCCCTGTCAGGGTCATGGTGGTTTGCAACCAGCCTTTGAACTCTGAGGAAGAAGAGTCAGCAGAGAATGAAAGCTGACATGAGGCTACAGCAAGATCTCTGCAGCAGCCGGAGACTATGATTATATAAGAAGTCAGAAGAACTATAAAGTAACCGGCAGTTTTCATCCTACCTAAGCTGACCCCATTTTACTTGGCTGCTTTGCCTTATAAGCATGATCCCCTGGTGTCCCCAGTGCGAGAGAGATCCCTTCTCATGTGAACTAGAGTGTTGTGGAAATTATCTAGTTCTATATCCTTCCAGTGGAGGTACAGCACAGCAAGGTCTATAGAAATATTTTAGTGGGTAACTTCATTCCTTCTGTTATAGATACATGGTTAGCAATAATGACTTCCTTCAGATCTACAGCACTAACTGTGCTGGTGTCAAGGGGGCTTCACCCTGTTTTCAAAACAGTTCTACCTTCTTTTCTGGCCAGTCTAATCTTGGCAGAGGGATAGGAAAAAGGGCTCAAACCTTAGGCAAGTTGTTTGATCTAGTTGAGGAAACCCCCTCTATGCCCCCTTGTCCATAGACAAAGGCTGACTAGGATGTTACTGTAGTATCTCCTAGGTGTTGAGTTTTAGGGTAATCCAGTTCCCATTCACCTCCATTGGATAAGCACTGCTGTGGGTGGAGAGAGGCAGTGCATCACTTCAGTTGCATGGCTAGTATGCATTGTGGGAAGTGAGGTTCAGCACTAGATAATGTGGGAGTGTGGTACACCTGTGTGTGCGAATCCAGCTGTTCCAGATTTTTGATGAAAAGTCAAAGCTTTCTGTGGAACTTAAACATTTTTCATGGAAAAGAATCTTAAGGCTCAATAAAGCTGAGTTCCCACTGAAAACCAGGTACAATGGAAAATGTTGGGGTAGCCTTGTTACATAGTTTTGCAGTATCTCAATCTCCCCCTAGAAAATTATCATCCCCATTTTAAATCTCACAGGACAGCTGTAGGGATAAACATCTCCGTTCTGAGTGGTTTAGGTATCCCAGTCACAGGACCATGTCAGTCCAGAGTGCCTAATAAAAACATATATTAATGTTGCATATGTTTCTATCCAGTGATTTTTTCTATATTTAAAGATCTAGGTGTCACTTTTCCCTGGTAGTCCATTAGCATGTAAATGAAGATGAGTCCTTTTTCAGGCAGAGTTGCTCAGCTGTGAGGCACAGGTGTTAAGAACTGTAGGAGATGCATATTAAGGCCAACAAATAAAGCTATCCAGCTAGGTAGAGCTCAGGCCAGTCGATCATACCTGTCACTTTCATCCTGTCCAGTGAACATAAAACAGGAGAGAGAAGAAGAGCACGTGCAAGCCTTTTGCTGTGGCAAATATGTGTGGGCGCAGTCTGGGTTGTTCAAGGGGCAGTACCCAGTCATGCTGTTCCAGCTGCAGACTAGAGCCTGGCTAGTGACTACATTTCTCAGTTCCACTCCTGGATCCCCCACCCAACCTCAACCCTGGAGAATGTGATCTGTTAATTCTCTTTGCAGAGCACTTACCACTAGGTCAGCCCAACTGCCAAATGGTGCACTACAAGAGAGACAAGAGCCAATGGTGCACTACAAGAGCCAAGCCTCTGCTCACCTATCTCTGCAGCTCTCAGGCTCCCTATTGGTTGAAAATGGAGCATATGTGAGTGAATAAGCTAATAAAACTACCACATCCCCAGCCACAAGCCACTAATGACCAGGGAAGGCAACTTAAGCGGGAACTTATTGCAAGTTGCACAGCCTTGGCCCTGATTCCACAGCTGGATCCTGGATGCTGGGGGCAAAACATGAACTGCTTTTAAGATGGGCTAGATCAGCATAGAGAAGTGATCACATGCTGTGGTGGTCTCTGCTAGCAGTGGACTGTGTTCCAAGACCCAGAGATACCCAGCACCCTACCTAGACCCCTAGTGGCCCTCGGCAAACTTTTAGTATTGAGCCCACCTTCGCCAGAGATGATTCTAATATTATAGAAGTCTTAGTCTGTCTGTCTGTCCATAACGCTTTATTCACACTCTGGTTGGCTGTCTTGGCAGCCAATCAGAGTACTCCAAGAACATTCAGACTGCAGGTGGTAGTGGGGCTGTGGCAGAGCACTGCCATGATGGCAGGGACAGGGGATAGGTGGCAGGGGGCTAAGGCCTTGCTCCTCCCCCCACCCTGCTCCTGGGAGGTGGCAGTGATGGAGCGGACAGAGCGGGGGACAAGGCCAGCAGCACTGGCCTTGCCCCCCTGCCCCCTGTTCCCTGCACGTGGTGGCAGCGGCATGGAGTGCTGGGTCATGGCACTTTGTCTGCACCTCCCTCCCCCTGTCATTCATGGGGAGGGGAGGCAGGCGGATGCAGGCCAGGAGGATGGGGGGGATGTCATGCCATCCCACTACCTTTCCAGCCCTGAGTTGCTTGATAAGAGATTTTTCCGCACCGCTGCATGGGTGCAAGAGCTAAGATGACCAGCAGATGGCAGCAGTGGCTCACTGGTTAAGCATGACTCCTCTGCAAACAGCAGGAGCACTTGAATTCAAGGACACTCAATGGTATTTGCATGATATTTGATAGAACGATGTAGGGAGACAAAAAAGCTCAGGAAGACATTTGGCTGCAGCATGAACATTGCCAGAGCTGGCTGGATTCCCAATTCCCAAAGTAGAAATAAAACTCCTATGGCCTTTGATGGCAAGAAGAGCTTCACAAAGATTGTAAAATGTCACTGCAAGACGGCTGCAGTTGACAGGCCCCAATCAGACAAGTGAAGCTGATGTCCCCCTGATGGAGTTCTAACTCCGCTGTATTCCCTTTGATTTACTGGGGCTTAGAGTTCTTACTGGGCTTTGTGATTGATCATGTTTCAAATGTTTCATGTTTTATTCACCATGCAGCCACTTCCTGTAAACTCCCAGGGCTAAACATCATAGTTCAAGCCATGCAGAAGGGTGTCCTTGGCATCTGAGATTAGTGTTTGGACACAAGGATCCCTTCTATACAAAACAAATGCTACCCAGGTGTCTCTGTTGCATTGCACGGGGTGTGAGTTGAGGGGAGAATTTATCCTAATATGGGTAACTGGTTGCTGGTGTTACTGCAGTTGAGAAAATACCCCATTGTGATAGGATCTGTACAGACTAATAGTAGGAAATGGTCCTTGTCCCAAGGAGACAGCAATCAAAATAAACAAGATCCATAAAGGAGTTAGAGAGGGAGGATTATTGCAAAAGAGAGAACTGTACCATCGGAAAACTGAGAGCTACATCCTGTTCCACCTGTTGGGCATCTAAGTGGACTTAGCTGCATGAACATGATTTTGCTTCATCCTGTTTGAGTTCCTGAAAACCTTGTATTAGAAAAAGATGGGTGGGTCCTCTAGTGCCCTGCTCTTGTGTGACTGAATTTTAGGCTAAGATGACAGTGTGTTAGAAAAATAGACACATTAATGGATTTTAAGGGACTTGGACAGGGCAAACCAGATGCCTGACAGGTGAACTAGGACCTGGCCCTAAGTAACTTACCCAAGGTCACAGCAGAGCTTGGAGTTGTACCTATATCTGAATTTCAGTCCAGAGACTATCCCACTTCTCTTCTTTATAGTATATCGTAAGTCTTTATGTCCACTGTAGTATGGGAGCAGAGAAGGGAGGAACAGGCCCCAAACAGTGGTTCAGCCTAGTCCGGGGGAACATGTAGACCTGTTGTGACTTTTATTGCAGCCATAATTTCTCTTATGCCTTATGTAGTTGGTATCTGTTTTGAATCTTTGTTTCCCCTGTAATGAAGAGACAGAGACAGCTGTCACATGCGTGTGGAGATGCCGCTTGCTACAGGTAAGTCCCCTACACTGTGCTTTCTCTCCCCCGGGGACCTTACGTATTTCCTTTCTTAGACTGTCATTCTCTGAGTTTCAAGGACAGCAATGCTGAAAGCCTATGCTTGCTCTTTGCAGTGGCAAAGCCCAGCATTGCTTAGCATTTATAAGTAGCGCTTTACATCCTGAAAGACGTAATTGTGTAACAACAAGAATTCAGTCCAAGTTACTGTGGAACAAAAGGGGCTGGAGTGGAAATGCTGCAGGCCTTGGACTGCATCAGCTAACACCAGAGCTGAGCAATGGGGTGTTTAATGATTACAAAGGAAACACGTGAGCCCTGGATGGCAATGGAATCTCAAGGATCCACAAATTCTCTTTCTGAGTGGCTCGTGTCCTTGTTCTCTAGGTCACTTCCAGGGAATTAAGGGAAACTGAGCGTAGAGAAGAGAAGGGCCAATGTAAGTGGGAGAGATTTCCACAGGTAGAGAGATCAGAAGCCATCTAATCTGCAGTTCCCACAGCATTATTTTGTCAGTGTCTTGTAAGCTGCTCTGCTTGGCATTCTGCAGCTTTAAATCACTACCTTCCATTCGTCCTTGATTTACTAAAATGCCTGGGAGCTCCTGCCTCCCTCCTGGGTCCTTTCAAGGCACATTTGGAGCATAGCACTGAAAGACAAGGGTTTGTTTGCATTTACAGTGAAACCTGTTAATAAAGGACACCAAAGGGACTGCTCTTTTCCTGGCTGCTATAACAGATGGCCAGATAATGCAGTGCGATTAATTCAGAGAAACTCCTGCCGGGGTTGAGATTTTCTTGCCTGGTAGGAAAGGTGAGCTCGAGCTTTGGTGGGCCTGTTCATTTCCCTGGTGCCAATGTCTGGGGATCATTAAAGCCCTTGACAGACAGTAGTGACCCATACACCCCCTGTGAGGGGAGGGAGCCTTGGGAGCTGATCAAGGGCACAGATGGAGTTGGTGGTAGAATTTGGAGGGTAGCCTCAGCATGGGGAGGGACATAGGGAGATAGGATGAGGTTGGTGTCAAATGAGAGCTTTCTCATAGGGAGTCACTGTCTTGCTATGTATGTGAGGAAGAGTCTCAGGGTATCCTGGAACCTCCCCATGTTTGTATGAGATTAACATGTCATTACATAGGGCTGCAGAGCTCTCTTATCCATTCCCAGCAAGAGGGAGCTGCAGCAGGGAAGCTCAGGCCCGTAAGTCCAGCAGGCGGCCGGGCAGGGAGATATGCAAGTGGTGCATGGAAAGCCGGCCCTGGGAGCAGGTCGAGGCTGCTCAAGTTAGCCCCAGCTCTAGGCCAGACAACCAGAGCCCTGCAGTGTGGTTCAGGATTAAACTAAAAGAGCCCTGGTGCCCAGAGCAGGGCCCGGGAAGGGGAAAGACCCTTGGCGTGAGGCTGGGGAGTCGGAGCCAGTGAGGGCTCGGCTCCCACAGGAGCTCCCTGTGTGCACAGGGCCCAGAGGGAAGAACTGTCAACTCAAGGCCAACAGCTCCAGGAGGCCTGAGATGGCGTGGGGACCCAGAAGCCAGATCGACAGCTCCCAGAGGAAGGACCGTGAGTTACCAGAAACCCGGGACCTGCAGGAGAGGTGCCTCTGGGCAAGGGACCCTTGGGGGAATGGGCCTAGGGGGAGAAGACCCTATCCCATTTGAGGGACCAAGTGGTTGGAACCCAGATAGGGTGCGTCTGATATCTATAGTTATGTTTCCTGTTCGGTATCTGTTGTTGTTGTTGGTGTTATAAATAGTTGGGTGTATTAATTCTGTATAATGGGCTCTGTAAGGATGTCTTTATTAGCTATAATCCACTTGTGGTATAAACTTGCTGGATTGACTGTCCTGAGATCCACCCCTCTTCTGGGCCTGAGGCATGGGTCCTTATCCAAATGCCTTCCCTAGGGCCAACTTCCTCCAGCTAACAGACCTTTATATGTATATTTGTATCTATATCTGTAATTTATATCTATCTTAAAAGAGTTTTATATATATATATATATATATATAAAAAACGTGTTGGTAACTCAATAAATTGTACATAGTTAAGAACTCTGGGCATGGGCTAACTCTATAGAGGACAGAGGGATCCACTCGAAATTCTGGCATCCCTCTCACAGCACCCCCTCCTGCCTACCCGTCCCGTCCGATTGAGAATAGGGCCCACCCTTGGGTGTACCCGGGTTACATACATTACAACAGGGTAGGTGGCATGTTACCTCAGGGTAACCATTTGCTCAGAGCACAGCTGATTAACTGATCCTCCACCGCCTAGAGGCAGGGTATTGCAATAGCAGCCTTCTGCAGCAGCTTCCCCAGGATAACTGGTTGTCTGTCCACTCCAGATGCTGGTGTAATTTCCATCAGCATACAGAACTGAGGTAAATTACCCTGGTGTTAATGTGAAATTAGACTTGGCTCTCTGTCTTAGCCCTACATCTACTATTGTGTTGCTGCTCTATCTAGTCTTCTATGCATTCTGTCAAAGTTGTCCATCCTTGTCATGTGTTGTCAGTACCTCTCCCCCGTCCCAAGCCCCACTGTATATATGAGCAAGGTCTGGTAGCCTCACAGCTCCAGTACATAATGTTGCTTTGTTTCTTCTTCATCTGCTGACTTTCTAACTCTATTACTATCCTGTACTGCTAATACTAGGTCACTGAGCAGCACTGTCAGAGATGGGCTTTGATCAACAGGATGTCTCCTTTGCCTTTCCAAAGCACACTCTTTGAGTTTCAATAGCTGCTATTTCAAGCCACCCTTTCTTGTGTCTTTTGAAAAAAATGCATGGAAATTTTGAACCCCTGTATGAATCTTCTTAATTAGACCTTGTTCAGCTGCCTTCCCCATTTGATCTCCTTTAATTATGTATTGCATTTTTTCCTTTTGCATCCTCAGTTTCTTTCAAGTGATTATTTTCTTCCGTTTTCCTTCAGCTGTGTCTAGCTCAGTTTTGTTGCAATTAATGTTCTTTTTCCCAAGTTGTTTTTCTCTCATACGGCCTTTTGTTCTCTGCAAGATCTCCCCGTTCACACAGCTATCACAGCTGAACCTTTCCTGCAGTTTCTCTTCCTGCCTGGCAGTTCTTAGCTTTTTCTTCATTTTTTTGCACCACAGCTAGTTTTCTTTGTGATCTCTTAGGGTTTTTCTGGTTTTGTTTTTAGGGCTTTTTTCCATTTTTTACAACAGTTCACGAGTGCATCAGCTCTTCTTCAGAATTTGTGCAATCCCAGGAAACTGACTTGAACTCTCATCTCTTGGAGGATATGCCTACCCAGGGTGTGACTGTTATGGATTTCCTTTAAAAATGCAACATGTTCACTATGGGGCCCAGGAAGGAACAACTTATTTCTCTTTTTGTAGGCAGATACAGTCAAATGTTGTTCCCATGGCAGATAGTTGGAAAGTTTAAATGAAAATCAAATCATTGCCAGTTTCTCAGTGGCAAAATGTTACTCTTCATTGAAAAGAAACGCCCCAGACTCTTCAGAGTTAGCAGCTGGTCCATACTGCAGTGGAAGGTCATGCCTCTGTGGTAGGCTCACCACCTCAGGTTCACCAAAACATTTATTTAGAGTAATTGAGAATAGGCCCACTTCTATGGGCTTGTCTACATTAAAGGACAGCTGCTACCCTAGCATTGCCAGCAGAGCTGTGGAGGCAGAGCTGCTAAGACAATAGATGCCAAGCTGGCCAACAACCTTGTTTGCCACCCCAGCTGCATCCAGATGTGGGTTTTTGCTGGCACAGCTACACTGGCTAGGGCTGACGTGCTCTTGTCAATGGCTGCCTGGAATTCTGCAGGGTTCTCCAGTAGTTACTTCAGGCCTTGAGGCATACCACTCTGCTATGGATGATTCATAAAGGGTAAAATTCAACCCTGTGAAAAGACTGAAGTGGTGCACCAGTTTATGAATAGACTTTAAGGTGGCCCTTTGGGGAAGAATTGCTCTGGCTCTCACTGATTTCAGTGGGTTACTTGCTGAGTGAAATACTCCTCATTCTTCTCCCGATTAGATTCTTCTACTGCCCCCGTTTTCATGGCATCTGAGGCTCTTCACTCTGTCTCTGTGGATTGATCCCCTTAGCACCTGTGAGGAAGTAAGTGCTGTTGTCCCCATTTTGAAGATGGCAGTCAAGGACACGGAGGAGTTAAGGTCTAATCCTTAAAGGGCCTTTTCCAGCAGAAATTTAGGTGCCTAAATGGTCAGGTCACAACTGAAAAGACATTTGGAAGACTTCAGTGGAGCCAGAATGTTGGATGTTAGTTTGCAGGTTCCTTGGTGGATTAAAGCAGGGAAATAAACTTCAGTTTCATGTGTTTCAGGCTGTGGGGAGGTCTATCCATTGCATCACAGTGAGCAAGCATGACAGGAGATGGCTTGACTATAGGATGGAGCACATAGGCTAATCACCATGGACTCCTTGTTTTCCTTTTAATAGTTTGTTCTTCCCCTTCAACTTCAGCTACTGTCCCAGAGCTGGGGACAATTCGGACTAAGGTTCCAAAGCATGCAGTCAATAGGATCACTTCATTGCATGGTAAGTATCAAATGACTTGACCTTAACTTATATAAGTATGTGGATTTGTATTGAGGGGACAGTGGTTCAAGGTTAATTAGAAAAAGAACCAAGCACCAGTGAAAGACACTGAGCTGACAGATCTGGAATTTAAGGTTAAGGCTTTCCATGCCAATGAAGGCATTTAGACACACAACTCCCACTGAAGTGTGTAGGAGTTATGTATCTAAATACCCTAAACTATCACCCTTGAAGTTGTCTCTGTCCCTCTAGAAAAGGTGCAGGAGAGATAGTCCAACACGCTCCCCAGTAAGATGCTTTAGCTCTAAGCTAGCAGGATCATTGGTAGGGGCAAGTCAGGAGTTCACTCTTCATGGCCCAGTCTGTCCTGACCCTCTTAGCTGGTGCTGTCATTGAGGGGACCCGTTAGTACTAGTTAAAATGTGGATTGAGACTGGAGTGAATGCCTGAGAATGGCTGGCAGTAATATTTTGCCCTTTATAGCCTGTTCCATCCATGCGCCCCAAAGTGGGGGACCAAGGCAGTTCGGTCATGTCTCATTATCTCCATTTTACGCAGGTGGACACTGAGGCACACAGAGGGGAAGAGACTTGCTGAGGGTCATCTAGTGAGAGTTTGTGCACAGGGAAAGTTACTGGTATAATTACACCAGCAAAATTTGCTGAGTATAGTTATAACAGAATAACTCCTTGTGTGGGCAAGGGGTAGATCTGGGAACATGTCCAAACAAGAGGATTACAGCCTAGGACTGGAAGGGGCCTCCAGGGGCATCATGTCCAGCCTATGCTGATTGGACAACCATATCAGGAAATTACTTTCACAACCTCATCAAGTTTCACCTTAAAGCCCGTTTAGGTTCTTGCCTCCCTGCCCTGCTCCTACCAAAAGGCTGTTCCAGACCCTGATGGTTACAAACCTCCTTCTGATTCCAGCCTAAATTTATTCAGGGCCAGTTTATAGCCACTTACCTCATGCCAGCATTGTCCATTAGCTTAAACAATAGTTCCCTCCGCCCTAGTGTTTCTCCCCCAGTGCACTGAGTGAGAGCAATCACATCCCTTCTCAGCTTGTTCTGCTGGGTTAGACAAGCCAGGCATGCTCAGCTGGCTCTGCCATGACCAACACAACAAGCTACCGCAGTGATGCCATCGTGTAAATGACAGCAGTATTGATTGTCTGTTGAGAGGCAGATCAAAAACAGAACCCAGGTGTCCTAGTGCCCAGTCATCTGCTCTAATTGGTAGATATGTATACTCTCTAGGGAAAGGCTCCCTCTCCTGTTACTAGTAAGTGGTTGCTATGAAAGTAAGCAGTCCAAGTTCTGGTCAGGTATATAGATACAACTCCTAAAAGGGTTTTACCAGTGAACTGGGGGGAGAACTGGACCTTAGGTGTTAAAAAAAAATCAGATCCCAACCCCCTCACCTGACACCGTTATACCAGTACAAAATCTTTGTGCAGCCCAGGCCTCAGCCCCTGCACTGCTTGGCAGTACTGCTTCCCCTTCTATTATGCACACACAATAGGCATCTTATTTGTTCTAATCACAGTGTGTTTTGGGGTACATCTGTACTGCTCCCATGATGCTTCCACAGGTAGAGAAACAAACCCTGCCCACTTGTTGCTGCTGCACATGTACCAAATCTTGGTGCAAAGCAATGAGGCCATCCTGAAACAGTTCATTTCCAGGTGTGCAGTGGGTGTACATTTTGGGAGCCCTCTTGAGCGTTCACTGTGCCATCAAAGAGGCTTACCCTAGGAGGACACATTTAAAGCACTGCCCTCCACCAGCTTTCCCCCCACCACAGCTAAATGGTGCTTCTGTGCTTTGTACTGTGCCACTGGGTGTTTCTGCTCATGGCCACTGCTGCAGTGAACATGCAGCAAAGGCAGCCAGGCAGGGCATTATCTTCAGGGCATCAGCTGGAAGAGTTCTCACATGTGTAAATCTCTCTGATCCCATTTGCCTCGGAAGGCCTCTGGATCAATTATTCAGTGCCGCAGTCCTGCCAGGTAGCTATAAAAAGATGACGCCTGAGCGGAGGGTAATGGGACCAGCCCTGGGGATGCAGGCTCAGTGTCCGGATGGCCTCATTTTCTTTTCTACCTCAGTTAGGGTTAGGGATGCTCTGCCAGACAAATTCACCTGGAAAAGGAACAATCCATGAAACAGGGTCCTCCCACGAGATGGCATCTGCTCTTGCTTAATAGAATATGTGGATGGTAGTGACAGCCCAGGGAAAATCCAGCATGAAGCATTTGCAAAGGCAGTGGATGGAGTAAATGAGAATGAAAGGCAGAGAAATACAGTGGGGTTCCCAGGGGCATCTCATCAGCCTAATTTTGCTGAACTGAAGCTTGCAAAGTTGTGTTTCCTCTTCCCCAGTCTCTCCCCTGTGACTCTGGCAGCAGCTCAGAAAATAAACCTCCTTTAACTATTTATCTCCAAGCAGCGAAACCTCCAACTCAGCCCAGCTGAATCGTAGGCTTAGCAAACAGAACAGATGACTGAAAAACACAGCTCATCCCTTGCACCAATGTGTAGTGAAGTGCACCTAGCACTCACAGGGAGCATCCACACATGCAGATGCATACGTTTACAGCAGCTCAAATAAAAGTGGCACAAATTTGTGCCAGGGATTTTTGCCTGAACATGCACTTTGGTGAAGGGCAAGTTGTGCCACTTGGGGTAAATTGACCCTGGCCAGCACCCCAGGGCTACTTGCTCTCAGGAGCACCTGGTGAGCACCAGTGAGTGGTATCCACTGGCTCCTTGGATGCCTTTGAGGCATCCTTTGAGGACTGGTGGGTGCAGCCCAGGGGGCTCTGCTCAGTGTCCCCCCCCCCCCCCCCCGAGTGCTTACTTTCACGTTGTGACCCTTTGATCCCCATGTCACTCATCCTGGTTTTTTTCCTTAGTTGTCCCATGAAATCAGTTGTTCCATTCATCCATTAGTCCCCATATAGTAGAGGCTACTAGTTTACTGGGTGGGTCTTAGAGCCCAAGGCAATTTTGAATGGACAAATAGATAGGATCATCTGGTACCCAGCCAAGTGGTATCTGGGGACACTAGCCCCTTGTGCCAGCTGGACTGATGAAGCAGCCCTAACCTAGAGTTCCCTGCACTCTCTACGCACTGCAGCAGTCTGGCAGTGGGGGCTGCTGCCTGGCTGTGATCTGCTGCCACCTGCAACAGTACATGGCCCCAAGGCTGCGTGCCTGCCTGACCCAGATGGGGCTGCTCTGGCATAGGCACTGCAGCAGAGGTGTCTGCACCTCTGGGCCAGCTGCCAGTGAGCAATGGCTGCACAGTTGGCCTTTGTGCAGCACTGCTGCCATGTGTGCCCCCGCCCTGCCATCTGGGCAGCTATTGCCTGGAAGATGTTCTCATTGTGATGGCCTACTTTGAACTGTCAAAGCATGTCCTCCTAGCCCCAAATGGCCAGGAGGTCAGCCACCTCATTTGCCCTCTAGCTGGGTCCTGGGTGCCAGCCCTGAGCAAGTTCCTCTGCTTGGGTCCTACCGCTTGCCTCGCCAGCAGAAATCCAAGTGTTCCCTATTTAAAAATGGCAAATTCTCTGATAAAAAAAATCCCAAATTCACTCTTTAAAATACCCCCAAAATCCATTTTCTTCCACAATTAAAACAAAAGACCACTGTGTGTGTGTGTGTGTGTGTGTGTGTGTGTGTATGTGTATGTGTGTGTATATATATATATATATATATATATATATATATATATATATATATATATATATATATATATATGAGAGAGAGAGAGAGAGATCAGTTGTGCAATGTTTTATTGATCTATTTACCATTGTAAAGCAATTTGGAAACCTACCAGTGTCTCTATCATCATAATAAAATAAATTCTCAATATCTATATGCTTTGATGTTTGCTTTTGGTTTTCTTATCATAGAAAAAATTAGAGCTCCCCCTGACCCCTTCACTAACCAGATGTGGGGACAGCTGCCCCTGAAGTCACAGCTCCTGCCAGCTGATCTCATTTTGTCTGGCAGCTTGGCATGTGACGGGGGGGATGTAAGGCTTGCAGGAGTGGGGTGGGAAGGGGTGTGGGGGGATGTGTGTTGGTTATGTGGTGTGTACATGGATGTGGGGGGATGTGGGGTTTGCAGGAGGGGGTGTGGGTGGGTGGGTGGGTGTGGGAGGGTTTGAGGGGCAGCCACCACATGCCCTCCACCTCCCCCCACCCATGGTGCACAGCCCCCGGAGCTGGCAGCAGCAGCCAGCTGGACCGTCACAGCTGTCATGGCCCTCGTGCAGGCACAGCCCCACTTCTGTGCATCACTGCCTGACCCCCTGGAGGTGGTGGTGGCAGGAGCCAACCTGGTCCTATCCAAAAGTGTGCTAGCAGGACGGGCTGGGTTGGGCTGGGCCCATTCTCCATGTACAGACTATGGGAAAGCCATGCACTAGTGGGGCAGGGCAGGCTGGGCCAGGTCTGTTCAGCACAGAGCCCGCATCAGGCAGTGCAATGGCCCGGCTGGCTCCTGCTGCCAGTGCTGCGGGGGGGGCAGATGTGTAGCAGCCCCCTCTCAAGTGTCCCCCACAAACCCCCCCATCCCTTCCACATCCCTGTGCCACTCCTTCCACACCCCCCACACCCATAAACCGCCCACCCTCACATCCCTGCTAACTTACCTGGGACAGCGCCCAGGTCCCTTTCACGCCGCAGCCTTGCCCTGCTTCTGTTTGCCTGTACACTAGGGCAGCATGCTAGGGCAGCAGAAGCACCATAGAGACACTGGCCAGATACCAGAGTGTCTTTCTGGAGGACCTGTCTCCAGGTTGCCTTGGGACATAGTCCTGGACCGTGCCTTGCCTCACTTTTTTCTGCAGGTTTTTTTTTATACCTGGATTTCCAGGTGTCAAATTTAGAGTCTGTGCTGCAAATATACATCGCGGGGAACATTCCTCCATTCCCAGCATGCCTCTTGTGGTGTCTCAAACTGCTTTGAGATTCCACAAGAGGCATGTGCATGTTCGTCTGGATGCACCCACAGTGTCTGAGTGTCCCAGAGAAGCCTGGCTGGGGTAAGCCAGGAACATGAGGGTGTGATTGTTGCTCCCTGTCCCTATCCCTAAAATAACACTTGAGCTCTCTCTTTGTTAACAAAACAGAGACCTGAATCAAGCCTGTCTCATCTTTGAGGGTTCCCACACCCCAAGCCTCATCCGTTTAGTGGAGATGAAGACTTCTTCACAGAGTGCTTGAAGGTTCAGCACATCCACATCCTGTCACCTGTGGCAACAGATCACATGCTGTGTCAGTCTGCCCTTGACATCCCTGGGACCCCACTCAGATTCTTCAGTTATGCCCAATCTTGAGAGTTGCTGAGCCACAAACTGGGGATAGGGATTTGGGGCAGCAGCTCCACAGTGCTCAGGATCTGGCCTTAAAACTGAGGGATCTTTGGACTAGGGGCATCATCTTCATATTTGTTTGCAACAGGCTTGATGCTTCTGCCCTTGCTCCTGACTCCTTTCTTTCTCAATGATTTCACAGGCCCCTTTTTCCTTCCCCCGGCCTTGCCTTTGTTACACTGACTTAGAGACCAGGTACACACACAGCTGGAAGGTGGTGATGAGGCTGGTACTGCCTTCCTGTGCAACCATGAGCAAGTTGCTCACTTTGTGCACTCTATTCCCTAGCTGTGACATGGGGATGATAACACAACCCTGCCTCCCCAGGGTGTTGGCAGGACAAGTGCAGTAAAGGCAGTGAGGTGTTCAGAGGTTGCACTAATGGGTGCTATAGAAGCGCCATGGATGGAACATGACATGGAGTGTACCCTGAAGGCTCAAAAGGCAGGAGGCAAAAGAAAAAGAGATTTAAAGCAATCTTGTAATTTTTCAGTGGATGTCTTATTTTTCAACATGCAATAGCGCTGCAGTGGAAGATCAGATGCTGTGACTGACAGTTACTCATGGAGGTGGACATGTATGTGTGTGTACACACATGTGTACATGCATAGGGACATTTTGCAGTTCCTCACTCCTCTTCTGCCTTATTCTAGAAGACAACCCCCCAGGGCTTTGTCCCACAGCAAAGAGGCTGAGAAGGCTGTTGAGGGATTACAGGTATAGGTTCAGATTCTCCTCTGTGTGACACTTGCTACTTCCACAGGTGTTAGCAGTATTGAGTGCATGGAGTGAACTATACCAGCTTGCTATTTCATGCTCCTGTCATAATGGTTTTTTCTGCCCATCCTCACCCAGTAGCCAGTGCACATTACACTGCCAAGGGCAGTAGACATATAGTTTAGGCCAGCTCTGCTCCTCTGGGACCTTTTCTATGGGACCCTGGCACATCAACCGCACCTTGAACCCATCCCAGCAAGATTCTAGGTTGCTGTTAACTGCAGTGAGCTGAAGAAAAATGACCAGTTCCTCAGCAGAAATGGATGGCAGGAGTCTGTTTATGAGCAAAGGAACTGCTGTTGCCTTTCCTGTAGACCAGGAAGCCTAAACCGAGCCTTAGATATTGTTTTCCTTGGTTGTCACAAGAACTCCTCCAGGTAGTTTGGTGGGTCACAAGCCTTGCTTTTAGTCTTGCTCAAAGGAAGGAATTGCTGAAGGACCCGGGTATTGAAGTTGGCTGGCCAGGAAACAGACTGTATCAAGACAATCCCTGTTTTATCAGACTGCTCACACGTGCTCTGCCAGGGGTGAGATTGCCTGGATGTTCACAGCAGGTGAATGGGAATTCACTGAGTGGAAGTCCAGGTGCCTATTGATGCGGCAGAAGGCTCATTGCCATTGAAGGGGTGGGGGGCACACTGGCTAATAGCAGGGACAAGCTAATTAGTCCCTAGGGCTAGGTAAACTCATCCTGGTCTCTTGGCCTCTGGGGAGACTGGAACCCTCCTTTTTGGGTCCTCCTCCCATTCGCACCTGCCTCTGCCTCCTGCTTCAACCGTATCCATCTGTGAAACATGGAGTCATTTCATATTGAACTCTCCCAAAAGAATCAGCTCTGGTTTGGGGTTTAAGTCAGCTCCCAGGGCATTAACAGAGTCTAAATCTCCTTGGTAATGGGAGTTCAGTCCACAACAGACAAGGACACGTGCTTGTTTCTCTCTGAGGCATCAGTTCTCAACCACTGGAGGTGAAGGGGAACTGCTTTAATCACCACCAACAGTATGGCCCTTATCCATCCTGGATAGAGACAGAGACTTGCTCAACACACAAAGCTGGTACTTTACTCCGTATTGGTTTCTTTGTTTCTATGACAACAGGCATTGTGTCCACACTAGTGGTACTGTAGTCTTGCTGGTGGAATTCTTGATTGGCCGGTTCAGAGCAAGGACTGCTTAACAGTGATAGCAAGCCCCATCCCTTTGTGATAAATGAGATTCAGACTCATTTTCAGAGTCTCTCTGCACTTCGGCACTGTCTGCTGGTGCTGGAGGAGTCGCATAATCCCTGCAGGGCTCAAACTTGAATGAGCTCTCTGGCTTGATGGGTTGCACTGTTTTGGGGACTGCAAGAGGAAGTCCTGGCCTGGCACTCATTAAATGAACAAGCTCTGAAAGCTACAATGGGAAACCCCCTTAGGCTATGCTGTAAGGCCCGGATTCAGAAAGGTATATAGTCACCGAAGGGGCACGGATCTGAGCCTTATGGCCTGGAGGAAACTGGTTTCCCTCATCATTAGAAAGCTTGCCGCCCCTAGGTGGTGAATTTTTTTTATCTTAGAAAGAAGGATACCATTGGGCTGCATTGCCCAATGGCTGTTGTCTCTGGCCAACCCACTGTTATCCCTTTCTGACTGTGGGCGGGTAGGCAAAATTTGGGTCACTGCAGGCTGTTTCTGGTAGGAGGAGGACTCAGTGATGGATTCAGGGACCTTTGAGACAGGTCTGTTTGTTACAAAGGATGTAGCTCACCCTGCTTCCCTGAGCACAGGAGGAATCAGCCAGGAGATCACTTCTCTGCTCTAAGTCTCTGCCTGTCAGTGCTTAACCCAAAAGCTCTCTCCTCCCTGCTTAGTTTTTTTCCCCTCTGGGCTATTGTGCCTCTGTTATTGGATCTGCTTTTTGCTTGCTGCTTTCCCTCACAGCTTCTCTGGTCTTTCTCAGCACCCCAGAAACTGCACAAAACAGCATCCAGAAAAGTCTCTTTGCTGATGGACAGTGCCGTGTGTCTGTATGTGCACGTGCACACATGTACATAGTGTCTAGCACAATAGGACCTGGATTTGAGTTTCCAGCTGGTCCTGTAATACCTCTGATGTAGCCTGTCCCAGGCTGGCAGGCCAAGTAACGCAGGCAGTGTTCAGCCTCTCCTTTGATGAATCAGGTCCTTTTCCAACTGATCTTAATCATCTTGAGAGCAGGTGGTTTGGGTCAGCCATAAGACTGCAGGAAAAGACTGAAGTGATTTCTGTGAGCTGCTGGAGAAAGTGAATTATTTGTGATGGATCCAATGGGAAAATGTTGTAGTCCAGAGCTTATTTACAGCTTAACTGGGAATGAGGCTATAGTGGGCCCTTAGGAAGAAAGCTTGAGGTCTCAGTTTTCTGTGGGAAAGCCCATGAAGGGAAGGGTCTTTTTCTTCTAGGTTTCTGTTTTGAGGTGTTTGCAATCTGCTCTCTGTCTGGAGGTGCTGAGAGACTTACCTGACAGCCCCCTTGAGGAGAGGTGAGCTGCACAGGGAGAGTGATGCGAGTATTGTTTCAAAATGTGTATGGACTGGGCTCTGATCATCCACTGAGCGCCAAACCAGCCCAGGGCTTTTAGCCAAGCTGCAGCGGAGAGTGCAGGGTGCAGAGAAGCATACAGATCCCTGAACGAACCACCTGGACCTTGGAGTTATGGGCTTTTGGTATTTTGTTTTGGCACTTGGATACCTTGAAATGGGTTGAATTCTGGTTTGACTTGCCTGGATGGTGAAGTCTGTTCGGTGCTAGATCCTGTTGGAGGCAGCTGCAGGCTATGGAAATCCTGGCAAGGCCAATGAAGTGGGGTAAGGAAGGATTGTCCTAACAGACCACGAGGGGGTGTGGTAGAGGCCTTGCAGCCCATGATTTAAGAGCTCCAGGAGACTAACAAGGCCCTAACCCCTGGATCATTCACACAGTAACACCTGAAACTGCTTTGATGCTGTTCAAAGTTAGGTCACTCCACAGCAGAATTATCTCTGGCCCATGCTTGCCGGCTCCTGTTACACTAAGGTGCAGCCATGCTAAACATATTTCCTGCCCCCCGCCTCTCTTGCTGGCCTGGACATAAGATGCAACAAGGCCTTTAGTGTGTACCTTGACCCATCTCCTGCCTCCAGTGTGCTGTCCTATTCTGCAGCTACTGCTGCTTGGTTGCTTCTGTGTGGGTGGGTGTCCTGAGAGTTAATTCCTCCAAGCAGCTTAAGATCTTTGCATAGGAGCTGTAATAAGTCTCCCCAGGTTTGTGGAGGGCGACTAGCTGAAGGCAGCATGTTATATTTCTGTGTTGTAATGCCTCGGGGAATTCTGCCCTTTGTCTGTGTGTACCTCTTATTTTTAATACAGCTGTCCTTCGCTTGTACTGAGTTACCTCTTTGTGCCTTAGCTGTTGGTGCGCAGGACCTGGGAGGTCCAAGTTCTATTCCTGGCAGTGCCACTGACTGGCTGGGTGACCTTGGCTAGTCACCTCACCTCCCTGTGTCTCGGTTTACTCTTCTGTAAAATGAGGATGCTGCTACTTGTCTCATTCATGATGCAGTGCGACTGTTATTGGTGATAGATGCTATGTAAGAGCTAGCTGGTAGCATTACTGACTTCATAATCATGTGTTGCCCTGTAGTTCAGTGCACTGTTGCACTGTACCATATGCTTGGTGGGGGAAGGCATTCTTGCTGCCTGTTGTGTGGTTAATGTAGCATTGGGCACAAGAAGGCTTCTTTTCAGTTACCCATTGCTTTTTCCAGTATGACCACATAAAACAAAGGAATCCCCTGACTCTTCACAGTTTAAATCCAGATGTTCTGTGTTTCTTAAGGGCATTAACTCCACACATGGATTAAAGCATCGCCACTACTTAAGACTCTTCCACACACTGCTTTGTTAGCTCTTTATTGTGGGAGCAATGTTGTAATACTGTTGTCAAGCCTGGGTTTTCAAATTGCATGAGTTGGCCATTCAAAAACTCATTACGGGTTTTGGACATCCTAGGCTCCTAAAGCTGTTGGGCTCTGTCCTTGATGCAGTTTCTGCACTTCAGTTGAGAACTATGAATCCTGATATGCAGCCACAAGAAGCTATGACACATGTTGTGCAACTGCTAGCAATGCTACCTTCTGTTAAGCAACGGAAGGTGTTTGGGGATAAGTAGAACTGGTTGGTCAAGTCTTCCTTTATATGTACTCATGAAGAAGCAAATTTGATGGGTGTTTGTAGAACTTCCATGCTGTATCTGTTTTTATTCAATGGACAGTTTGACCAGCTCCGAATGGGATAGACTTTTCCCAGCCCCCTGAATGATGTCTTCTGTCCAGCCATACACTGAGATATCTTTAAAGAGAAGATGTGTAATACATCATGGTGAGTAGCTTTGTCTTTGCTTCATAGGCCATTTTGCATGGCCAAGCCATAAGCCATATGCTGGCTGCAAGCCAAGTGGGGTCTTGTCTTCTGGTTTCTGATAAGTCTTTGCCTGAGCTCTAGTCCCTGGCCAGTCCTGGAAGAGACTTGACCAGAGCTGCTGTTATACCTGCAAACAAAAAATAACTGCAGTCCTATGATTCCAATTTCCTCTGTGTCCTTAAACTCCCCTTCTTCTGGGCCTGTTCTAATACTGTCAGATTAAACACAGCAGGAGTGGTGAACATTGGGCATGGGCATTATTTTCAAACTTCACTTCCAGAGCCAGCCCTTCAGAAAGGGACACCTGCCCAAAAGGTGTCTCTTGCTGTGTCTCCAGCAAGTGCTATGGCCTGGTTCTGGGAAGGAGGGGGGGATTGCTTCCTGTCAGTATGGTCGCCTTTGCCAGCTGCCAGGAGCAGCCATTTCTGCAGTGCCCTTTGCTCATTGCAGCTTCCTGAGGAGGAACAAAGAAAAAAGACATTTTCTGCTCCTTTTAGATCAACCTGTGCAATGGAATAGCATGCAGAATGGTTATGCCTGGCAGCACTGACTGCCTCCAGCCTCTGCACACGACGCCTTTGCAAGGCAAAACTCTGTCCTCATTGATGTGGGGCAAAAGGTTTAACCTCTAATGCTTTGAGTCCAGAGGATCTACTGACAGAAATAGGACTAGGAGCAGGGTGTTACAAGGCAATGGTATTGTTGTCCCTTTGACCCAAGTGGTTGGCCAAAAATTGAGATTCTTGCAAGTTGTTCCAGTTCAGAGGAGAAACTGATAATGGACTTGGATATTTCTCTTCAACTGTGTTAGCTCATAACAGCTAACATACTTTTTGTCTAAACACAGCCAAGACTGTATTTCTGCCCCAATTCCAAGCTTCTTTCAGCCAGTCCTCTGCCCAAAATGTCCTCTCTAAGCTCTCCTTTCTTAGGGCCATGCTTTCAGTACTTGTTCAGGCCATGGTTTATATTGGTACATCCCTCTAGCTAGCTCTTTGTTTTTGTGGTGTTTCTCCTACTTCTCTCATGCACATTTCTCTCAGAAAAAATACTAGGGAAGTCCCTTCAACACATGTGCCTCTCTTGGGTGGTGACAAGTACTTGTATTCTGGCTGGAGGCTACTTTTGTTCTGGTACCGAAGGGATGCTTAAGCGTGTGTGGTTTGTGCGCGCTACATAAAGGCAAATGTCCTTAAACCATGCTGAGAACAGGATTTAATACAACCCACAGCTATTCTTGTTGGAGGGTAATAGGCAAAACGCCCATGCACGATCAATTCTACATGGAATCTAGGCAAGAGCTTCCCGGCAAGGCCTGGGTAGAGCTTAACGCTTCTGCCGGCCTGAGGCTTGCATCAACCTTTTTTTTTCCCTGGCTTTGGCTCTCACCCTACAAAAGTCAGTTGATTTCCAATCCTAGCATGGGTAATATTGTGAAGAAAACCATGCAAATCCTTGGTCAGGTTGCAGATTAATCTAGTGATGGACATAGCCTCTACATGTGTGCTTTCAGGACAACAATTGCACATGCCTTTGCAAGGTAACCACGGCCACTTGTGTTCTTAAAGGCGCTCTTCTCCCTCAAGTCCTCGAGACTAGAAGGCAGGTCTCCATGTTCAGAAGCAGCATCCTCTAAAACTGCCTTATCACCCCATCTTCAGTAGAGCAGTGTTAGCTTTACTCCACTTGGGGATCCAGCCTGTTAATGTTGGGAAGTGACTTTCACCAAAATTTATTTTAATTTTTTAATCCGAAGCTAAATGTGGGGCCTAGCAGGGCCCTTTCATTTTTGGCCTCTTGTGCCTAGTTATCACAGTGCATTCATTCCTCTGAGGTCTTCCTGACAATGCAGAGCTGAGGGCTCTGAAATTCCTGGTACCTGTAGATTTATTTAACTCCAGAGCACTGTGCAAATGGATTTGCCTCCTCTCTTTGATGTCATTATGCTTTTTAGCCACGGATGGCAAATGCAAAAAATTTTCATCTCTTCTAAAGAAGAACCTGGCAGTACTAAAAAAGAAATAAGCAGTGGGAGGCCAGGAGAGTTAAATGAGCTACAAAGCCTTTGAAACAGACACAAAGCAAAGCAGCATGCTCAGGACTCAATCCCAGACACTTTAGAGAAATAGCCTGCAGCAACAGCCCAAAATCTCCCTGTGTGGACTGTTGGGCTGGGTTAATGTGATGCCTAGAAATGGGAAAGAAGGAGGAGTTTCTGGTTTCCACTAATGTTGGCTGAGGAAATGCCTGGAGGGCCACTGAGACGATAGAAAACCTCCTGTGGCTCTGCACCTGCGCCAAGGAGGTATGGAAGAGGGTACAGCAGCTTTGTGAAGTGGTGACTGGCGTCAGCCAGCTAACCAGCAAGGTTGCGCTGTACGGGCACCTCACCAAAAACCAGGAGAGCCCCTCAGTATGTTACAATATCCTCCTTTGTATGGGTGCACGGGTGTGGGTTTGTTAATACACAAATTGTCTGTAATGGGATCGGTTAGATATATATATATATAGAGAGAGAGAGAGAAATATATTTTTACAAAAAAAAACAACCCCAAAGCCTGGAGATACCTAATGCTGGGTAAGATTGCTGTGATGTTACCTGTTCCTTGTCTCTTTTCTGCCTGGTGTTTTTCTTTTTCTCTGCAGTTACCCAGGGTGGGGAAGTCATTGCTAGAGACCCCTCTCTAGGAGCCCTACATTCATATGATTATGGCTTAGGTGGTGTGGCCCCTCTAAATGTATGGGTATGTGCCGTGGGTAGAAGGCAAGGCAGCTGCTGTTTTGTGAGGCAGAGTTGAAGCATGCACGCCATGCTCTCGTGTTCACACCACTTCGAAAATGAATCATTCCAACTAATCAAAGCCTTCTCTTCAGGCTAAGGTGAAAATTTAAGGTGGTGCTTATCTGAGAAGCATACCTGTCTCTTTTCCAGGGAATTTGATCCTTTGGACTTAGAGCATCTAGGCCCATCACCCTTCTGTTGGGTTTTAAACCTGCTGTTACCCACCCACCATGTGCATCCCAGTCCAATCTCATCTGCTCTCGTCCCTGGGCACCAAGTCTTCCTGCCTGAGGGTTGAAAAGAGTAGAGTAGCCAGGCCTGGGCTCTATTTGGCATAATTTTGTTTTACTTATTGTTCCATGACATTTCTGCACCATGTAAGTGTTGTCTGTCATTAGAAACCCGACTGGGCTTCTCGGTGCTATTGACACATGTCATTTGCAACTGTCCTAGATCAGGAACCATCAGAGAAGTAACTGCTACAAAGTCAGTGTTTGCTGGCACCAGCCCATCACCCCTGGGTAGTGCCATGTGGCAGAAGTGACGTGCTTCAGGTGAGGTGTAACAGTCCTCCCTGTCCCCTATGCCCATCTGTTAGTCGTGCATGCCCTCCTCAGCTTGCTGTCTGGGTAATTACACCTGCCCTCCCTCCTGGAGCTATCAGGTGCAGGATTCTTCCTTCCTGTCCCAAACGAGCAGCACAGAGTGATTTGTCTTCAGCAGCAACCCCCTGCTCACAGCATCTGCTTGCCTTTGCTATAGACGCTTCAAATATACTCATCAGAAGGCCTGATCCTATGCAGAAGCAGGACGTCATCTCCTGGTGGGAAGGAAGAACAGAGGTTTTGCAGCCTTTATAGATCACACAAGTGATGTAAGTGAGCTCAAGTCAGCAGCAGAAGCACCTCCTCCCTTCCCTGTCCCTGTGAGTAATGAGCGGGTGGCTTGGCTGGTGGCTTGGCACCAGGAGGAGTTGAAGGACAGGAGTGGCTTCACTCTGCTCTCTGCCCTGGATTCCTGTGGAAATGGACATAAGCTCATCAAGTGAGCAGCCAGCACTTATGCAGGCTTGGGAAAGGGAAGCTTCTGCCCTGAGCAGTCTCCGCCAGTAATGTTTTCCATTGCTTCTCATAGTTTCACAGTTGTTAGGGGCTGGAAGGGACCTTACAGATCATCAGGCCCAGCCCCCCCTGCATGTGGGCAGGAAAGACTGCTGGGATCAAATGATTCCAGCAAGATTGGTGTCAAGACATTTTTTGAAGATCGCCAGGGTGGGCGACTGTACCACTTCTGGGAGGAGCCTGTTCTAAATCCTTGGCACTTAGCTTGTAAAGAAGTTTTTCCTTATGTCTAGCCTGAATTAATCTTTGGTCAGTTTGTGCCCATTATTTCTTGTCCTCCCCTGGGGGGGCCTTAGTGAATAGTTGCTCCCCCAAACCCTGATGTATGCCCCTGATATACTTATAGGCTGCCACCAAGTCCCCCCTGAATCTTCTCTTCTCCAGGCTGAACAATCTCAAGTCCCTCAGCCTCTCCTCATATGTCTTGGTCTCCTAGGCCTCTAATAATGCATGTGGCTGTCCTCTGGACTCTTTTGAGCTTCTCCACATCCTTCTTGAAGTGTGGCACCCAGAACTGGATGCAGTACTCCAGCTGTGGTCTCACCACGGCCAAATAAAGTGGGAGGATGACGCCCTTTGCCTTGCTCGAGATACCTCGGTAGATGCATGCCAGTGTTTGGTTAGCTCTGCTAGCTATGGCATCGCATTGGTGGCTCGTGTTCATTTTGTTGTCAATCATGACACCCAGGTCTCATTCAGTTGTGGTGCTGGCAAGCAGAGTACTGCCAAGCCTGTAAGTGTGTTGTGGGTTATTTCTCCCCAGATGGAGCACTTTACATTTCTCTGTATTAAATGACATCAGGTTGAGGTCTGCCCACTTCACGAGCCTGTCCAGATTGGCCTGTATTGCCAGCCTGTCTTCAAGCGTGACAATGCTCCCCCATAGTTTGGCGTCGTCAGTGAACTTTGCCAGATTGCTTGTAATACCTGAATCCAAATCGTTAATGAACATATTGAAGAACACTGGTCCACATACTGACCACTGAGGGATGCCACTTGTCACCCTCCACCATGATGACTGATTTCTGTCTCTCAGTACCCTTTAAGTCCTACCACAAAACCAGTTACCTAGCCACCAGACTGAAATAGTTGAGGCCATATTTTCCCAATTTGATCATGAGGATATTGTGGGAGACCAGGTCAAAGGCCTTTTTGAAGTCCACATCCATCAATCTCATTTCCTCTATCCCACAGAGGCAAGATAGTTCTATAGGTTACTTTCTCCCATGCTCCATATGGCCGCTCTTCTAGTGTTGTAAGCACTAGGTCCTTGGTGACATTCCCTTCCAAAGATCCTGAGAAAGAGGATGATCCACAGCAGGCTGCCTCCAGCTCAGGCTGACAGGCTTAATTCTCAGCTCTGCTGCAGGCTCCCTGAATATCTTGGACAAGTCATTTGATCCCTTGGACCTCCTCTCCTCACCTATAAAACGTGGATGATATGTCTTCTGTAAGTTGTTTCAGATGGAGGTTCTCTGTTGTCAAAAGTGACGGGAGAAAATATTATTTGGGGGGAGCTGAGTTGTGGGGCCGGTGCACACTGGTGCTGTACACAGCAGTGGAAGAGTGCATGGCAGGGGCCCCGGGCATGGCACTGTGGTGGCAGGGCATGGCGGTGGCAGTGGAGCTGTGTGGTGCCAGGTGTTGCTGCTGTCACTGGCTGCCGCAAAATTAGTTTGGGGGGAGGGGGTTAAGTCTCATTAGCCCCAACCTTCTGCTGCCTGTCTGTTGTGCTTTTTGTGCACATGTAGCTAACTGGGCCAGGCCCTGCATGTATTTTGGCTGATAAACAAGAAACCTCCAGAGCAAAAAGCAGGAGTAAAAGTCTCAACATTAAAGGTGTTGCAGATTCTGACTGTGGTTTGGATGCAGGAGCCCATAACATGCAAGTTGACAGCAGGTCACATGGCCATATGACTGGTAGGACTGGAAGTGTTTCCCCATCCATGTTTGTTTCGCCTCCTTCCTCCCTTGAACCCCATTCAAAATTCCTTTCAGTCCAAGACATCTATTTGCTCTGGAGTCTTGCAGAACTAGACTTGGCTTCATCTATGCACAGATGTCCTGGTGACCAGCACACCTGAGCCTGTAGGGAGGGCCAGAGCCAGTTGTACCAGTGTGATGCCATTGGTTTCACTGAAGCTATTCTAACATGGAAGCAAATTAGGCCCTGTGACTTCTCAGTCAAGTCTTCTCTTCTCCTCAGTTGAGTCCTTCCCCGCTCCATTGCAGCCCCTTGGTTTGGCTTTACCTCTTGTTTCAAGCACTCTTTTCAGTGGAGTCTTTTGTCTAAGTTTTTAATTATTATTATTTTTCTGCATGCTGCCATAGAAACAGTCTCCTGCTGTGCTGATTTTGGGGAGGTGGGGTGGGGGGAGCAGCACTGACAGATTCTAGGCATGTGCCAATGCCCGACAGACAAGCTGCCTGACCGTGGTGGATGCCCAAACCAGAAGTACTAATGGCGGCATCTCTCCCTTCTGGAGATGGCATAGCCCTTTGCATCAGACTGTGGTGTCCTTGCCATGGCAGCATGACTGGGCAGGACAAGAAGGGATGCAAGCTGCTCAGGCTTTCCAAACTCCGTGGGGGAGCTTGGAGGAGGTAATCTGACTAACCAGCTCCACTGTCAGATGGAATGAGTGGGTAGGGTCTTCCTACTTCTCATTTGATGGCAAGGGTCCAGTTTTTCCCTCCCCACCCCCCTCCCTAGTGTGGGAGACTCTAGCATCTAATAGAGGACAGTTCCTTCTACCTGTGACTCTTAATGCTTATGTGCCCTGTACCTGCTGGGCTCTGTCCTGCCATGGAAAGCCAAATAGTTGTGAGGAAGGCTGTTCTTTGGCTTAGCCTATGCTTTAGACAAGGGCATGTTGGTAGGGATGCACTTCTGTCCTCAGCCATGGCACTGAGTAGGTGCACTAGTCCTGATGATATATCTGGGTACTCCTAGAGCATCTCCTTCCCCACGTGTCTGCCCTACACAGGCTGTAGGGATGTAACCTGTATTCTTACAGGTGGGTCATAGCTGGAAACAGATGGGCCTTTTCTCTAATGTGTACCACTAACTGGGTCAACCTCTAAAGCACCTGCAAACCAAGGAGGGTCACAGATTTGAATGAATGAATGGTTGGGGTTCAGTGAAAATTTGCATGGTGTAGATGTATCCAACATATGACCGTGGGTATGTGCTGGAACAGGGGTGAAGGGTCTCCTCACTTCTGAGGCCCTGGTGAGGCAGACAGCCTGGGCTGAGGAAAACCTTTTTGTCCTCCATCAGCTCCTGTGCTCTGTGTATGGTACCTAACCTGTGCTGTTAGTATGACTTTGTCCTCCCTGTCCCCAGAGCTCACCTTCCTGGCCTCTTGACTCCCCCTTTTGTCGCCAAAGGCAGCAGTGACTTTTGGCAGTGTGGCACCTCCTTTTCTGCAAAAGGTAACGATACATAAACTCTCTGGGGGAGAGAGAAAGAGAGAGCCAGGGCTGGATTATTAATTCTCCTTCCTCCTTCCACTACCTGTATCTCCCTTAGCATGTTTTAAACCCTTCTCCATTAGTCCTGGCTTATCTTTCTCTTGGAATAACCTTTCCCTCATCAGCCTCCCTCCACTGGCCAGAGGATGGATTGTAGCCTGGGCTCATCTTTCTGCTGCTCTCAATACTTATATCCATTGATCTCCAGATTCTGTGTAATCATGAACTGAAGAGCCCCAGCAGGGTGGAGAGAAAAGATGCTGCTCTTTTCGGAGGAGCACCAGGCCTGGAGATGGGTGTCTCGCCATGCACAGAACAGGGCAACATAGCCAGCTGCCTTGTCCAGGCTCTGAAAGTGCACAGACCATGACTGTGGCTAAGAGGGTCCTCTGTCTCCTTGGCCTCCCTGGAGAAATAGACCTTCCAGCATTGGGTGTGAAGCCCACTTCCTGTTCCTGTCTCTGCTCCTTAGACACTATGGGCATGCACTCACAAGTGGGAACGTGCATTTCCTTGGGGACAAACAGCAGTGGCACACACTGTGCTGCTGCTACTTGTCCTTGGGGAATGCCTGTGCCACATGTGCTCTGGAGTGTGGCATGTTCCCCCAAGGTGAGGTAGGGCAGGCTGGGGCCAGCACCTTACCTGGGGTCCTGGTGGCCTTTGGGAGCCGCAGCCATGGTGATCCTGGAGCAAGGAGGATTTGCCACCCACCTGCCCGTGTAATCATCTACATCACAACCTGTCAGTTTATTTATGAGAATGGAATATTATACCATATCAAAGGGCTTCTTAAAGTCTAGGTAGATGACATATACCTCAAATTCTACCTAAGCATTTTGTGACCTGGTCATAAAAAGAAACAAGGTTAGTCAGGCAAGATCTACCTGCAATGAACCCGTCTCTGGTTTTGGGTGGCACATGCTTCTGCCATGTATGCTGCCCTGGTTTTTTTGACCCCAGGATCTCCCAGGGTCAAAAAACCTCCCTGTGCTGCTAATTAGCAGTATGGGCATCACCTGCATGTGCAATGTGTGGCACTGCAGACAGGTCTGTGGCTCTGCATACCATACATCTGCGCTTGTCTGGACAAGCCCTATGTGTCCCTGAGCAACTCACTTCCCCTTTGTGTTAGGAATGGTAGCAATAGGGTTGGGGATGGTACAATGTGAATACTTCAGCCAGATCTGTGCCAGTCCTGCAGCCCAAGCTAGACTTGAACCCTTGACCTGGTAGTTCAGAGGTCTCCAGCTCATCACTAATGGCCCTGTGCCAGCTGGCTCATCAGTCACTCTACCTCACTCTTCAGATTAAGAGCAACCAGTAACTATCCTGCCAGTCCCTTCTCTCCTGATAGGAAGTGCTGGCTGTAACCAGTGTGGATTGGAAGAGAGGCAGACAAAATGTCACAAGCCACAGGCCACCACAGTCCATGGCTCTGTTGCATTGCTACTCAGTTGGGACTATGCTGAAGAGAGCTGGTGTGATGCAAGCAGGGGCATAATTTTTATAAGTAACACACTGCCTCTCACATCTGATGCATTACAGGAGGTGACTCACTTCCCAAACACTAAGCAAACCTTTGCAAAGACCTTGTTTGCAGGGATCAGGACCCTGGGAATAGCTAAGGTGCAGAGACTTTTTCCTTTGGGTTACAAGGTGAAACCCTGCCCACATTAACAGTGAGGACCAGCTTGTAGACATGCAGGGAGTACTTGTTTGTCTGCCACATGAACATCCCTGTGTAGGTACACTCATTGTAGCTTAAGTTGACTCTTTTCAGTTCCCACTGACTGGAACTAGGTGTAGGTAAGCCTGTGATTTGTGTTTCTGTTGGGGTTTTTTTATGCAGAATAAGAAAAGCTGTGCTGGGCTTTTTGCTGCTTGAACCAGCTGGGATGAAAGGGTTGGGTGCGTCTTTCCCTGTAGATTAGTTGCTGTCATTTGAGGGATTTTGAGTGTCACAGCTGATGGATCTCAGTCCAGGTCCTGGGTTAGGTCTGTCCACATCTCACAACCTTGCTCCCTGTCCTGTTAGTCAGATTGAGGACAGAGGGTCTGGTTCAAAGCCCATGAGGAACAGTTTAAGTCAATGGAAAGACTGTAGCTCTCCTGGGGTTTAGATCAGGTCCAAGTAGTATGTACAGACCTGCTGAACTTGCCACTTTACTTCAGTGGTGCTTGCTAATGGACATACAGGGAGATGCTTGTATTACCTCTCGAGCAACCCTGGAGTGGAGGGAAGCCTGCTGCTGGATGGCTTGGGGGGCGACTGGCTGTATTGTTACCCATACTGTACCTATTCTGTAGAGACTAATTCCAGCTCCCTTGCTAAATCCCAATGCTAAGTTCAGTTCCCAAAACACTTTTTGAAAACAAGTTCCTTTATTACAGCAAAGTTCCCTCAAAGGAACCAAAAAAGCAGGTAGCATTGGAGAAAAGCACAGTGTATCAAATATAGCCCATTAGGAAAGCGAGCAATTTCAGGAGATTGATGGCTTGTAGGGAAGAGGCTAGAAAGGACTGAGAGCTCCCATTTGGTGCCTGGGTTTTATTGCTGGTGCTGATGTCTGAGACTGGCACAAAAGAACAATGCATGTCTGTCACCACTGAGCTGTGGTGTGAGTGGTACCCACTAGGGTCTGGTTCCACTTACAGCAGCCATGGAGAAGCTAGCTCCCTTATCTTAGGTGAGTTGATGACTTGGCTGAAGGGCTGAGCTCAATCCCGGGCAGTGTCCCCTGTGCATCGCATGCTTGCCTGTAAATGCAGAGCTTGAAGCAGCCAGTCCTCTGGTCAGAGGAAACCACAGTTGCCAGTCATTAGCATTGGCTCTAATGTCTATCCTTTCAGGGGGATCACAGCTTAGGGGGAGCTTTGGCCCCTTAACTTCTCTCTTCATGGTGCTGTAACTAATAGGTGGGGACTCATGCTGACTGGTGCTATGCAGAGGAAACCTGCCAGTGGCTTCTGGCTGAGGCACCATATTGGGTCTGGAAGCTCTGGGGTCAGTCTGGCTCCACCACCTGCCTCTTGGGTAACTTTGGACAAGGCACTTAATCCCAGTTTCCTGTTGTAAAGAAAGGATTTTTCTCCCATTATTTTGCTTTCAGGCTCTCCAGGGCTTGTCCCTTTGCTGTGTGCATGTACCATGTGGCCTGCTGGGGCTCCAGTCTTGGTTGTACTTCTGCCATCACCATGGAAAGTCTCTCTCAAAGCATGGGCTCTGTTCTGTGTGCCTGTCCAAAATGGATGAGATTCATAGATCCGATGAGGAGGTCAAATACCTCCTTACTGAGAGGTACTCGGGAGATCCACTGAGTGACCTTGACAAGTCCTCTCTCTGCACTATATGTTTCTATTCTTCCTCCTCCCCCTCCCCCCAGCCTTGACCTTGTCTGCTCAAAGCCCTTTGGGGCAGGGTCTGCTTCTTATTTTTGTTTATGGAGCACTTAAGCAGAGCTGGGATCTTGTTTCCTGCTGCTACTAGAATCTAGGTAACAATATTATGAATTATGCAGTTTCAGAACAATGCTGAAGGACTGTAGGTGAGCACAAATACATCAGCATCTCCCCGTGACTTTGGATAAAGTAGACCTGGCTTCAGGAGGGAGGTGTCTTACCAGGTGGCTGGAGATGCAAGCTGGCACCAGACTGATTGTGATACCGGTATCAGAGCCTCATCCTGGATCCCTGGGCTCCACATGCTCAGTAAAGATCTGCCTCTTGCCACTCTTCTGGCCTGAAGCCACCTCCCCCCTTGCTGGTGAAGCCAACCCAAAGAGATCCCTTTCTCCCAATGTGAATGCAAAGGAAAATGACAGTCCAGTCCTTGAAATGGAGCGTTTGGGTCAGGAAGATCCCTCAGTAGCTGTCCTGTCCTGGTCTCCCTTGGCGACTTTCAGATCAAATGTGATGGCTTTAAAATGAGATTCCTCTCCCTCCCCTCCTGCTTTTTGCAGAGAGCCTGCACTGCAGGTTGAAGCTAGTGAAGGGGGAGGGGGAGGTAGTTAACAGAGGGAACTTTACCAAGCTGTGCTCATTCAGCTCTGTGCCTTGCCAGCCATCAGCACCAATAGAGCTTGTGGGATGAGAGCAGCTGGCAATTTGGTTGATGTATGAGGCAGATTAAGGATGCTTCCTGCAGTCCTGCGGTGCTGACGCCAGACGGCATTTTGTGGTGACTTGGCCGCGGGCAGGGCACAGAAGGGCAGCAGTGAGAGGCAGGCCAGGCGCCGAGCTCTGCTGCCCTGCCACACGTCGCAGCAGATAGCAGGGTTCTGATCTACAGAGCTCTCGGTTCCACGGCAGCTTTTGCAGATGATTCATAAACTGGAGTTGCAACAGATCCTGAGATAAAGTCTGCCTAGAGCTGGAGTCTGTCTCTAATATGCTTTTCACTGCAATAGGAGTGCTCAGCCACAATAATCTCCTGAGAGGTGCTGTGAGCCCAGGGTTGGACTGGCAACCTCAGTACTGCACTGAGCTGGAATCCAGGGATGGGCATTTGTATGTACAGAGTTGCCATTGGGAAAACAAGGGCGGCTTTGCTGCAACCTAAAGGTCTGATCTAGCACCTGTTAAACCAGTTGAGGTCCTCCCAGTCTTTCCAATAGATATCAGAAGGGGCTGAGCATGACAGAAGTAGCTTATATCCAACACAGCAAGCCCCAGTGAACCACATTGCTCAGTCCCTGACTTCAGCAAGAGTAGGATAAGGCAGGTAAAGGGTATAGGATTTGACTCGACAGGTAGCAAACACTTCTGCATATTAGCAACACACCTAGAGGAAGCAAAGGTGAGCATTTAGGAAGATCTGCTTGTTTTGCTGATGCTTGGTTTTCCTTTAGTCTCCTGGCCTCGGCACATCCTTTTGCTTACGTTCAATTTTCTGGCATCCTACAAGCCTCTACAATTAAGCTCCATTTAGCAATTCGGCTGGATTTTGCAATGAACAATTCTGGCATGATTGTGTGTGTGTGTATATGGCTTTGCCAGGGCTTTTTTTTTTCCTTGTTTGTAAAAACCAGGGAAGACCAGCCAAGACCAGTCATCGCCAAACTGCAGAGGGAAAAAGTCAGAGCCTAATTCTGCATTAGGTTCAAAATTAATCTCTGTATCATCTCCTTCCAAACTGGAGATTGTACTGTAGTATTGTCCTTGTGATGCCAGCATCTGGTGTTGTTCTATGCCTTCGGTTGGAGTACATTGGCAGCAAGCCACAAGACCTGGAAACAACTCCTCTCCCCACCCCCTTCTTGCATTTAGTCTCAGATCTAGTGAGGATCTTGTTTTTGTCCTGCACTTCACTATTCATGGCTCAGCAGAGATTCAGGTTTACGGGGAGCTGCCCGAGTCTCCTCCTGCGGTCCATGGAGGAACAAAAGAGGAAGCTCATAGAGCTGGATTCTAAATATGTACCTTTGCAAAGGGTTTTCAGGAGGTGGCCAGGGCAGGTGGCAGAACAATTGCTTTCACATGGGGAGCTCAATCTTGCTCACATTGAATTGCCATGGCAAGGGTCCAGTAGCACTCGCTGAAGCAGGGACAAGGGCTGTATGTGTGTGTTCCTGGCACAGGCTTGCATAAAGCTATGTCTGTGCTGCAGTTAGTGTGACTGCAGACCTGCCTGAGCTGGTGTAAATCTAGCTAGCTTGGGTACCCAAGCTACCTAAAGCCAGAGATGCAGGGCTTTACAGGAGTTGCACAAACCCACCTGGTATATAAGCTAGTGAAATGTAAACTAGCTCAGGCATGTCCTACAGGAGCTGTTCACTTCTGCAATTTGGACTTGACCAGGGGCAAAGAGCCTCAGCCATTACTCGTGATCTTTAGAGGCGTTACACTCAGAGGCCAGGGGAGTTGTAATCTGTAGCCTGGCTTAAGGGTCTCCATTTGATCCTGGCCAGATAAGAAGGGGGCCTGGTAAGGGGGCCTGGTTTTCTAGCATCACTGCTGGAAAGCTCTGAACACGACAGAAAGTGGCTATGCTGGAGGCAGCATGGTCTGAGGCTGCGTGGTACAGCACGTGACTGCTAGCAAATGCCAATGTTGCAAGTCACTCTTGCTCTGTGCCCCCTAACCACCACCACCATGTGAAACTGCCTCCCTTCTCCATAAGCTGGGCTACCTAGCTGACCTACCTATCCCATGATGCCCCATGGCTTTTCCCCTTGGTGAGGAGAGGCAGTACACCATAGCAGACACATGGCTGCAGTGCATCATGGGACAAGATGAAATCTGGCCGGGGGCCCCATAGAGGTGTCTGGATTGCAGCCACCTCCACCTCTCCAGGGAACCACAGCCCCTCTGAGAATTGGTTTAGGGGCATTTGAGTTTTGAATTTTAATGTTCTTCAGCAAATGGGCACCACGCGAGTTTTTTGTAAGCGCGGTCATGGTGTAGGCAGGGACGTGGGAAAGACCCTGGTGTTGCCATTGCTATCAGGCTTAGGGGTTTGTGTGCTGAGTCCTAGGCAAGAAAGTTATGAGGTCAAGGCTGGGTGTCTGCCCAGAACTCCCCCTGGACAGGGGCGTGCAAGAAAGTTTCATCTGGATATTTTTCTTGCTGGGGTCACTTGATCCCAGTTGACTTCCTGCCTATGGCGAGGGGGTGGGGTGGGGGTGGGCAACTGGACTTGATCTCACGAGGTCTCTTTCAGGCCCTAATGTCTATGACATCTATATTCTCAAGAAGGTCCACTGCATTGAATAATGGGTCTGGCCAGAGGCTTAGGTCACGCAACTGCAGGACCCACCAGGCACTGTTCAGAACCTGGTCCTGACTGGGGTGTCTCCAGGAGTGCCCAGCTCTTCAATGCATGGGGGCCAAGGCAGGACTTAAGGCAGGCTGCCCTGATATCTTCCAGGGCAGTCTGCCTTAAGTCACTAGTTTAACTAGCTCCAGAGCCCCACATAACAGTTGTTGCAAGAACAAATGAGTTGCAGCACAGCTATAGATCTAGGGAGCTAGATCTATTTGCTTTCATGAGCAGAACATTTCTTTGTATCTTAATGGGCCAGTCTGGCTTTGTCATCTCTACTGACAAAGACCTTCCTTAAATAGTTGGAATAAAATGGCAGAGAGCGGGGAGAGTCAAGGGAAACTAATGGCTAGCATGCTAAGGGTGGGTAAATTCATTCTGTGCAGGCATATGCTGCAACTGAGACCTAATCTAGGGTTGAGATTTAATTTTACATGACCTTCAAGATGATTCCCTGATTTCTTGTCTTCCAAGATCTTAAGTGTCTTAATCCACTTAACCCAGGAGGTGCACAGTCCCACCAGAGGGAATGCCCTGTTGGACCTGGTCCTGGCCACAGGCGATGATCTGGTAAGGGGGCTCCAGGTCCTGGACCACCTGGGTGATAGCGATCATCACTTGCTGGAATTCATCATCCAGCGCAGGGTGTCAAGGGCCTGCAGCAAGGCGGTAGCCCTAGACTTCAAGAGGACCAACTTCAATGAGTTGAGGAGATTGGTGGGAGAGGCGCTGGGGTTCTCGAGGGCAGGGGAACTCAGTGCCCAAGATCGTTCCTTAAGGAGACGATACTCAGGGCCCAAGGGGTGACGACCCCAACAAGAAGCAAGGGGGGCAAGAGTGCCCAAAAGCCTTCCTGGCTCACTCACCAAGGATGTCCGGGAACGCTTAGTTGCCAAAAAGGCGGCGTACACCTGGTGGAAGGGGCGGGCTATCTCCAAAGAGGAGTATACCTCCACTGCTCGGGCCTGTAGGGGGGCTGTTAGGAAAGCTAAGGCGGACATAGAGCTAGGACTAGTGTCCAAGGTCAAAGATAATAAAAAGTCCTTTTTCAAATATATAGGGAGGATGAAGAAGGCACCGGGAAATGTGGGGCCCCTGCAAGATGCGCTGGGCAATCTGGTGGTTGCGCCAGAGGAGAAGGCAGACCTCTTTAACAAATTCTTCACCTCCGTTTTCTTGTGCAGGGACCGGGACTCCCCCACCGTGATTCAAGACGGACTTGAGGGGAACGCCTCAAGACCTAAGTTCGAGGAGGACTGGGTTAGAGTGCTTCTGGAGGGGCTGGACGTGTTCAAGTCAGCAGGTCCGGATGCTCTCCACCCCAGGGTGTTGAGGGAGCTAGCAGGGGTTATTGCTGGGCCCTTGGCACGGCTTTATGAGCATTTGTGGTGCTCGGGCCAGGTGCCAGATACCCAATGTGGTCCCCATCTTTAAAAAAGGGAGGAGGGAGGACCCGGGCAACTATAGGCCCATCAGTCTTACCTCAATCCTGGGAAAACTCTTTGAGAAGATCATCAAGGAGCACATCTGTGATGGGCCGGCATCGGGGATGATGCTCGGGGCAACCAGCACGGTTTCATTAGGGGCAGGTCATGTCAGACCAACCTGATTGCCTTTTATGATCAAGTCACAAAAGTATTGGATGCAGGTGTCACTGTGGATGTAGTCTTTCTGGACTTCAGCAAGGCCTTTGACACTGTCAACCACCCCATCCTCATTAAAAAATTGGTGACTGTGGCATTGATGCCTACACAGTCAGATGGATTGCTAACTGGCTGAAGGGTTGTACTCAGAGGGTGGTGGTGGACGGGTCATATTCGACCTGGGGGGAAGTGGGCAGTGGAGTCTCCCAGGGCTCAGTCCTTGGGCCCGCACCGTTCAATTTCTTTATCAGCGATTTGGACGACAGGGTGAAAAGCAACCTGTTCAAATTTGCTGATGATACCAACATTTGGGGTGAGGTGGGCACGCTAGTAGGGAGGGAAAGACTGCAGAAAGACATAGATCGGTTGCAGGGGTGGGCTAACAAACAGGATGCGTTTCAATAGTGACAAGTGCAGGGTGCTGCACTTGGGCAGTAGTAACCGGCAGCACACTTATAAGATGGGAAACTCCCTTCTTGAGAGCACGGAGGCAGAAAGGGATCTTGGAGTCATCATTGACTCCAAGATGAACATGGGCCGACAATGCGAGGTCACGGTCAGCAGGGCTAACGTGCAGAGCCCTATCGTGCATCCACAGGTGCGTCTCAAGTAGGGCCAAGGAGGTGATCTTCCCCCTCTATGCGACATTGGTCAGGCTGCAGCTGGAGTAGTGTGTCCAGTTCTGGGCACCCCACTTCAAGAGGGATGTGGACAACATTGAGAGGGTGCAGAGGAGGCCACCCGCATGATCTGGGGACAGCAAGGCAGACCCTACAATGAGAGTCTACGGGACCTGAATCTGTTCAGCCTTCACAAGAGAAGGCTGAGGGGGGACCTGGTGACTGTCTATAAACTCACTAGGGGGGACCAGAAGGGTTTGGGGGAGACCTTGTTTCCCCTAGCGCCCCCGGGATAACAAGGTATAACGGCCACAAGTTGTTGGAGAGTAGGTTTAGATTAGACATCCGTAAGAATTACTTCATAGTCAGGGCGGCTAGGACCTGGAACCAACTTCCAAGGAAAATGGTGCTGGCTCCTACCCTGGGGGTCTTTAAGAAGCGGCTCGATGCCTACCTAGCTGGGGTCACTTGAGCCCAGTTTTCTTCCTGCCCAGGCAGGGGGTCGGACTTGAAGATCTACAAGGTCCCTTCCGACCCGACTTCTATGATTCTATGAAGATCTATCCCAAGTTTGTCCATTTCTCTCCTGCAAAGGACAGGTGTCAGACAGTCTGTGGGAATCCACCAGGCTCCCTCTCCGCACCCTCCTGTCCTAGTGGTCACACCTGGAGGCAGTGCAGTGCAGTGGGCAGAGCACGTGAGTTGGGTTCTATTCTCAGTTCTGTTCCTGAGCTTCTTTGTAACCCTGTGAGTCTAGCCCTTCCCTGGGCCAGACTCCCAGTTACTCAGCACTGTTTTGGGGTCTAGATTCTGCTCCCCCCGCCCAAATCCTTGACTTCCTTTTAGGCACCTAAAAGTGAGGGGGATAGACTTACAAAGGAGCTCAAAATGTCCTAACGTGACACAGGTATCAGCGAACCCAGCACGTGGATATGGAATTGCCTGGAAAATGTTCTGCTTGTGAGACTGAGCTTCTATGCCTCAGGTTCCCCAGGTATAACTGAGGCTTTTTTGCTGCTTAGTTATCTTTTGCAAAGTGCCTTGAGATCTGGGGCTGAAATGCTTCTGTACATGCATCCTCAGGCTTATTGTTCGTGAGCTGTGTCCTAAGCGCTCGCAAACTGACCTGCAGGCTGAGCAGCTTGGACAGGGCTGAGCACTTTTCCATGGAAGCCCTTGTACTCATGAGCAGTGACAGACTTGCTTGTACACGTGACAGGTGTTTAGTCCTAAGGGTTTTAGTTTATGCCTCCTAAATCAAAATGGTGGGTTTTTAACTGAAACTCACCATTTAATTTTTGTTATGTTACCGTGAGGGGCCTAATTCATTTTTTGCTGTAGCCAGAGCCTGCCCACGGCTAGGGGTTGAGCTGCCAGTGGGCCGAGCAGCCCCTGAGTTGTGGCGGGCCCCTGGTCCTTCCCTCCATGGCGGTGGTGTCCCCCAGGGCCACCTGGGACAGCTGCTGGTGAGCCAGGTGCTGCCCCAGCTTGGAGGCAGTAGCCGCCCTGATCCAAAGGTTCCCTGAGCCCGCCTGGGGAGCACTACCTAATGGACTTCCAGCAGGTAGGCTCAGGGAACAGTTGGATCAGGCTGGGTGTTGCCTCTGAGCTGGGGCAGCACCCGGCCCACTAGCAGCCTGTCTGAGTGACCTTGGGGAACACAGCTGCTGTGGAGGAAAGGACCGGAGGCCCTGCAGTTTGGGCTGCTCAGCCCACCAGCAGCTCACCCCCCAGCCACAGGAGAGGCAGGTAGGCTCTGCCGGGGCGAAAAAAAAAGCATTGGGCTCCTTGCCACTTCTGCTTTCAGTAGATGTGAGGGGCCCAATCCTTTTTTTTCTGTGGAGCCTACCCACTTCTCCCATGGCCAGGGGCCAAGCTGACAACTGCAACACATCATTGCAAACTCATCTAAACCCCCCCAAACTGGTGCATGTGTGATATCATTAAGCCACACAAATGACATTTTTGTTGCATGTACATTGTGATGACTGTCATGTGTACAAGTGCCCCCAGAATCTATTGCAAACATTTGTTGTCTGCAGCCTGGGCAGCAGCTATCCCTGCTCTGCATCATAAATGCTCCCCAGCACTCATACCAGCCCTCCTGTGACCCATCCAGACTCTGCTCCCTGGGCTGGAAGGGACATGACTATTCATTTGCTCTCCAGTGCCTGCTCTCATCCCTCTAGATGATCAGATCTTGTTTTGCAGTGTATGCCCTTTACCAGGCTGTCTGGCTGGTACAAATCCTCCCCCCCCATCCCAATCCCCTTTTTTGTTGCAACAGATAGAAATATCTCACCTATTTGTCCTTGTCACTTTCATCTCTGCTTTATCCATAAACGAAGGACATGAGCTGTGGGCCACACTGGGTTTCAGGCTTATTCCAGCTTATTGTTATCAAAGTTTCCCTTTTCTTATTTTATTTTTGAAAACCAATGCAAAAAAATCCAACTACTCTCTTCAGTAGAGAGCAAGGAACAGATCTTTTATTGCTGCTTGAGTCTGTCTTTTGGCTGGGGAGTACATGGGTCTGGAGTTGCTAATACAGACTGTATTCACTGAGGAAAAAGGTAATCTTCACTCTGTCTTTACAGCACCAAATACAAAATGGGCCACATCACTATGGCTCATGAAGGTGCAATATAAATAAATAGTGTATAAAAATCTGATTGGAGTTGACGTGTTCTTGACATTTGGAAAGTGACTTCACAGCGTCTGCATTGGCTCTGTGCATCTGTTCTGCTGCCAGGGTACAGTATGGGGTACGTATATATTTCAATACCATTCACTTAACCACAGTCGGCTTTTCCAGCACTGCTGGCACTTCCTATCTGACAGGCCAGCAGGCTGGGCAGGAACATTTTTGGGGCTGAATCATTTGGTGACCTTGCCCTGCAAAATTTCCAGGCAAGTTTTGTGTGTGTAGGTGCAAATGCATCAAACTCTCAAGTGAGTGGTGGTGGACAGATCAGTTTCTACCTGAAGAAATGTAGGCAGTGAAGTCCCCAAGGCTCTGTCCTGGGGCCAGTACTGTTCAACATCTTCATTAGTGACTTGGATGAGGGAGTAGAAAGCACCCTGTCCAAGTTTGCTGACGACACCAAACTGTGGGGGAGGTAAACAAACTAGAGGGCAGGGAGCGAATCCAGGCTGATTTGGACAGGCTGGGGACATGGGCAGAACAGAATAGGATGCAGTTTAACAAAGATAAGTGTCATGTGTTGCACCTGGAGAGGAAGAATCATCAACAATCCTATAGCCTGGGAAGTACCATCCTAAGTAGCACAACTGCAGAAAGGGATGTGGACTCCAAAATGAACATGAGTCACCGATGTGATGAAGTAATAAGTAAAGATAACCACACTTTCTTGCACAAGTAGGTGCATCACAAACAGGTCTAAGGAGGTGATACTTCCCCTCTATGTGGCATTGGTCAGGCCACAGCTGGAGTACTGCATCCAGTTTTGGGCACTGCATCTCAGGAGGGATGTAGATAACCTGGAAAGGGTTCAGAGGAGGGCCACCCATCTGGTTAAAGACATACAGAAAAAATCCTATGAGGACCGATTGAAGGACCTGAACCTCTTCAGCCTCTGCAAGAGAAGGCTGAGAGGTGATCTTGTAGCCATCTACGAACTCATCGGGCAGGGGGGACAGCAGGAAATAGGGGATATGATGTTTACCAGGGCACCCATCAGGGTAACTAGAAACAATGGTCACAAACTGGAGGAGAGCAAATTCAGATTGGACATCAGGAAAAAATTCTTTACAGTGAGGGTTGCTAAAATACGGAATATGCTTCCAAGGGAGGTGGTGCTGTCCCCTTCCTTGGAGGTATTTAAGAGATTGGACAGACACTCTGCTGGGGTCATCTGACTCAGTGCTCTTTCCTGCCCAGGGCAGGGGGTCGGACTCGATGATCTTTTAGGTCCCTTCCAATCATAAAATCTATGAAATCTCTCTCAGCCAATTTCAAATCATGGCTGCAGCTGATGCTTTAAATGAAGTGGCTTGGTCTCAGCAATCGCATTGGGCTTGTGTGGGTTCCAGGGGTCTGACCTTGTCTACTCAATAAATACCTTACTGAGCTTTGGGGAAGAGATGGCTGGAATCCTGACTGCTCCGACTGGTTACCAGCACTCTTGCCCTAAATGCCATCTACAGACTCCATTCGATCTATTCCTCACTGCCCATCCTGAAGCACTAGGAAACAGCTGGTGCACCCCTCCCCAGAAGTGACTGCATTTCAGTGGCAAGTGAGTCTTTCTAAGTCACAAAGTAGTTCTAGATAATTTGTGCTGAAAAGCGCAATAGAAATGTAGTTAGACTTGGAGCATCCCAGATGAGTTTGTTTTTGGCTTAAGGTTCCCTCCGTTTAAGTTTAGGGGCAGCAACTTACAATCAGCGCAGGCTCCCGAAGTAGGCCCTGAGTACTGAGAAAGGGATTTAGCTTCGTTAGTTCAATGAAAGGGTGGAATTCAAACCAGCTGGGTCAAGGTGTTGCAGAGATCCATGCCAATGCTCCTGGCTTCTGCCAACACAATGGTGCATTCATTTTAATAAACTGGGGTATTAAAAACAAAAACAAACAAGCAAACAAAAAACCTCCCCAGCATATGCTAATCAATGTAGTACCCTCCATGGGGGCATGGCTATATCCACAGGAGAGCATTTCATTTGGCCTATCTTTTTTTGTATCTCCATCTAGAGGCAAAAGCAACTTTTTGTGATGTAAGAAGGCAGTGTTGTCCAATAGATCTGGTCTGGGACACCTGAGTTCTCTTGGATCTGCCACTAGCTTGCTCTTTGGCCTTGCATGAATCACTGCATCCCTGTGTCTCAGTTCTCCACATCAGTGAAATAGGGACAACAATGCTGCCCTGTTCTGTAAAGCCTACTTCAATTTGTAAGAAATGGGTAATAGACTGAAATGCCAACCAACATGCCATGACAACCCGCTCTAAGAGCTTACTAGATTCAGTCACAAATTACACCGGTGAGTAGCACTGGTTCTCGGAGCACTTTCCAGCAGTGGATCTCAGTGATCCAAAGGGATCATTGTCATCACCCTCCTTGGTTGTTGCTCCCTAACATGTTTATGGAGAACAGTCCTAACCTCTCAGCCTTTGCTTGGCTGGACTACATAAGCCAAACTTTTTCAGTCTTGCTGCACAAAACAGGTTTTCCCATTGCTTGATCATCTTAGTACCCTTTCTCTGCACTTGGGCCAGTTGCAATTCCAGGGCTAGGATGTACTGCCAGTTCTCTGCCATCCTGTGACTGCCTGGTACATCCAGGTCTTTCCCCACCTCAGTGGGTAATTCCAGCTGATGAGTTCTCAGCTTGTTGCAGGAATTCTTCTTCTTAGCCCTTCAGCTCATGACCTTGCACTTCCTGTTGTTGGACTGCTTGCAGTTTCTGCTACTCCAGTCCTCAAAAAAATCCAGGTTTGCACATAGTCTAACTTTCCTCTGTGTTGATGATGGCCCCTAATTTTGTGGCCCTAGCAAACATCACCAGCACATTCCTACTTCTTGGAGATCATTTGTGAAAATATTTAATAAGATCAATCCCCAAACCAATCCTTGAGAACCACTGGTAACTTCCCTCAGCTTGATGCTTTCCTTTCAGTCCTAGCCATTATCAACTCCCCTTTTTAATAGTCCTCATCTCAACATTTTCACTAATTTCCCCTGTGGCAGCGCATTGATTACTTAGCTGAAGTCTAGCTACATAGATTTACCATGTTTAGAAAACCAGTTATCTTATCCACGAGCGGTGCCAGGTTAGTCTGGCACAATTTACCTTTGGCAAACCTAAGCTGTATTTTGTCTCATTTTCCATTTACTACCTTTTGTAGCTTTTAATTATTCTTCCCTTCAAAATTTTGTTTTAAAGCCTAATGTGTTTGAGGTCGAATTTAATAAGCCCATAGCAGCCTGGATGATATTTCCCTTGCACTTTTTTTTTTTAATATACAATCCAACTTTAGCTGGTCTCCAGTAACTTTGTCCCACTCCTGACTTGGTTGGATTATTAAAAACACTTTCTACTGGGTTGTGGTTGCATGTGCCCATGCCTTCAGATTTGAGATGGAGATCGTAGGTTCCCCTGCCTAGACCTGAATGTATTGAGTCCTTTTGAGTTTGCTTCTACGTTGGTTCCATTTCCAGACCTTCCTTCCTTCTCTCCACCTTGCCTTTGCAACCAGTGAGACCTAAGGCAAAGTATTTATTTAGCTTTTTGAGCCACACCTCAGTTATCTTTGATCTCTGCCCCATCCTCACTGCACAGTGGCCCTGCTTTTCTGTTCTTTGCTTTCATTTTATTTATGTCTGAATAAGCTTGTGCTGTTTGTTTTTTTAATTTCCTTTAAGGTTTAACTGAGCTTGACTTCTGACAATTCACTATATCTTTATTCCTTGACCTCTAGGGCATTGCTTTCTTTCCTGATCAGTACTTTATCTCTCTCCTTTTATTCTCTCTACTTTATTCTTAATCTTCTTGAAATGGTGGTTCATTCAGAAAGAAATGGCCTCATACCTAAGAAGTTTTCCCCTTGTTTGCAGTACAAATTCCAGGTTTATTTATTATTTTTATTCACCTCTTGACTCAAAAATTTTAGGTCACCTCTACATTTCAATCCCTCAGCTCCTCTGGCCAGCTGGCATCACAAACTAGTTCCCTAAGTTTATTGGAGTTTGTCTTTGCAGCTGAAAATCTCGGTTGCACATCTACTTCTGATTTATCCTTTTGATTTAACTTAAACTGAATCAGTTCAGAATTGCTTGGTTCAAGGTTATTTTTCTATGATCAGCTCCTTTCCAACAGACCAAAACTAAGATTAATACAGCATTGCTTCTTCTTGGTCCTGAAACTGAAGAAACCTCTGGGGTATCCCACCTGGAAATATCTGGGTCCTATTTATAGTTTTCCAATAGACCTTTTGAATGTTGGTCTCCCCTAATGACATGACAAAGGGTAGGTAGTATTGAAGTGATATTGTAACCGTGATGATCCAGGAAATGCAAGAGGCTAGAGTTCATGTGGGGGATCTTTTTATTGGACCAACTGTGTGGCTGGGATTGGATTTAGACAAGCATCTGGGTATTGGGGAGGATCGAGGAAGAATAATGTGATACCCAAAAACTTGTCTAAATCCTATCCCAGCCAGGCAGTTCGTCCAGTAAAAGCTCACACACACGCAAACCCTAACCTCATAATTCAGGGTAATGTTTCTCTCTCCTTTTTCCTACTCAGACCTTGGTGTTCTGGAGGAGGATCTAAGCTTGGGTGTTCTGTTGAAGAAAAGGCAGCGACACTTCCAAAGCTTGCTCCTGGCTAGCACGAACAAGAATGAAGGGAAAAGAGGGGAAGAGGGCAGGGGTGCAAGGGAGGGGCAGATTGAGGCCCCCAGTCTCACCTCCATCCTTGGTAAAGTCTTTGAAAAAATTATCAAGACTCACATTTGTGAGAGCCTGGCAGGGCAAATTATGCTGAGGGGAAACCAGCACGGGTTTGTGGCGGGCAGATCGCGCCTGACCAACCTAGTCTCTTTCTATGACCAGGTTACGAAACGCCTGGACACAGGAGGAGGGGTGGATGTCGTATACCTAGAATTCAGGAAGGCCTTCGATATGGTATCCCACCCCATACTGGTGAACAAGTTAAGAGGCTGTGACGTGGATGACTACACAGTCTGGTGGGTGGCGAATTGGCTAGAGGGTCGCACCCAAAGAGTCGTGGTGGATGGGTCGGTCTCGACCTGGAAGGGTGTGGGCAGTGGGGTCCCGCAGGGCTTGGTCCTTGGACCGATACTCTTTAATGTCTTCATCAGTGACTTGGACGAGGGAGTGAAATGTACTCTGTCCAAGTTAGCAGATGACACAAAGCTATGGGGAGAAGTGGACACGCCGGAGGGCAGGGAACAGCTGCAGGCAGACCTGGATAGGTTGGACAAGTGGGCAGAAAACAACAGAATGCAGTTCAACAAGGAGAAATGCAAAGTGCTGCACCTAGGGAGGAAAAAATTCCAGCACACCTACAGCCTAGGGAATGACCTGCTGGGTGGCATGGAAGTGGAAAGGGATCTTGGAGTCCTAGTGGACTCCAAGATGAACATGAGCCGGCAGTGTGACGAAGCCATCAAAAAAGCCAATGGCACTTTATCGTGCATCAGCAGATGCATGACGAATAGGTCCAGGAAGGTAATACTTCCCCTCTATCGGGCGCTGGTCAGAGCAGTTGGAGTACTGCGTGCAATTCTGGGCGCCACACTTCAAGAAGGATGCGGATAACCTGGAGAGGGTCCAGAGAAGGGCAACTCGTATGGTCAAGGGCCTGCAGACCAAGCCCTACGAGGAGAGACTAGTGAAACTGGACCTTTTCAGCCTCCGCAAGAGAAGGTTGAGAGGCGACCTTGCGGCTGCCTACAAGTTCATCACGGGGGCACAGAAGGGAATTGGTGAGTATTTATTCACCAAGGCACCCCCGGGGGTTACAAGAAACAATGGCCACAAGCTAGCAGAGAGCAGATTTAGACTAGACATTAGGAAGAACTTCTTCACAGTTCGAGTGGCCAAGGTCTGGAACAGGCTCCCAAGGGAGGTGGTGCTCTCCCCTACCCTGGGGGTCTTCAAGAGGAGGTTAGATAAGCATCTAGCTGGGGTCATCTAGACCCAGCACTCTTTCCTGCTTATGCAGGGGGTCGGACTTGATGATCTATTGAGGTCCCTTCCGACCCTAACATCTATGAATAGTGAGGGAGGAGGGGAACTGGGGCTGAGGCAGGTGCTGCCCAGCCACAGTGAAGCATGGGATAGAGCTGTGAGCAGCTATTCTGGGGCCACGTGGGGCGGGACTGCATGTGGCTTCCTCCACTGCATGCACACACAGGGGAGGCATGGGGGAGGGTGCCCCCCAGATCTGTGCATGAGCTGACAGGGGGCTGGGCCAGGGTGGCACTGGGCTCTTCCTGGCTGGGGGGCTGTGCTCGAGGCAGGCAGCGCTGGGAGGGGGGCTACAGTGAATTCTGAGGTGGCTGTAGCTCATCCCGTAGTCCTGCTCCAAGTGCTGCTGCCACCCGCCCCAAGCACAGCCCCAGTCCAACCCCCTCCCTGCCGCTGAGAAGAGCCTGGCGCTGCTCCTGGCCCTAGCCTGCAGTGGCAGCCTGCCCTTGCCCTGTGCACAGATCTGGGGGGGCACACGCCTCCCATTCCTCCCCTGGGAGTGCACACAGTGCTGGGAGCCACTCCCCCTCCCCACACCAGCTGCTTGTGGCTCCATCCCATGCCCTGCCCTGCCTGGCCAGCACCTGCCCCAACCTCAGTTCCCCTCCTCCCTCACTGTAGGGGCCTCGATCTTCCCTCCCCCATGCCCCTTCTCCCCCACCCCCAACAGACATACCAGCTGCTCTCAAAGCTGCCAAGCTTCATATTGGTAACTGGACTGGTATTAGCCAATATGGCTCATTAATATATTGGCCCAAAAAATCTTTACTGGTGCACCCCTACTAAATATATTTTACCTTGGCTTGAGCCCCCACCCAGACCACCTGGGAAACTAAATGAATTACAGGCGATCCTTGCCATTCACGGGGAGGATATGTTCTTGTATCCCCCACAAATGGCGAAATCCGCAAATAAGGTGTTGTGTTCATGAACACCGTCTGTGTTCATGAACTCAGTGACTCCAGCAGCTTGGGGGGGGGGGGGGTGGCGTACACGGGTGCTCTGGCGACTGCGGGAGTGTGGCAGCAGCGGCAGGAGCTCGGTGGTGGCAAGCGCGGAGGTCCCGAGGAGCTCGTTTAAGTGTGTTTAAGAAGCGGGTTTGGCATTTGCAAATATTTGAAACAACGAATGCCGATCCCATAAATAGTGAGGGTTTCCTGTACTAGGGTATCCTGCATAAACAAAAACCCACCTTCACAAACAGTGTAAAAAGAAAAAGACAGATTTATTACAGAAAACAGAGGACAACATAAAATGCAATTTAAAACACTACTAACTAAAAGACATAGCCTTTAGGTTGTGCTACACCAGGGAAAGCTGCTAGGGAGCACGGGTCCTTGCGTGGTGCAAGGGGCCCCTTGCTGCTCTTGGAGGGATGGTAGCATGCCAACCTTTGTTCCCCTGGGGAGGCTGTATGTGTGTGGGGAGTGACTGCAGCTCCCAACAGCGCACACTCCCCAAAACTTCTGGGCTATATGTCCTGCTGAAACAAAACTACAGGAAAAACTCCAAGGTGATTAGTGGCCACAGCCAGCCCAGCCACACAGCTTGACTAGAGCAAAAGAAATAAGGGTGAGACCAGCCCTACCCTCTAGGCCTGGGCTGCAGGTAGTTTGGGTCACAGCTCCGCTGGGAGCAGAAAGTGGCGAACCTCAACCCCGGCCTAAAACTGGCAGAGTTAGAAACTCCTAGGTTTCAACCCTGTTTAAACTGCCAAGCCCAACTCCTGGCCATCAAACCCAAGGAACCAACACTCTTTCCCCTGGTATTAATCCTTTAAAACCTCAAAACAAAACAAAAAAGGAAGGGAGGGGGGAGAAAAGGAGGAGAGAGGAGTTGGGACAATTCTCCCTTTTGCTCCCCTCTACCTGAGCTTCCCTTTTCATTGCCTGCAGCTCCTTCTGCCTTGGAGGAGACTTCGTTCTTCAGCAGCCCCTGACAGCTTCTCTCCTCCCGCAAACCAGCCTCACTCCCCTTGTACCAGCCTCACTTCCCTTGTACCAGCCTCGCTCCCCTTCTACCCCGTTGCATGACATCACCCTGGCCTCAGCCAGTCAGAGCACCACACTCCTAGTTCCTCTCCCTACCAATCGGCCTGAAAAATCCTCTGCTTCCCCTGGCCAATGAGGCCAGAGGGTTTTACATATTTCCCAGCAAAACAGGCCCCAGCTAGCCTAGACAGAGGGCCAGTTAGCCCACATAACACACAAATGCACACCCCCAAGTGTGTGTGGGTGTTACAGTTAAATACCCAAATAAGTGCATCCTCTCCTGAGGCTACCTCTAATGACCAAGTCATAGCCGCCGGCTCTCCCTAAGGGCAGCAGGGTACTTGATGCTGAATGGCCCTAGGACGGTTCTGCCCCCTAATGAGGTCTTTATTTTACATTAATGTAACAGTTACTGCAGCGTCTTGCAGCACTCGCAGAGGAAGAGAAATACTATCTTGCCATCATTTGATTTGTGAGGGAAAGTAAAAAGGGGGGTGGGGGCAGAAATCCTCTCCTCTCCTCTAAAGCCCATGATCAGTTCTCTGCTCTGCTACTCTAGGCTGCCAGGTGGGACACTGTGATAGCATCTTGCCTCCTCTACCTCTCTAGGGTGAAGTGGTTCCTGTGGAGGCCTGGCAAAGCTCTTTTTGCAGGGGCATAGCATGGCAATCCCCCAGTGAGCTAGTAACTGGCAAATCACTGCACAAAAAAGCCCTGCAGAGTGGTTGCAAGGGGCAAGAGGCGAGGAGGGTAGTTCCACAGATCTCCCCTCTCCCCTGCACTAGGAGACAATGTGTTGCAGCTCCAGTAGAAGCAGCTCTGTAGGTGTTGGGTCTGGAAAATGCATCAAACTACAGTCAGGAGGAAAAGCAGTGCTACTCCTGGAGCTGGGGCAATAGCAACAGCCAAGTCTTCTTGCTTGGTTTGACTGCCTCTCAGTACATAGGGACATACCACCGAGCGGTGTTCAGGGTTGCCTGGCTTGGACAGACAGTGATTTGGGGTGTTCTGTTAAGGTACAAGTGAGGAAACCCTGCCTCTGAAGGTTGTGTGTGTTTTGCCAAGTGCTCCATGGCAAGGGTCCCACCAGAGGCTTTTGCCCTCTGCAAGTGGAAGGCAGGACTCTCATTTTGTATGAGGAAGAAGTCTTAGCAAAGCAGCTGCCAAGTTTCCCAGCAGAGGCTCTGGATGGGGTAAGTGGGCCATCTTTTGGGAACCAAAATCTGGGACACTTTTCAGAGGCTGCTACAGATCCCCAGCACCGGAAATGGCTTTGAAGTTGGAAATAGTAATGTAATGTAGCTGCCTTCATGAGATGCTATAAGTAGCCTGTTAGGCTCGGCTGTGGGACAGAGGCTCTTTGCTAGCATGGAGATGCATGGGGTCGGTGTGATGGCTGGGACATGGACCTTGGCTTTGGATCTTTCATTGTAGTGAAGATAGCTGGGACCCTCCTGTGTGGCCTACAGAGCTGGAACAAGACTTGCCTTCCAGGGACTCTGTGGTGAGGTGAGGCCAGGACAGAGCCCTGTAACTTGGGGCTGTCCTGTTAGCTACCTGGGGAGGACGAGCCCCAGGAGAACATATAAATTGAATTCAGCTGAGAGGCTAACAGCAAGGGGATGCCAGAGGTCAGCTCCAGGCTGAAAGTCAGGGCATACGCTGCCTCCATACAGCAGCCCCATCACTGTTGAGCTGCCCAAGTGCTGGTCTGTGCTCTGCCTGGCACCGAGCTGCCCTCTTTGCCTTTGCCCATGCTCCTATATCATTAACATGTCTGTGGTGTAGAGTGGTGTCTTTTGCCCTGGTAGCTGGGTTCAGGGGAAGTTTCAGACACTGATTGGACCCTGGATATTCCTTGGAACTAGGGAGTCTCAACTTCTTCCACACCAGAAACTCTCCCTCGGTGCTGTCCCCTCCAGCCGGCACCCTCCTTCAATAAGTGGAGTGATTATGACTGCCTGGGCCCTGTTGAGGTGGTGACCTTCCCATTCTTCCCCAGGCTAAGAGCATGCTAGGTGGTCCTGGCTGGCTGTGGGAGGACCCAAAGGTGTATGTGGAGAGCCCTGTTTGCAATGGCAGGAGTAATATCTGGTTGGCAATTGTTAAGGAGCAAATAACCCTGCAGGGAGCGGGGTTTAAGCAGAAAATGTCAGCACCTGCTGTGGAAGGGACCAGTATGAATTCCAGATTCAGCAGCGAGGCTGGCAGATGGCTGGGGAGCCCCTGGCCACGCATATATAATTCTCTTTTTAATGTCAGCACATGAGAGACGAAGCCCTTTGAAGAGTGGTTGGAACCAGGGCTTCTTAGCTGTTCCCTCAGCAGTTCTTGTGCATGTGTGTCAAGGGAGAATGGTGAGCCAGAGGGTTAACGGTCCCATTCCCCTGCTGACTTGCTCTGGCCTTGTCAGGAAGTGGACCTGTCCTCCCCAAAAAGGTTCAGAGCCTCAGTAAAAGGTACTGTATTGGCCTCAGGGAGCTGGGCTCATCTTGGCTCTGCCACTCATATGTGTGACCTTGGGCAAGTCCCTTTGCCTGTCCCTACCTTATCTAGTCTCAGGTGTGGAGACCATCCCTGGATGTTTTGTACAGCGCCAAGCTCTGATTTTACCTGGGGCCTTTCAATTACTCTGTAACACTGCTAATGCCTCACTAAAGACCCTGGGTGCAGGGTTTGAATTATGGGCGGGCTCAGGGAGGCTGAGCCCGCTTCCTCCCCCCTATAAGTGATGAGAAGCCCCCCCCCCAGGGGCAGCTGGGCAGAAACTGCTGTTTAGTGCAGGGTGGGGGAAGTGGCTCCTCCCCCTTGTCGCTGCCGGGTGCTTTGTGCTGCAGCTGCCTGGAGCCTGTGCCTGGGCTGCCCTGCGGCTGCCACCACCACTGCTACCTCCGACCCCCACAAGATTCAAAGTGTAATTCAAACCCTGCCTGGGCGAGATCTGTGCTATCCATACAAGCTTGTAGAAGTGTAGTCTAGAGGTCTCTACTAGGCAGCATGAGTGAGGTACCCAGTTAGCAGAGCCAATGACATAAGGGAGTGAGGTGGTTGGGCTCAAGTCAAGCTGCCACATCCAGCCTGAATGATCAGGTACCTACTTGCAGCTTGGGGCACCCTTTGGTGTGAGTCCACAGTGAAGCCAAAACTCATGGCACTAGATCTGCAGCCAGGCACCTTGTCTGCTCTGCTGCTGCTCCCTGGCATGCAGCATGGCAGGCTCTACATAGGGAAACAGGCAGGATGTGTTGTGGCTGGCGTGTCCCCCTCCTCTGCACACAGAGCAAGCAGGAGGCCGTGCTGGAGCCATGCTCACGGTAATTACACTAGCCATTAGCTGGCAGATGAATTGGGAGGCTTGTGAAAAGTTCAGAGTTGCTACCTGCCTGCTGGGAGCTGTCACATTCTGCCTGACCCCAATCTCTCATGCTGCTGCCTCCTACCCCAGCTCCTGGACCTTGTTCCTCTCTGCCTTAACATTATTACTTAGCAGCTTGTTCAGACAAGGTGCCTCGTGGTCTCCTGTCTTTTGGTAATAAAGCAGGTGACTCCCCATTGTCACTCTTTGGGGCTTGGAGCCAGTGTTATGGTATGAAGGGGCATCATACCCCTTCCTTGACTGGCAGAATGTATGTTGCTGTTTCTGTTTAAATATATGCTGTTGGTCTACTTGGGATCAACTCTTAATTTCCCTTGTGTCTCTTAACATCTTCAGTCCAGCTGCAATATGTATGAGGAGTACCTCATCATCATTAATGGGGTCTTGGATCTTATGAACCACAACTAAGGGAGTAACTAGTAGCACTGGTGGGCTGCCCTCCTTTCTGCCCTGGAGAGGCGGGTAGTGCATGCTTGGCCAGTATGCTACACACATGCCCAGGTAAGGTGAGAAAGGCCCAGCATTGAATGTCATCAGCAAGATATCTGAGCTGGTAACTCCCCTTTTGTGCTGATAAGGACCTCTTATATTCAGCCCTCATTTCAGTCTCTGTGCTCTGATAATCATATCCTAGCATCCATGTAGAGAACATCTTGTCTTGTGGTGGATCATCTGTGTTTGCTCCACCCAGGAGGCAGCAGCATTTAATTGGCAAAAATGCTGCTTAACAGGGCACAGCAGCTGCTGTTAGTTTTACTAGTTTTATTACTGTTGCACCCAGAAGGCCCTAACCCAGATAAAGGTACCACTCAGCTGAGGGCTTCACAGACCTGTGGGGTATGTCCTGAAAAACACACGTTGGTTTGTGGTGCCTCAAACTGCATGCGGCACATGTGTACCCACTTGTCATGCTGCTAATTAGTAGGTGCTGGCACCAGCCTCCCCTACCCGACCCGGATCACTTTGCCGAATGCCAGAGCGCTCACGCAGGGGCATGGCCGGGGACAAATAGTAGTGGCACAAATATGTACCACTGTTATTTGTCCCGTGGGAATGCGTGGTGCGCCCCTGCGCACAAGCACTTGTCAGGATGCACTTATGATGAGAAACAGTCTTAGCTCCTGAGGGCTCCTGCACGGAATAGAAAAGCGGAAGCTGAGGTGGAGCTGGACAGTGATGTGCCCAAGGATGGGGCCTAGGTTAGTGGCAGACCTGGGAACTAGAACCTGGTGTCCTAATCTGCCTCATGCCAATAGCCTAGACTACACTGCAGCCCTACACTGCTATCACTGGAGGTGCAATGCAATGCCGGGTGAATCTGTGCAGGACACTGGGGTACTGGGTGGGGGGGCCTTGGAAAGGGTCAGGAGCTCTGTACTGCCCCCAGTAGCTGGGGGCTCCATGCCTGCCTCTCGCAAATGGGAGGTCCCTAAACCATGAATCGAAAAAATTTGCTCTCTGCATTGCTCCTCCCTCAAACACGGAGTCCCATCCCAGAGTCCTTTATCTGACTTCAGCCTGTTGAAGCCCTAGCACAGCCCAGGGAGAAACACTGCACCTTTCAGTTAACTGATGGGGCAGGGCTGAGCTTTCCAGACACAGTGGGCACAGTGGCTCTCCTGGCACCCGCTCCTCCCAGCATCCACACTCCTGTAGCCTTGGGTCTGATCTTCATCTGTTCCCATTCCCCTTCCACTGGCATCGGAGCTCCTCTCCCCAGTCCACATCTCCTTGGGCAGCTGCAGCCCTTTCCCTATGAAGGAAGCCATCTGCAGGACAGATCCTTAGCACCCCACAGATGTCTCTGCCCTACGAGTGGCTGGTCAGTGTAAAAATGTGACAGCTCCTGGATGGCATGAAAGATGGTTTTAATTATGACCCAGATGTAGGCAGCGACTCTGTCAGCTTGATGCTGCTGGACTGCCACTGCAGGGGGGAGGCTCACTGAGGCTGTTCATTTGCCTTCTACAGGCCTGTGCTGGCTCCTGAACCTTTTCACCTTTCCTCTCACCCAGAAATGCCTCTGGCTTAATGCATCTTGCAAGAGAACAGTTCAGTGGATTTCCCCCCCCCCCCCCCCTCCCTCCAAACTGCTGCAGAGGATGGCATGAACCTTGGTACAAGAGGAAAAGAGGTTCATGGAGGAGTGGGCTGGCTTCATGCTGGCTTCCATTGCTGCTGCCTCTGAAGAAAAATATCCAGCATGGATATCCACTTGGGGCAGGGGGATGAGGGGGGCTGTGGCATTGAGCCCAACACAGGACAAGCTTCCCAGCAGTAGGTGGGCAAGCATGTAGCTGCCCAGCATCATTGTCTCCGGCTCTTCAGCAACTGGGAAGCTCCGGTTCCAGGGGGGTGTCTCAGGTCTTTGTCGCCCTTGATTATCTACCTTGGGATCCTTTATGCTCCTGCAGGAAGATGAGTGCTGCTGCATGATAATAAATTGCTGCCTTCTAGGGATAGGAAGAGGCGAGCCTGGTATGCACACAGTTTACAAAGCTCTCTGGGGTCCCTCACTGGGATCAGGGATCTAGTAATCTTAGGTTTGATTATGGGTTATACTCTGCTCTTGAAGGCAGACTCGCACCCAGAGAGTCGTAGTGGATGGGTCGGTTTCGACCTGGAAGGGTGTGGGCAGTGGGGTCCTTGGACCGATACTCTTCAATGTCTTCATCAGCAACTTGGAAGAGGGAGTGAAGTGTACTTTGTCCAAGTTTGCGGATGACACAAAACTGTGGGGAGAAGTGGACACACCGGGGGGCAGGAAACAACTACAAGCAGACCTGGACAGGTTGGACATATGGGCAGAAAACAACAGAATGCAATTCAACAAGGAGAAATGCAAAGTGCTGCACCTAGGGAGGAAAAATGTCCAGCATACCTACTGCCTAGGAAATGACCTGCTGGGTGGCACGGAAGCGGAAAGGATCTTGGAGTCCCAGTGGACTCCAAGATGAACATGAGTCGTCAGTGCGACGAAGTTATCAGAAAAGCTAATGGCACTTTATCGTGCATCAGCGGATGCATGACGAACAGAACCAAGGAGGTGATACTTCCCCTCTATCGGGCGCGGGTCAGACCGCAGTTGGAGTACTGCGTGCAATTCTGGGTGCCGCACTTCAAGAGGGATGTGGATAACCTGGAGAGGGTCCAAAGAAGGGCCACACATATGGTTAAGGGCTTGCAGGCCAAGCCCTATGAGGAGAGACTAGGGCACCTGGACCTTTTTAGCCTCCGCAAGAGAAGGTTGAGAGGCGACCTTGTGGCTGCCTGTAAGTTCATCACGGGGGCACAGAAGGGAATTGGTGAGGTTTTATTCACCAAGGCGCCCCCGGGGGTTACAAGAAATAATGGCCACAAGCTAGCAGAGAGCAGATTTAGATTGGACATTAGGAAGAACTTCTTCACAGTTCGAGTGGCCAAGGTCTGGAACGGGCTCCCAAGGGAGGTGGTGCTCTCCCCTACCCTGGGGGTCTTCAAGAGGAGGTTAGATAGGCATCTAGCTGGGGTCATCTAAACCCAGCACTCTTTCCTGCCTATGCAGGGGGTCGGACTCAGTGATCTATTTAGGTCCCTTCTGACCCTAACATCTATGAATCTATGAATCAGCTATTGACTTTGGTGGGAGTCACCAAGAAAACGGAGAGCAGAATGGTTGTGGTGTACTATTTCCATACCTAGAAAAGTTTGGGGTGGGCATCGTGAGTGCCTATTTAAATAAGATTGTCTGTCCACTAAAATAGCCTTGGATTGGGGTGGGCAAAATGTAGCCCACAGGCCAGATGCGACCTGCCAGGCTATTCTATCCGGCCCACAGGGCCCCTAAAAAATTTAGAAAATTAATATTTATCTGCCCCTGGCTGCCTGTCATGTGGCCCTCAATGGGTTGCCAAAACTCAGTAAGCAGCCCTCTGTCCAAAATAATTGCCTGCCCCTACCTTGGATCATTTTCCAGTCAACCCAGCATCCTTGTGAGATGCAAAACACTTTCTTAAATTTTTATAAGTAGCAACTGCTACGGTTACTATTTGTTAAGAACTCAGGGGAACCTCAAATGTGCAGTTGGATTTGCAAATAACTACCATATATTCTGCTTTGTGGCATATTTCAGTTACTTGCATGCTTTCCTGTGGTTATCCATGCATTGGCTTTTAGCATATTTTGATTTATTGGATAGGCCAAAACTAGAAAAGGAAGCCAAGTATCAGTTAATCGCATAACACCCAGATTGAGCTGTTCCACAATGGAGAATTCATCGTCATGTTTCAAATCATGAAATAGCTTTTTGTAATTGGGCAAATGATTACAAATGGCTTTTGGTTGTTCTCAAACTCAATAAGCACATTTTGCTTCTGGAGGTATCCTTAACCTGTTTCCTGCCATTAACTGCTTTATCGGCCATATCCGACCATTCATTTGGCAGCATGTTGGAGGGAAGGAGAACCAATGTATGTGTGGGATTTTTCCTTTTGTTGTTCATGTGCATGGTCAAATGTAAGGGCACAACAGGGCGTGAGATGTTATTAAAGAGCAGTTGCCACAAATTTTAATTTGTTTGCCAACAAGTTGTTAAGAGCTGCCGAAAAATTGAGAGAGGAGACTTGAAGCACAGTGCCACATTGTGCTCAGGAATCGTGCAGCCCATTTCCAGTCTCTTTCGGTTTTAAGTTTTTTCCCTCGTTCTGCTTATTTGCATAGCTTGCTTATTTGCATAATAGAGTTGAGAGCTATGTAGTTAACAGGAATCTACTTGGCTTAAGGAAGGCCAGGATTCTCTTACACGTGCTGCTGCTCTGTTAGGTTCAGGTGGCTTCTGCTATGGAAAAAAGATGCCCACTAGAGGGCTCCTAAATTATATAAGGCTGTATCACCCTGTTTGTTTACAAGTGACCTTAAAATTGAATGATTTCCTGCACCTGAGTAGGGAATAGAGCCCAACCTCTCCTTGGTGATGTTCTGGGCTCATTTGATTTCAGCTGAACCTGCATCAGTAGTCCATCCACATGAGCAAGTGCTAACCCGGCACATCAGATAGCAAATCAAGAGCAGGCTGACAGGGAAGGGGCTGAAAACCTGCCACACCTCTATCTTGCTATAGTGGTTTTCAGCCTGTGGTCTGTGGACCTCTGGGAATCTGCAGACTATGTCTAAGGGGTCCGCAAAAGATGACTATGATCAATCAAAAGTATGTGAATACCCACAGGTACAGTTTAAAGATGTCCGCACCTCTATCTGAAATTTTTTAGGGGCCTGCAAATGAAAAAAGGTTCAAAACCACTACTATAGATCAGTGTTTCCCAACCTTTTCCAGTCCAAGGCACACTTACATTAATAAATTGTTTCCATAGCACACCTGTTAAGGCATTCCCCATCCTCATACCTATTGTAGCTTATTGCCATGGCAAAGTTCTGCGGCACACCTGTTCATTTCTGATGGCACACTTTTGTGCCGCAGCACAAAATAGTGGTCTGAGGCAAACTCCTTCACTTCAGGAACAGGCCTGGGGGAGGTGGGAACCCCAGAGGCACGAACCTCTGCTGTGTCAGGCTGCTAGCTGCCCACCTTGGCTTAGAGACCAAATGGAAAGCAACGGGCCTGGAGCCATTCCCGTGTCTCAGCGAGGTGCTGAGCTGTGCAGTTCCTGGGCCCAGTTTAGATTAACGCTCCATTAGTTGGCCTGTTGCAGTGTCTTGCTGCATTTTTATTTATAGTGATGTAATGGGTAAGGCACTGGAGAATCAATTCTGGCCTCCAGACAGCTAGTTGTGCTCCCCCCATTATTAGCAATAAGTCACTCGGACAGCTGCTCTCGGGGGCTTACTTTACAGATAGGTTTGCTTCCTAGGCAAGCATCCAACTTCCTCCCCCTACTTCTCCTGGGGAGTGAGATGAGGGAAGTCCAGAGCGATGGTGATAGTGGGAGAGAAGCCTGGGGCTTGAGGCAGAACCGATGTCTGACGTCTTTTTGAGGCTGCTTAAGGTCAGTCTCACTGATGGGAAGGGATATGGTCACATAAGGGAAGGGTTTCATGTGAAGTGCGGCTGAGCCTGGGCCTATTGGGATGAGGGTGCAGCTCTGCTGATACGTGGGCTTCCTGGCACTTGCTCATTGCAGCCCTTATCACTGCTATGTGTCGTAGTAGATTTGACAGGCTCTTGCCCAAACTGGGACCTGTTGCTCCCTTCCATATGGGTGCTTATACTGCCCCTTCACTGCAGGAGCTCCACACTCACCAGCTGTGCACTGAACAACATGTCTAACACCTGCCCCGTGTGCTCAGGTTCCAGGTGCTGCACATACGCTTTTCTCTAACACACTTCATGTTGAAGGAAGCCACTCATTTAGTCCCAATTTTTTATTCATGTGTATGGAGGTTGCATTTGGGAGCCCTGCTTATGGACCAGGATCCTTTTGTACAAGGTGCTGGGATAATGGGCCCTGCCCCAGAGAATTTGCAATCTTAGCATAAGTGGAGAATTGGTATGGAGAGACAGCAGGAAACAGAGGTGCAGCATATACACCTGAGCTGGCTTTAATTCATGCAGGCATGAATGAATTCACATAGTGGGTGTATTTACCTCACAACTTTTCCTGTTTCACCCACCCAAAATGGTGACCTTTCATGTCCTTTGGGGGAAAGGGAGAGCAAAATTTGCCCTGAAATGAATGCAAGCCCAAGATTTGCAGGGTGATTTGCACAGCTGGGTAGTCTCCATTGCAGGGCTTTCTCCTGAGCAAGGGTTTTGCTTAGTTAACTTGTAAGAGCAAGGCTTCCCTGCTGTCAGCACTGCAGAGCCAATAGAGCTGTGTGACACGCAGTGCTGGACTCCAAACCGCCTCATGCATCTTGCAAAAAAAAAAAAAAATTGCCAGCAGAATTCACTGTGGGTGATATACAAGACAGGAGAACAGGGCTCAATTTTTAAATTCCTCCTTGAGCCTATGGTGGCTGACAGCAAAATCTAATTTGAACTTGTAAAGTGAGCAAATTTAACTATGGAAGTGGCTGATGAATAATAAATATGTACCACTGGGATGCCAGGTTTGCAGAGCAACCTTTAGAAAACAAACTGAATGTGGATTTAATGCTCACAAAAGGAGCTGGCTCAAGTCCAACAGACCCAAATCCTCTCATCTGTCTCAGACTGGTGCAGCACTGGCAATGGGACTACAACATCTGTCCCAATACTCTGGTGGGATTCAGCCCTGTGCTGAACAGACCAGCTCCAAGGCAGCTTACTCATGAAGAAAGATGACCCAATAATTAAGGCACTTGTCTAAGAGCTGTGAAACCTGGGTTCAAGCCCTGGCACTGCCATAGACTTCTCGTATAAATTTGGACAAATTGCTTAGTGCAAAATCTGCTGGAGGTATATGTGCATTTAAACCCCTAAGGCATGTGCACACATGCAGTTTGCAGTGCTGTAAACTGCACGTGCATGTTTGCCATGCTGCTTATTTGCAGTGTGGCAGGCTTTTTTGACACTGGGAAATCTTGATATAAAAAACACCCACCACTAAAAAAAGTGGTGTGGCGCGCACACAGCAGTGTGCACTGCCAGAAAGTGAGCCTGACTGGCCAGAGTCATGCTCTGGCAGCTGGCCAGGCTCCAAGTGCTTGGATTGCTGCCGCTGCTGCCCCAGGAGGCCCCAGGACCCCCGCTAAGGCAGCTGGGGCTGGCCCCAGCCTCCCCTACCCCACGCAGGGCAATTTGCCCTGCACCAACCCCATGTGCAGGGGAGTTTGCAGTGACAAAACGTAGTGGCATAAATTTGTGCCACTGCTATTTTTGCCACAGCAACTGCATGCCCATGCATGTGGGGATATACCCCTATTGACTTCTATAGGAACTTAGGTGCCTCATTCCCTCTGAGGATTTGGCTGTATTTTCTCTGGGCCTTGGTTCCTTGGCCTGAAAACAGGGCAATGCTATAGTCTCCATCTTTAACAAGCATTACATTATTTTCATGTGCTATGGGAGTAGAGCTAGCCAGCTTGCCTGCATAGCCCATTTAGATTTGGATGTCACTGCCTGTGAGGGACATTTGTGGCAATGGATTTTGTGACTTGGACACTTGCAGAAAGAAATTGCAAAGCAGCCATCATCTGCTGGCAGCAGGTTGGTCATGGAAATGGCTGGGACTTGAAGTGGTGACTCAGAGATGGAAGGTGCTGTATTAAACAGTCCCTTGACCTGCTGTTCTGGCCATCCTGGGGCATATGCTTCCATGAGAATGATTCCTGCCATCTTCCTGGAGAGTGGGCTTAGAGTAGGGTTGGCCTTAACAGCCTCTGAGGCTTTATAAGGGATAGAAATATAGTTCTTGGTAGTGAGAGACTAGTAGCTAGGGTGAGCTCATGACTCTGAGTGCCCCTTGTCCTTGCTGACTGAGGCAAGAAAGGGAGGTGGTGTCTCTTATTGATATGGGAGCAGTGCTGTGGCAATCGTCTTCTGGTATTCATCAGTTATGGGCACTCTGCTTGGCCGGAAGCTGTGTTGAACAACACCTGTCAGGACTTTTAACAACAAGGAGGTTTCTCGGGGCCTGGGTTTTTGAGGTGCTGTGAGGTAACCACCTTCTTGTTTCCGCCATTCACTATTCTCTTCTACTTCCCCTCCCCACCCCCAAACTGCTGTGCTGTACTGCTGTGCACTGTTAGCTTCCTGCCATGTTCTACCCCAGAGACAGCTGCATTTCAGTGATGCAGATGGAATTTCTCTTTTCCCTTCCTATTGCTCAGATTTGCTTTCAAGATGTGTCTGACTGAACTGTGCTATACAAATGCAAGGCTAGCAGTGATCTATATCCTTTCCCACAAAGCACCAGGACTGACTTGGTATAAAACTTGGACTGAATCTTTCCAGATTCAGTTGTGCTGGACACCTGGCCCTGGGTATGTAACAGATCTTTTGCAGAGATTATAACTACCATCCTTTGCTCTCTAAGGACTATTTTCTGAGAGAAAGGAAGTGGCTGAGCCTCTCTGCAAAGACACCTGCAAGCTGTCCACTGCTCCTCATCCTTTTTTATTTTTAGCTCCCACTCATTAACAGCTGAGGAGGGAAAAATTATTGCCCTCCTGGCAGAAGGGACAGTGCAGCAGCCAACACAGCCTGCTCTACCTCGAAGAGCTGGGGCCCTCGCTGCCTGTCAGAAGCCGTTTGGAAGATAAATACCTCCCCTGCTCTGCGAGCTCAGCGGGGGAGAGAGTAATCCAGTCACCTTCATTAATTTGCCGCTTGGAAATGAGGAGCCAAATGAAGGAGGGAGCTGCAGCAGGAGCCAGCGTGCAAGATGCCCACATCTGTAATAATTAATGTCAGGGCAGAAGGCCCTTCTCATTCCAGGCTTCCCAGCTCTTCTCTCTCATGGTTTGTGGGGGAAGGGAGGAGTGATGGGTGTTTTGGGTTCCCTTTCCCTTTCTTCTCTTACAGCTCAATTTGTGACATCACCTTTGCAAGGTTATTGGCAAGAGCTGTGTGTGTGGAGAGTAAGATCCTGGTAGAGACAGGACAACAGTGTATGAAGGTTCAGAAATAATCTATTGAAGGGAGAGAGAAAATGAGGCAGAGCTGGGAGAGGTGGCTGTGCTGAAAGGCAGGGTTGGCTCTTTAGCAACAGAGCAGCTGCTTTTTGTAAAGACCCTTTGGAGTTTAAGGGTCAAATCTATAGCTGTTAAAAATTGGTAGCATTGCACAGGCCACTGTGAGGCAGTACTAATTTATGCCAGAGGAGGATTGGGCCCATAGTCCTCAAGGGTTCCACCCGTAATTAATAGGGAAAACATGTATCTACCCCAGGGGCTAGGGACAGACATTCAAAAAGCCTGAGCCTGAATTGATTCAATCTTTGCAGGTAAGTCTAACCTGGCTAGGCTGAACCAGTTTGTAACCATACAGACATACCCTCTGGACTGAGGAAATGCAGACGCATGCCGGCAGTGGCTTTGGCTAGAAGCTGGGGGGTGGGGAGCACTAGAGCAGCCCTCCCTTCCCTTTGACAGTGCTGAGCTGAGGAGGGACATGGCCAAGCCTCTGCAGGATGCTTTGATTAGGGAGGGGCTCCCCCACTCCTGTTGATAACAGAGCATTTAGTTACACAGCAGGGAGTTACACAGGGAATTGTTAGCATTTATCAGCCCATCAAAAAACCCCCAAAGGTTCTCTCATTAGTTCAAGCTCTTCTTGAGCAGCTTTGTCTAAAGAAGGAATGGAGGGACACTACCACCCACCTGCTGATTAGCTCTAAAAAGCCCTAAGCTGACACTGCCCTGTCTGCCTTTGTCCTGTCTCCCACAGCACGGACCTTAGCTAGCATGTGGTATGCTAGCTAATGCTGAGAGGTGTCTGTGTAAAGCAAAGGGGAGGAGGGAATCCCTGCTTGAGTGGGGTGGGGGTAGGGTAGGAGGAAGCCAGGCAGACCCTGCTGTGTCTGCAGTCTCTGCAGGAGCTCCAGCCAGGGAGCAGAAGGGGCGAGGCCAGGCCTGCTGGGCTGGAGCAGAGACCTGCCCAGGGTTGCAAAGCATCTGGGATGCTGGAGGACTTGATTTAACTTAAATCAGGAAGGGGTGTAGGACAGACATTACATAAACCAGTTTGACGTAAATCAGTTAAGTTTGATTCTACATTCAGTCAGGTTTATCTCAAACCAGATTCAGCCATTTTCAATCTGGTTTATGTGTACTGAATGTCTGTTCTGTTACAGGTTTAAACCAGTTTGTGATCACTTAAACCAGTTTATGTGTAATGTCTGTTCCTAGCCTGGGTCTTCAGCCCTGTAAGTTTAGCATTAAGCCACACAACAGCCAAGAGAAATGGGACTTTTCCCATGTTGGGGGGGGGGGGGGAAGGAGGGGAACTGAAGAAGAGGTTAGAGTTGTGATGTGACCATCTCACAGAGGGAGCTTGAGCTGGAGGTAGAGTTTGGGAGTGCCTGGCTTTGCCCACTGGACCCCAATGCCTCTTTTGTGAGGTGCCTTCCTGTCCTCTGGTGTTCGGCTTATCGATCCTCTGTAGGACTAAACCTAGCAGTACAGTATGGCCCCCTGCAGCTCATGCCCCTTACTCCTTGAATAGTGTGTGGAAATCCTCCTCCCACCCACAGACCCTGCTACTGCAGCTATTTCTCTGCCTCTGACACCCACCTGGCTCTGTGCCAAGACACTGCTAGACTTCCCTAGTATCAGCTTGTCGGGGTGGTGCCAGGCTCACACCTCCGGTGATTGGCACCAGGGAGCAATACAAGTGGCCCAGTTGCTGACTCAGTGTATGGACCTGCCGGGGCACCCAGATATCTTGCCACCAGTGCTATATTTGGGCTCCTTCTGGTGTCAGCCTGGTTCATAGCCAAAGCCTGACAGTGCAGGTCACCCCACTCTAATTGTTAACCCTGCTGTCATGAGTAGCGAATGCCAGGCAGCCACCACATTTGCAGAGACCAGTCCCCAATATCAGGCAACCATGATTGTACCACTTACTCAGAGTCAGCTATAAAACCACTGAGCAGCCAGCTTCCAGGTGTCTGCTGCTCAAGGTGTCTCCTTCATACTGCTAAGCCTAAGGCTTGACCTTGCCTCCTGGAGTCCTGCTTGTCTTCTGCCTTGCTACTGTTTCTGGCTCTGGTTCCTGCCTCCTGGGAATCCTGCTCCAGCTTTAGCTCTAGGATGCACATCTGGCTTTTTGCCACCTTGGTCATATCCATCCCAGCTTGGAGAAAATGTAGTAACAGACCCCTCCTTGCCAGCTAAAGGTCCAAGCTCAGTGCTCACATGCTGGATATCTCCCCACACCCCGCCTTCCCCGCCTACTCCAGTTACATCTCATTACTCTCTGGGAACATAGATTATGGGGAATTATTGTGTGTGCTTGCAGGTAGAACTGATCTATTTCAGTATTAACTATGTAATTAAATCCTGTTGTAATAATTTAATACCAAAGCAAGCACTGAAATGTTAATTATGGCTATAACTCATAATGGCGCTTATGACTTTTGTTGTAAATAACTTGCTGCTATTTTTTTTTCAGGAGGGAGAGGACAGTTTGTGAAAAGAGTTCCCTAAGCTACTGGGTATTCCTAGTATGATAGTGTCACACTTGCTACCAAGGTAGTCATGAGCCTCCGGCCAGAACTAATATAAATCAGGCTGGCTGCATTGACTACAATGGCCCTGTCTGTCATGTTTATACCAGGGTTATTCCATGGTTTATACCAGCTGGTGACCTGGCCTCATTAAATTCAGTGGAATTATGGTCCTTTTAAATCAGCTGGGAATCTGGGCTATTGACTTCAATGGAGCTGTGCTGATTTATCCATGTGGGTGTAATTTCTGAGGGTTATATTCTGTCTTGGACCACTTGCTCTCATGGAGAGACAAAGAAGGAGTAAAGAAACTTCTCTGCAGGGTACCTGGAATTTACAGTGAGATGTCTAGGACTGAGCACATGACTCCTTTTCTAGAGTATGAGCATGCCAAAGGGTGTGGGGAGGAGGTGGGGCTTGTGTGTAGCCCCTCCCCCTTTCCCTCCAACCTGGGATGGATATGCTCTCAGAGGTTGGGACCACTACAGCAAGAGCTCTGTTCACTGCTGATCTGGGGCCCAAAGTTGGAACTCCCTCCAAAGCAGATGGCAATGGCTGAGACTTGAGGCAGAAGAACAATGTGCTGATTTATTTGCTGGAGTTACAGAATGAATCCAGCAGCCCGGACTTGGGCAAAACTGCTGAAGTGGATTAGTAACAGGACTCTATTAGATAAAGCATAACTATGTGATTTGGAAGGGGTCAGTAGTATAATGTCATTATCTAACTCATCCTGTAGTTATGTGTCAGTAATGGGGAAGTGCCGCTCCACGGAAACTTGCTTTATAGCCCATCTGTTAGTTAAGCTGAATAAAGCTACGTTGAGGCCCAACCTAAAAATGCCACCTGGGCCCTTAGGAAAGGGTTGGCTCAGCAGTAGACTACAGAGGCTTTTGATACAGGTCGCTGCCACAAGTCTCAAATGGGCACTTGATAATGTCAGCCATTAGGGTATTGGCCTGGGCTGCTTGCCTTGGCTCCAGGAGCCTGTGTGTTCACATGCTGGCTTCTTCTTCTTGCTACAGAATCTGAATTTTAATTAAAAGTAATTACTCCTTTACAGCTGCAAAGGTAGTCTGCACAATGGTACTCAGGTGGCAGCTTGGGAATGGGGATAGGGCTGTTGTTTTTAACCAATGCACATTGTTATCTAGCACTGCATGTGGTTTCTGCTCAGGTCCCTGTCCTCTTGTTGTCCCCTGGTTCCCAAAGAGAGGCCATGAGCCATATGTTGTGATAGCTAACAGGCATCCTCCTTCAGCTCCAGTGTGGAAGGCCCAGAGACATAACTAACAGGGTTTGTGCCCTGGGGAAGAAAGACACAAAGGAGAGGGGTGCTGAATGTTGGGGGAGGGGAGAAGGGGGCTGGGGTCCTGGGGCCTGAGTCCTTGGCTGGTGCTTCTATGGCACAGTCAACCTATCCTGGCTGTAGCTACTGCAGCAATAATAGCTACTGCCTCGCTGCTGCTGTGGCCATGGCACAGATTTGCTGGGAGCGGCGGGGAGGTTAACATTCTGGTACCCTCACTTCATTGGTGCCCTGCTCCCCCACCCCAAGTTACACGGAGGAGACCCATAGTTCTGGGACAGCAAGCTCTAAGGTCTTGATAGCAAAACACATGCACCTGCAGGGCACCGGGTACCTGAATTCAGCCAAATCCAGGAAGCTGTGATGCCATGTAGGAGGTCTGAAAAGCAGTGACATGGGCATTTGGATAGGTTTTGCCCCTTACATGTTTTAACCTAGAAATCAGACTCTCTGGACTCTGGTGCAAGCAGGAAGTGCAGAGGCACTTGAGAAAATCTAGGTTAACAAACACCATGGCAGAAGGTTGGAACAAAGGCCCAGGTCTGTTTGCTTTTAGTTCATATTGTTAGTACCTATAGGCCCAACAGAGCCCATGTCATCAGGTGCTGCACGTGCCCATTAGAAGAGATGGGCCCTGCTTTATTTATCTTACAGTCTAAACTTCCCTGGCTGAAAAGGTCAAGAGGATTAATGCCCATTTTTAAAGCATCCAGGCCAGGCTTCCTCTCCTCCCCGCCCCCCCCTGCAAACACCTCTCTCCACACCCCGCTGTCTCTCTGGTCTCCACCTGAGATGCACCCCAGTGGCCAGAAGTGAGAGGCAGCTGTTAAAAAGGAAAGCAAAATTTCCACCTAATAATTTAAATGGAGTGTAAGTGGTTTTTCTCAAGGAAACTTGGTCTGCCTTTGAGCAGCTGCTTTTGAACTACAGCTCCTTTGATGTGTCACAGGGATGGTGTGCTGGTGTGAGCAGCGCGCAAACAAATTACCCCGGGGCAAAGCTCCAAAGGGAAGCTGAGATGAAGAGAACTTTCTGCACGATCTATCCCGAGGCAGATGAAAGGGGAGGCACAGCAGGAGCAAGTGGGGGGAGGCAGAGCGACCTGCCCCATTCCAAACTAGAAAGGAGCAGCAAGGCAGCCAACAGGGCCACGCAAGGCATATGGCAAGAAGGAAGGGAAGAGAGAGCTTGAGGGGGGAGGCATGCACGCAGGACAGAGTCAGGAGCTGGCTGCTGTTTGCTGCCTCATAAGCAGGAAGGATCTGAGCCAGCTGGCTCCTGCCTGAGGATCTGTCCTGGATTGAGGCTATCCATCCCCTCTGTGTGGGCAGTGTCCCTGTTATTAGATTGGTACCAACTGTGGGGGGTTTTGCCTTCTTCTGTAACGGGGGCTTGGCCCTCTTTCTGAGATCTCTGGAGCAAATATTAACAACCTTTACAGCAGCAGGATGTCGGGGACTGTGGTCCCCCTGCTTTACCTGTGGCAGGTTATGGTGTTATGTCTTGTGCCAGGGTTGACCCTGTAGTTTTGCTAAGAGGTCAGGTAGTGGATGGACAGTTTGCATAGGGATGATCCAGCCTCAGGCAGGGGGTTGGACTGGATGACCTGTGGAGGGCCTTCCCAGCCCTACTTGTCTGTGATTCTATGATCTCCGTGTTACGGAAGGGGAAACTAAGGCATTCCAAGGTTTACCTTGTTGGTTTACTTGGTTATAGGGAGAGGCCTCAGCCCCTTTGTGATATCAGGTTCTCATGGGAGCTGCTTGGTGCCAGCTGAGCAAGGCAGGGAGATGGGATCAGGAGGTGCTAGTCCTGCCTGGTTTTCCTTGGGCTTTAACATTTCAGGAATAACCTCAGAGCCCCAGGAGCCCATGGAGTGATGCAGGTGTGGCCAAGAGCCCCTGTGTTCGTGGGTAGCTGCCTCTCTTTTGCACACACTTTTGATGCCTTGGGGAACTACGGATTGGGTTCCTTCTATGTTGTTGCCACCAGTCAGGAAGGGCAGTACAAGGAGCAGAAGAGACCTTGAGTCATTTTGCCCCAACAGAAGACTCCTGAAGGTGATGAGACTCAGAATTACACAGGGTGAAGGACTAAGGTTTATTTTAGATCCAGTGGGCTTTGCAGTCATTGCCTAGAGCCTGTAGGGAGCCTTTCCTTTGACTTTGGGGTTTGGATTGGGCCCAACTTCTCTGCACTCTCTCCATGATCCCCAAAGGCATATAGCACCCAAAGGAGCTATCTGCCTGGAGACCAAACTCCCCTGGGACCCTCCCTGTACTGCCATGTGCCAGTTGCCACAGTGCCTCTGGTCTAGGAGCTGCAGTGACAGTAGGGCTGAGTTGCCCCTGGTGGGAAGGATGCTGTGTGTGGGGAGAGTATCCCCGAGCTCCCTGGAGCCTGGCATTTCATGCCTGCCCGTGGCTACCTCTTCTCTGTGGGGTTGTGTTCAAACAGCTGCTCCAAGCTGGATTCTCACAAGAGAATCCACTTCCCAGCCTCTGCAAGAGCAGATCAATGTAGTAGAGAGAGGAAGGAGCTTGTCTCCCTCCTGCCTTTGTTGCTATCTCTAAGGCTGAGGACAGAAATGGGTCTCCACAGGGTGTTATAAATGCAGGCTGCACTGAGAAGGATCCCAAAGAGACAAGTTGTATGTTGCTGTTGCTAGGTTTGCTCTCTTTCTCAGCAGCTCATATCTTCCATGCCCTCCCTGCTGGCTTCTCTAATGTCCTCTCTCATGTTTCAGTTAGTTATTTTTCCTCCATGTGGCAAAAAGATTATTCCCTTTCATTCTCATCATATTGTCTATCACTATCTAGTGGAGCATCTGGTTACCAGTGGGGCAGCAGAAAACTCCACATGCCTTGGGCTCCCTACTCCTTTGTCCTGTTCCACACACCGCCTACGAGGATGGCCACTGGCACTAGAGACTAACAGGGCTGTGCGGGCCTTGCCTGTATTTCCCCATGAGTTGAGCCCACCCTGCAGGCCCTGTATCTCTGCCCTTGCAAACGGGAGGTGGGCAGTAAATGAATGCACTTATTGAGCAACGGCTGGCTTCCAATTCAGCCACAGGACAGCGGCTCCTGCTAATGAAATACATTAGTTAAAGGAAGCCAATTACTGCTGTCTGGGCTCTACGTGGCACCATCTCCTGGGGACTTCCAGATTTGGATTTGCAGTACATGCTGCAGCTGACTTGACTGAACCAGCTACTCTTTGCTTTCATCCCCGCCTGCTGCTACCAGCTGGATGCCCTGCCAGCCCATGCTCAAGGCTCAGCCCAAGCTTTAACCAGAGATACTTGGCATTTTCTCTCTTATTTTTCTCTGGATGGGAAAGGAAATGGAGTTTCTCTGTGGGGTTGTTTCTTTTTTTGGTGGAGAGGGTGGAAAAAATATCCTGGTTTTAACATTGTTCAGGTTTCCGTGCAAAAAATAATCAGTTTGGCTGCCCAGTAGGTGAGAGTCCGGCATTACTCTAGTTTTCCAGCTAAGGTCTGAAGAATTGTGATTCACTTTCCCCACTCTGCTTTGCAAGGGGAGCGGGTGATCTGGGCTTGCAATGCAAGGTACAGACCTGGGCAGGCAGCAGGAGGGAAGGGAGGGAGTCACGGGGCTCACTGTCTGCCTTCTTTCTCTGCTTGGGTGGAGAAGTAGAGCCCTGCACGTGTCTGATTTTAAAGGCCTGCTTCCGACCCACACCCGATATTATACAATGAGACCCAAATCCATAACCTGCATTAGCAAGTCTTCTTATCTGTGGACTGACTCAACCTGTTGTAGGCAAACCCATGACACAACCTGTGCTGCTGACAGACACGGAGGGGAAAAAAACCTGCACTTTCCAGGAAACAGTAGTATGTTATTTCGACCTGGCTCCGCAGCATCTGTATAGATTGGGTGCTTCAGCGGGGCTTTTGGGGGCTTTTATCTAAAGCTGATTCAATCAGATATTAGATAAAGTGCCAAATAAGCCCCACTAAAGCACCTGATCTATACAGACGCTGTGGAGCTGGGTCAAACTAATGCACTGCTGCTTCTGGGAAAGCAGCTTTTTTTTTGGTTTTGGTTTTGGTTTTTTCACATCTGTCAGCAGCTAGTGATGAGGTTTACACTCCAACCTGAAGCTGATCCAAAACATTTTTTCCCAGACCCGCACCCAAACTGCAAAATGTGAAATAGTTCATATTCCCACCTGAACCCGACCCACTTTGCAGGTCACCCCCGGGTACTCGTGGGTCCCTGACATAGCGCAGGACTCTGAGGAGGCTCATGAGAGTGAGACTGCACAGCTACTCTGCAGTCCTTGCCACCCTGCCAATGCACTGCAGTCCTGATCCCTTGCACACCTGCTCATCCAGCCCCAGCCCTGCATGCAGCTTTGTCTGCCAGCCCCGCAGCTAACCCAGCCCTGTTTACCACCCCCCCGGCCTTACAGTGCACCTGTCCCCTGGGCTGCTGCCCTGCTTTGTTCCAGCCTAGCCCCTTGCCCCCCCCTCAGTACTAACCTGTAATGTTGCAGGCCCTGCCAGGGCTCCAAAGTCCAGCAGGAGGCCCTGTGCCAGTTTTTCCAGGTAATTTTTTTCTGTAACCTACTGTGTCCTTGGCCATCCCAATAGGGCCCTCTAGATGATGAGAGCCTCCCAACTGAGGCTGCCAAACTCACTGCAATAGGGATAATCTCTCAACCCAACGTCAGCCCTACGTCTGGGAAATGAAGGCCCATAATTCCTCACTGGTGCCACTCCCCAGTGTTGAAGGCCACCATGCATTGTGTGGGCAGTGGAGCAGGGAGGCAGTCTGTTTTGCCATCAGGGTTTCCCCAAGGGCTAAGGTACCACATGCCCTCTGCCCTATTCCAGGCACTGCGATTGTTGCAGTGGCTGCACCAAGTACACTCATACACATGGCTGTGTGAGTAATGGCAGCCCTGATCACAGCACCTCAAACAGGGCTGTGGTGAGCCTAGCAGGGCTTGCCAGAATCAGCTTTGGAGACAGCAGTTTTCTCCATAGCTCTCTGGTTTACAGGACTGTAAGGTCCTCTCTTTTAAAGGAGACTTTTCCCATGATACCATGCAGATAACTGTTGTTTTGCTTTTGGGAGAGAAAAGTGCTTAAAGCCAAACTCATCCCTTGATTTCAACACTGCTGCTTCCGGCATGAATTTGGCCTGTTGGGCTTTACCGTGACTCTTCCTGCACTTTGCAGCTGTCTGCTATGAGCTTCTTCACTGTCTCTTCCAGGTGGTTGTGACAGATCCTTGTTTTGTTTTTCCATCTCTTTTCCCTGGGGAGGCAGCACATTCATCTCACTCAGGGAAGGGAAAAGCCCCTATTGAACTCCTTCATTTAGGCCCCATTGAAAAGGATGAGCTCTATAAAGAATGTGCCCATCGTGGAGGCCCTGAGTTGAGTCTAGGCTGCATTTGCAGGTGAGTTGGGCACAGTCCAGGAGCTGGTGTTGGCAAGTGACACATCTTTGTGCCTCCTGGTTCCTGGGGCTACCAAAGGCAGGTCCAGTGGGCCTTTGTGCTAAGAGTATCTGTGAAGGGCAGTTCTGTTCTTTGCCATTTGAAATCATCATAGGGCCCTGAATTGAGTACTCATTCTCTGGAGTTGTATGTTCGGGGATGCTGGGTTTATCGCACAATTCCCTTGGTCATCCTATTTAGCCAAAATAGCTACTGTTTGCATATCATGTGGGGTGGCTCTCTGAAGAGGTGCCATCCATGGGCCAGAGCCTGAGATCCTGGAAATTGTCCTGGCTCCTGTGACATCAGTGGATCTGTGGTGATTTACACCATCTGAGGATGTGACCCAAAGGCTGGCAAAAGGGGCAGAAGCCCTTTTCGGAGATGCTTAGGTGTTTCATGGTAAGTTCTGCGGGCTCCCTGGAATACTTGGGGTCTCCTCCTGTCTGTTGCCGGGCAGGCTTCATCCACAAGAGCTCCCTACCTGCTCAAAGTCCCAGCCTGGCTTGCCACAGCCTTTTGTTTCTGGTATCCTCAGCAGCTGGCTCTTTTGTCTTGCATCTCCCTGACAGCCCCGGTGTCATGGGCTGATGACATCCTGATGCCAGCTGCTCAGCAGCACTGCTCCAGGCTGCTCAGCTGAGTGGGGAATGCCAGGATCTAGGCGGGGACCCTTTCTAGAGTCCAGCTGTCTGAGTGCAGCAGCCCCTGGCATCTTCCTGTGATTGCAGGGTGAGGATGAAGCTGATGAACTGCAGGTTTCTGTTGCTAGTGAGCTCAAAGGACAAGTGATGATTAATCTGTCAGGGATGAGGCAAGCTTAGGGACCAGTGGGGTGGGACACATTTATTTTTGATGTAGCAGCAGTCGGGAGAGGCTGACCTCTGGTATGTGACCCGAGTATAAACCTCTGCAGCTCTGACCTGTGGCATCTGACAAAAGCCAGCCAAAGGAAATCCATCACGTCTCAGAGCCCTTTGCCCTCTTGCTGTTCCTACAGCTGAGAAGAGAAATCTCTCATGTGTGCATGAGTGGGCTGGGGCGGCCTTGTCCCTCCTGGCAGGCTATCAGGGAGCAATTCCACCGAGATGCCCCGACTGCAGCCCAGTAGGTGGTGCTCTTAGCTCTGCTTCTGCATTGGCCCAAAGCCCTGGTGGGCAGTGTTGCTAAGTCTTGCCAGAAAAAAAAGTAGCACTGCCTTCAAAAACAAGCCCAACCCATTTCAAAGATAGGGGAGTGGGGGTGCTTATCCAAAATGAAAGCAGCTTTAAAAAAAACCAAGTCCAGTTCTGCTTGGCAACGGTGCTGGTGGGTATGGCCTGGAGGTGGGAGCTGGAGGAGGTGCCCTTCCTCTATACTTGTGCTCAGTGGAGGTCCTGGGGCATTTCATGGAAGTCCCATGCAGTTTCCAAGCCAAATCCCAGCCTCCCACCTTTTTGAAGGCTTTTTGCTCTTCTTTCAAGGTAAAGAATTTTTGCCTGCTCTTGGTCTGAGCTGGGCCTGCACTCTGCACTTTCTTAACTCCTGGGCACTGGCAAACTCCCGCATGTGTAGCACTGGCGCTGGCTAGTTCCATAGGTATAAAGGGAAGATGCCAAGGATGCTGTGTCAGGCGACAGGACTCTTGGGAGACAGGGCTGTTGTTGCTGGAGAGCAGAGACTTCCAGAGCTCAGCGAGGGACAGCTGGAAGGGCAGGAACCTAAGTTGAGAGCCCTCTCCCAGCATTCTCCAGGTGAAACAGCTGCCACCTTTTGCTCCAGAGGTGGGTGCACCTCAGCAAAGGGTGAAGTGCTCTTTCTGGCTAGCTCAGGGTTTCAGTGTGTTTTGGGATCCCTCTACCTGGAATGGCACCAGGTACTAGGGCATTTAACCAACACTCGTGTTGGTTAAATAGCCAGCATGGCCAACTCTTATCACAAGCCTGATGATAGCCTGAAGCTCCAGCTTCTGGAGTCAGATGAGTTATTAGAGAATGTCATCACATCATCAGCTCTTGTCTTTGTGATTACTGGGAAAAAAACCATGAACATGTGAAGCCTCAGGGTCAGAGGACACATCTACATGAGACATTTACTGCGGGGTTGCCTAATTAGCTCTGTTGTGAACATCTCAGCATCCGCAGGTGCAGCCATATTAGGCTGCAGGAAACTAATAAACTCCACAGCAGGTTAGCAATTGTAAATACAAGTATTATCCTGTTGTGGAGTTTTTCATGTGCAGCAACACACGTGTAGATGCTGCTCCAACTGGCTGGGGCACAAGGGTGCGTCAGTGCAGGGGCTGCCTGCTGGCTAGCCTCACACTGAAGCACTCTCATGCTGCAGCCAGCCCCGTCTTACCAACGTTGGAGCAGCCCCAGGCTGGCAGGCTGATCCTCCAGGCCTCCTGCCAGCCATGGCTGCTCCATCCCAGCTCAATGTGCTGTGATCCTGGGTGCACATGTAAATGTGGCACCCGGGAGCAATAAACTCTGATGCAACATGCGCCAGAGTTTATTGCTTCGCATTAATATGCACGTGTAGATGTACCCAGAATGAAGAAGGCAAATAATGTGTATAGAAAGTTGTAAAACCTCATGCTTTTAGAGGCAGTCTGATGGTTTCTGAGGGCCTGATTCATGTTGTTGAGTTGCAGGTTCAGCGTTGACGGCCCTGGACGTTCCCTGCTTTTGACTCTGCTCCACGTGTTCTCCTTTGTTCCAGTGATGGCAATCAATAGTTTGCTTCTACAAAGCCACACAGGCTGTTTTACTGCAGAAAACACCCACGTGCCCAAGTGAGCTGGGGATAAGATCAAGGGGCCCTTTATATCCTGGCATAAACAAGTTCAGTGTCATGAGGATACAACAGCCACAGATCAGCTATCTGAGAGCTTTGGGCTCTGTCCATGACATGACAGATAGCAGCCACTCTCTGAATGAATGGACATTCCCTCCATTCTCAGTGGGCCCCATGCCCAAACATTTGGAGCTGGGATTATGCCGGTGCTGTTGGCTTGGGGGCTGTTTTGCCACTCTGATTGGCAACTGTCTCCATGTCCTAGTTCCATTAGCAAATTGCATGCCTAGCAGGAGCATGACCCAAGCTAATGCAGTTGCAGCTCTTTGATTCCCTCTAGGGCTTGTGTGTGCTACTGCTTGTAGGCTATTGATGCTGGTTCTGCAGCTCAACAGTAGAAGTGTATGTAGACCAGGCCATTACTATTAAAAACTGCCAAAAACTGGATTGGGAGCTCTAACTTTGGGCACCCAGGTCATAGAGCTTCATTTCACAGGGCACTATCGGTTATGCTTAGGGAAGAACAGACAGGCTTGCTTACCTAGTGAGAGGGGCCTTAAACTAGGTTTGCTGGTGGATGGGGACCAAAGACCTGTTGTAAGTAGGGAAGCAGGAGACCTGGATGAAGTGCAAGCAGGAGTGGGCAACAGTGGAGGCCTCCTCATTCTTACCGAGAAAGTAGGGCAATCACCTCGTGTCTGTACACAAACACATGGAGCCTGGGAAACAAGCAGGAAGAACTGGAGGTCCTCACACAGTTGGGGAACTATGCTGTGATTGGAATAAGAGACTTGGTGGGAGCTTGCATAACTGGAGTACTGTCATGGATGGGTATAAACTGGTCAGGAAAGACAGGCAGGGGAGAAGAGGAGGGGCTGTGCTTTATGTAAAAGAGCTGTATGACTGCTAAGAGCTCCAATATGAAACTGGGGATAGGCCTGTTATAAGTCTCTGGGTTAAGGTCAGAGGGGAGAGCAACAAGGGTGATGTCATGGTGGGTGTGAGCTATAAACCACCAGACCAGGAGGATGAGGTAGATGAAGTTTTCTTCAGACAACTAGCAGAAGTTTCCAGATGACAGGTCCTGGCTCTCATGGGGGACTTCAGTCACCCTGACATCTACTGAGAAGGCAATACAGCAGTGCACAGGAAATCTAGGAAGCTTTTAAAGAGCATTGGGGACAACTTCCTGGTGCAAGTGTTGGAGAGACCAACTAGGGGCCATGCTCTTCTTGACCTGCTGCTCACACGCAGGGAAGAATTCGTGGGGAATGTAGAACTTGGGAATGGCAACTTGGGCAGTCGTGACCATGAGATGATCAAGTTCAGGATCCTGACAAAAGGAAGAAAGGAGAGCAGCAGAGTATGGACCCTGGACTGCAGGAAAACAAACTTTGACTCACTGAGGGAACCAATGGGCAGGATCCCCTGGGAGGCCAGTATGAGACGGAAAGGAGTCCAGGAGAGCTGGTTGTATTTTAAGGAAACATTGAGGGCACAGAAACAAGCCATCCCGATGTGCAGGAAGAATAGCAAATGTGGTAGGCGACCAGCTTAGTTTAGCAGAGAACTCTTTAGTGAGCTTAAGCACAAAAGGGAAGCTTACAAGTGGAAGCTTGGACAGATGAATATGAGCCAGCAGTGTGCCCTTGTTGCCAAGAAGGCTAACAGCTACTGGGCTGCATTGGTAGGTGTGTTGCCAGCAGGTCAAGGGAAGTGATTCTTCCCCTCTATTCAGCACTGGAGAGGCCACATCTGGAGTACTGTGGTCAGTTTGGGGCCCCCCACTACAGAAAGGATGTGGACAAATCGGAGAGAATCCAGCAGAGGGCAACAAATATGGTTTGGGGCCTGGAGGACATGACTTATGAGGAAAGACTGAGGGAAGTGGGCTTATTTAGTCTGGAGAAGAGAAGATTGAGAGGGGATTTAACAGCAGCCTTCAACTACCTGAAGTGGGGTTTGAAAGAGGATGGAGCTGAACTGTTCTCAGTGGTGGCAGATGATACAACAAAGAGCAATGGTCTCAAGTTGCAGCAAGGGAATTTTAGGTCAGATATTAGAAAGAAATTTATCACTAGGAGGGTAGTAAAATGCTGGAACAGGTTACCCAGAGAAACAATGGAAGCTCCATCCTTGGAGGTTTTCAAAACCTGGCTAGACAAAGCTTTGGCTGGGATCTAGTTGGGGATGGTCCTGCTTTGAGCAGGGGGTTGAACTAGATGACCTCCTGAGGTCCCTTCTCACTCTAACTTTCTATGATTCTATGACTAGGGAGGAATATAAGAGCATTGCTTGGGCATGCAGGGATGAAATCAGGAAGGCCAAAGTGCAAGGGGAGATGCAGCTAGCAAGGAATGTGAAGGGTAACAAGAAGGGTTTTTACAAGTGTCAGCAACAAGAGGAAGGTCATGGAAAGTGTGGGTCCCTTACTGAATGGGGGAGGCAATCTAGTAACAGATGATAAGGAAAAGGCTGAAGTGCTCGATGCCTTTTTTACCTTGGTCTTCACAGACAAGGTCAGCTCTCAGACTACTGCATCTGGCAGTACAGTTTTGGGAGAAGATAAGCATCCCTCAGTGGTGAAGGAACAGGTTAAGAATTATTTAGAAAAGCTGGACATGTACAAGTCAATGGAGCCAGGTGCAATGCATCCAAGGGTGCCAAGAGAGTTGGCTGATGTGATTGCAGAGCTGTTAGCCATTATCTTTAAAAACTCATGGGGAGGTTCCTGACAATTGGTAAAAGGCAAATATTGTACCCATCTTTAAGAAAGGGAAGAAGGAGGATCCAGGGAACTACAGACCAGTCAGTCTCACCTCAGTCCCCAAAAAATTAAAGGAGCAGGTCCTCAAGTAATCCATTTCTAAGCACTTGGAGGAGAATAAAGTGATCTGATCAGGAACAGTCAGCATGGATTCACCAAAGGCAATCCATGCCTGAGCAAACCTGATTATCTTCTATGATGAGATGAGTGGCTCAGTGGACGTGACATACCTTGACTTTAGCAAGGCTTTTGATATGGTCTCCCACAGCATTCTTGCAAGCCAGCTTGGGAAGTATGGGTTAGATGAATGGACTGTAAGGTGGATAGAAAGCAGACTGGATTGTCAGGCTCAGCAGGTAGTGATCAATGACTCGAGGTCCAGTTGGCAGCCGGTATCAGGTGGAGTGTACCAGGGGTTGGTCCTGGGGCCAGTTTTGTTCTATATCTTCATTAACAATCTGGAAGATGGGATGGAGTGCACCCTCAGCAAATTTGTGGATAACACCAAGCTGGTGGGGAACACTGGAGTAGATACACTGGAGAGTAGGGCTAGGATTCAAAGTGACCTAGAAACATTGGGGGATTGGCCCACAAGAAATCTCATGAATTTCAACAAGGACAAATGCAAAGTCCTGAACTTAAGACAGAAAAATCCCCCACACTACTACAGGCTTGGGACCAACTGGCTAAGCAGTAGCTCTGCAGAAAAGGACCTGGGAGTTAGTGGACAATAAGCTGGATATGAGTCAGCAGTGTGCCCTTGCTGCCAAAAAGGCTAACAGTATACTGGGCTGCATTAGTAGGAACATTGCCAGCAGATCAAGGGAAGTAATTAGTCCCCTCTATTCTGCACTGGTGAGGCCACATCTGGAGTACTGTGTCCAGTTTTGGGCACCCCACTGCAGAAAGGATGTGGAGAAGTTGGAGGGAGTCCAGCAGAGGGCAAAAAATGATTAGTGGGCTGAGGCACATGATTTCTGAGGGGAGGTGGAGGGAACTGGGCTTATTTAGTCTAGAGAAGAGAAGACTTAGGGGGATTTAATGGCAGCCTTCAACTCCCCAAAGGGGGGTTCCAAAGAGGATGGAGCTGGGCTGTTCTCAGTGGTGACAGGACAAGGAGCAATGGTTTCAAGATGCAGCAAGAGAAGTTTAGCTTGGCTATTAGAAAAAGCTTTCTCTCTAGGAGGGTGGTGAAGCACTGGGACAGGTTACCTAGAAAGGTGGTGGAATCTCCATCCTAGCAAAACAAAACCTTGGCGGGATACCCTAGTTGGGGTTTGTCCTGCTTTGAGCTGGGGATTGGACTAGATGACCTCCGGACATCCCTTCCAACCCTCATTTTCTATGATTCTGTGATTCTAAGAAAGAATTGTGGTGGAATTAAATGAAATGAAAAGAGGGAGCTGATGGGTAGGTGAGGGAAAAGGGACATTTGGAGGTGAGCGAAAAGAGATGCCTGCTTGGGCTAGGGCTGTTTGGCTTCCTGAGGTGTTTACACAACACTGCTACTATTCTCACTGTTCAGTGGGGAAACTGCAGCACAGAGAGCTAGCCGCTCACCAAAGGCCACGTGGGAAGGCTGTGGCAGAGCAGGGGACTGAACCAGGGTCTCTGGAGTCCAGCTGACTGGACCATCCGCCTCCCAGGGCTGTAGCACTTGCAGCAGGGGAACGCTTGACATGCTGCAAGTGTCTCTTTGACATAGCTCCCAGCTGTCTCCCATCTTTTTTCAGTATTTTAAGCAGTAATAAAGTCTGACATGTATCACAGGCAGGTCTTGTCTGACCAACCTCATTTCTTTCTATGATCAAGTGACTCATCACCTGGATGAGAGAAAAGCAGTTGATATCATATACCTCGACTTCCAGAAAGCCTTTGACCTGGTATCCCATGAGGTACTGATCAGAAAACTGGAAGATATTGAGCTCAACTGCAGGACCGTCAAGTGGGTGTGAAACTGGTTGTGGGGTAGGACACAGAGAGTCCAGATGAATGGACTGGTGTTGTCCTGGAGAGATGTGGGCAGTGGTGTACCCCAGGGGTTGATACTTGGCCCAGTGCTGTTCAGTATCTTCATCAATGACCTGGATGAGGGGGTGAAAAGCCCATTAGCCAAGTTTGCGGGCGACACCAAGATATGGGGTTGTGCAGACACACCTGCAGAAAGGCTGCAGGTACAAGCAGACCTAGACAGGCTGGCGTGTTGGGCAGAACAGAACCAGATGAGGTTCAACGTAGAGAAATGCAAAGTACTACATCTGGGAAGGAAGAACCCCAGCACACCTACAGGCTGGGCATCGCTAACCTGACCAGCACTACAAATGAAAGGGATCTGGGGGTAACAATAGACCCCAGCATGAATATGAGCTGGCAATGCGATGCAGTAGCCGCTAGGGCCAATAAAACTCTGGCATGCATCAATCGATGCATCTCCAGTAAATCCAGAGAAGTGATTCTCCCGCTTTACTCAACATTGGTGCGGTCGCAGCTGGAGTATTGCATCCAGTTCTGGGAGCCGCACTTCAACAAGGATGTGCTAAAGCTTGAGAGGGTCCAGAGAAGGGCCACCCTTATGATCAGGGACTTGCATGGCAAGCCTTACGAGGAGAGGCTGAGGGATCTCAGACTCTTCAGCCTAAAGAAAAGAAGGCTGAAAGGGGACCTGGTTGCGGCTTACTGCTATATCAGAGGTGTACATCAGGGGCTCAGTGAACAACGGTTCACCAAGGCACCCTGGGGGAAAACTAGAAACAGCGTCCACAAACTCCTGGAAGATAGTTTCAGGCTGAACATTAGGAAAAACTTCTTTACAACTAGGGTGTCCAGACTATGGAACAAGCTCCCTGCAGAGGTGGTGAAATCATCTACCCTAGAGGTCTTCAAGAGAAGACTGGACGGTCACCTGGCTGGGGTCGTCTGATCCCAGATGTCTTACCTGCTCATGCAGGTGACTGGACCCGATGATCCTTCAGGGTCCCTTCCAGCCCTGTGATTCTATGAGATGACCATTTCCACCTGATGGTTTCAAGGTGCTTTGGGAAGCTGGGTTAAATTCCAACCCACATTTTACTGACAAGGAGGCCAAGATTTCCCCTCCCTCCCCCTCAAAATATGTCCTTTCCATCCAAGTTGGTTCAAGAATTGGGCCAAAGATGCTGGTTTGTTGTCATAGGGCTTCTCTGGGTCTCTTCCATACAGACTTCCATTCTCAGGTGGCACTGAGGTAAGGGCTGCGCCACACAAACTTCTGTGCTTTTCTATGAGGCCTTGTCCATAGCACACAAGCTAGTATGTCCTTGTGTGGCTGTGAAGCACTGGGTCTTGCACCAGTGTATGGTCACTGGGAAGCTCTGGAGCATTGACCACTGAAATTTATCTTTATTCAGCAGCATCAGAGCCTGCATTCTGTGAACAACAGCTCCAAAGTTGCTTTAACTTGGCCAATATAGTAAATATAACAATGATAAAAAAAAGATTGTCTGGCTGTCAAATTCAGGCCTCAAGTCCTTGTCGGGGTCCCCACTTCTGAGCCGCCTTGCAGCTGTCTCATCAAGCGTGACCTCCCTAGCGCTAGTTTTCAGAGCCCTGTGCAAACAGAGATGTCTGGTGCTTGTCATCTCTGGACTGACAGACACCGCTGCGTTCAGGGCAGGGGAGCATGGGCAGCTTGGTGTGGCGCTCCCACCGCAGGGGAGCTGCTCGGCGCTGCGTTTCAAGAAGCAATTTCCAAGTCCTGTGACAGGTGCAGCCAAGAGGTAGCCAGAGAGTAAAGCGAGTGTGACACTTGTGAGGAATGAGAGCTTGACCCCCTCGACTAAGTTCGAGAGAGAGCAAGATTGCATCTTGAGCAAGATAAAGCAAGGCAGGGAAATGGATGGGGAAGGCAACTTGCTGCCCAGAGACTTAAGCCTCTTGTCGAGGCTCAGTTGTGTCCTGTAAACAGCAGGTTTGCTGGCTCCTTCTGTGAAGCCTTGTCTGTGGTCTCATACTTGGGCACTCAGAGGCAAAGGATCATCTCGCAGTGAAGATGAGGCAACTGGTTAGCAACAAAGCCAGGTGACTCATGAACTAGCTTCTCTTAAAAGAGATGCTCAAGAGAACAAGAGCAGTGGGTCTAGAGAGAACAGCTCTGAGCAGACTTCTCATGTGCACTGTCCACCTGACAATACTCTCTTATCCCCCATCTATGGTGTTCTGGTCCAGGATGCCAGCGCTGGAGCTGATTTTATTTTCAGTAAATTGTAAACTCACTAAGAATTTGTGCTAAAGTGGCAGGCTGAAACTACTTGCAAGTTAGGGTTGGATTGCTTTGGGTTGGGACATAATGGGTGAAAAATTTTGAAAATGTGGCAACATTTTTGCGTGGAGGCATTCAAATAGAATGGCTTCATTCTGGAAATGCCAACATTTTTCATCCTGATGGGTTTTTCTTCTTTAAACGAAATATTCAACTTTCCATTTGTTTTTTGACCAAAATGAAAAGTGGAGGAAAAATTTAGATAATCCAATAAGGAGACAGAACACTTCGTGTCAGATGGAGCAATACATTTCAGAGTGACTCAAAAGGGAGAGAAGGGCATGGAATGTTTTTAGTTTGCTTTTGTATCACTTTTTGTTAAGCAACAAACTTCCAAAATTGATTATTAAGCCGTCGTCCCCCCCAAGACACAAGTAATAAACCCCACACTTGTGTTCTCAGAATCAGGATTTGAACCCCTGCCTCCAAAAGCCAAATGCTGCTTTAAGCCCTATCGTTGCATGGAAGCCAGCATCCTGGGGCTGCATGCTTGTTACCCAGGCTGATGAGGACCCATCTGAGTAGTTGGGGACAAGGCAACCCCCCCCCCCCAAAAAAAACCAAATCCCAAAAAACAAACAAAAAAAACTTGCCAAGAAGAAAGGAGTTTTTAAAAGCCCAGGAGCAGGGATTCTGGAGCTCTTGTTTTAACTGTTTCTTTGTTACCGGCATGCTCTAACGTGCTTATCTTTCACCACTGTTCCACAGACCTGTTCATTAATGGTTAGCTCCTCTATTGCTATGCCTGACCAGTTCTTTGGCCCCCAGGTAGCGAGTATCAAAAGCTCAGACTTTCTCACTGCTTGGTAGCAGGAGTTATCAAGGAGCAGGTCTGCAGTCATGCTGTGTCTGCTTTAGCTGAGCATCCGCTCTGTGAGCAATAAGCCATGTATCAACTGGGGTTATTCTGCCTATCAGCTTGTTTGTCTGCATTTCAGTATCAAGGAGCTGGTTGGGTGAAATGTGTTTGTGGCTAAGCCTTCCCGCTTCCCCAAAATTGTCATTCCTGGATTACTGGGGCAGGAGAATGGGTATGTTTCCATGGCAGAGGTGTGGAAATGGCTACCTTAGGATGCAAGTAGCAGCCTCTCCATACATACCTTATGAAAGAGCTATACAAAATGGTGAGCTGGTTAATTCAAAGCTCCCACAGCTTTGTTTTAGCTGTTCCTGATGCCTGCATCCATGCCAGCCTGAACACACTTGATCTCATCTGTATTTTCCCAAGGAAAGCAGGAAATAGAAAAGGGATTGAACATGTTCTTGGAGGAAAGATGTATCAGTAACTATTGAGCATGGGAATTAGGAGCACAGCCTCTGAATCAGAACTTCCTTAAATGCTGGAGGCTGCAAGGGGGGGAGGAACAGTGGAAAAAACCCTGGTCACACCCTATTCACTCTCCCTTTTAGCATATACTTCCTGCCACCGTGACACAGGATACTGGGCAAGATGGACCTATGAACTGACACAGTAAATGGCAGGTTTTTTTGTTCATATGTCCTTAAAGAATGATCAAACTAAAGAGAAAGTCCCACCAGTTAGCCACCACCTATGCCTTGGCTAAGGAAACCCATACCTATATTGTTTCCAAAGCAGGTTGGTATTATTGGCTCCATTTTACAGATGAGGCTCAGAAAAAGAAATGATATGACCAGCCAGGTGGTTAGTCGAAGAGCTGTAACTGGAACCCAGCTCACCTGACTCTCAAGCCTTGCTTCCAGACTACACTGCTATGGATACAGACTTCTGTTTTTGACTGATTATTTTTTCTCTGCTAAACTGAAATCTCTCCTGACTCCAAAGGAAGGAAAGTTTTTGATTGGTGTTGAATATGTCCAGATCAGTTTGGCAGGTAGAAAGCTTGATGATGAACAGCAAAGCAGACCTGCTTTTATTATGGAGAGAGAGACTTTTTTTTAAAGGAAACTTTTATTTATTAAAATTCTCTGGTTCCAGATGATCTTTCTGTACTCAATATTTATTGTCCTTTCACCTACCTTAAAAATTGGAGCTGCTACTGAGGCTTTGATAAATGGATCAAAAGGTTCATCTTGCTTTGTGTTGGTTGCTGAGATGCCATTTCTCGCTTTCACTGGCCAATGCCACATAGGATAAAATGCCGACAGGTCACTTTGTATCTCTGGGAAGAAGTGAATCCATGCCCCAAGGGCAAACCCACGGTATTTTAATTGGTGTGTTACTGGGATAACAGCAGGGTAGGGCTGTCAATGTATCGCAGCAGGGAGTGTTTCTGCACAGTCCTGGTAAAATATCTGTACACAGAGGCAAGATTGATATAGTGCAAAATGCAAGGGTAAGCTAGCGGTGACTGTACTGCAAAAGAGATGACAGCCTGCTGTGGCTCTTTTGCTCACATTCTGGGCACACGTGTGCTGGAGTAGATCAGTTCCGTATCAGTCAAGATGGGGGTATTAACCCCAATGAGTACTTCTGCGTCCTCTAGCCAGCACTGGGCTTAGCTGGGCTTCCGTTTTTTCCATGGCTTGGAAAAGGATTCCAGTGTCATGAACATCAGACCCCTTTTCTATGGACATGATCTGCCTGATGTCAAAGGTGCTAAGCCTAGGCAGCACCCACCAAAGCCAGTGGGAGTTGTGGGTGCTTAGTGTTTCTGTAACACAGACCTTTGGGACTGAATCCTGAAGTCTTTACTCACTCATTCTTCACCCTTTGGGCTGGAGTCTAACCTCTAAGGCCACTGCGCAGATGCAGCAATGCTCCTGCTCAGCAGGACGTGGGTGTCTGACATTGTGCTTTGCCCTTGCACTAGCATCCATATCACAGGGCAGTAGGGTGCTTCCTAGCCCTGCAACCATGCAGTCAGCCCAGCTTTGCTGACACCAGTGGAGCCAGTTCAGCCGATACCAATCGAGTGTCACCTTCCGTGTGTTTAAGCCTAAAATGCCAAACCCTACTGAGGTCTTCTGTACCTCATTGGATTGGAATCAAGATCTTCATCCCCAAGATCTGAGCTGGGGAGTTTCTGGTGCACATAAGTCAGACAAGGCACGTTCTTTCAACACAGCCCAGTTCTGACTGGCTCTGATCACATCTGTGGCCCAGGAACAGGGGAGGACCCTCCAGCCACTGGTCTGCTCTGTAGTCCAGGGCAAAGAGGGCTTTGCCACTTTCCCTTGGGCCACTGCATACTGCTTGCGGCCCAAGGCAGGAGACCACATATGGTGGACCTGGTCTGAGCTCTGCCAGGGGAAGTCTTATGGGCCGGACCTTCATCTGGCAACTTCCCTTGTAGTATCAGTGGATTTATAACAGCTGGGCCCTGGGCTGGTGCTGGTAAAATATCCAGGATTCATCTACACACTCTTCTGCCCTGATGCGCTCATTGTACACCCACAAATCCAATATTCCTCGCCAGGCCCAGCTTCATCCACAAACCAGTCATGAGAGCAGCCCTCAGCATATCCAGGGATAGAGCCAGCTCCAACCTGCTGCATGTGCTGAAACGAGACTGGGCAGAATCTGCCTCAGGAAGCTCAAACCCAGCAAGTACCTGGGGCTTCGTGGGATGGAGGTTCCTTTGTGGATTGCCATATCTTGCCTTCCCTTCCCCCTCCTGTATTTTCATCCCACACAAACTGCATCCAGCCCTTGCGGGTATGTTTCTGTTGTTGCTCTCAGCCATGATCTAAGGATAAATTCCATTTAAAGCGTTTTATTGTTTCCCTGAGATGGCTAAGATTAAAAAGCATTCAAAGGAGGGGGTTTCAGGCAGCGCTGACCTTCTGTTCCTGCTCCTGATTCCTCTAGAGAATGGAGCATGTTAATGGTATGGTGTCTTGGAGATAGATGCTGCTGGAAAAATAACTGATGACTGAATCCTTTTCCCAGAGATTTAATTTGCAACTCTACATGTCCAGAATCCCAAAGCCTTTCTTAGAGGCAAAGCTTCAGAGCTGGGTTTTGGCTTCTTAGTTTTTTGCCCTCTGGAGTACAGTTGCTGTCATGGTGAAGTACTAGCAGCACAGCTCCCAGCAAAACCCCCTGGTTATTGACTGGGGTATGGCTAGTGGCTCTAGGGGACAGGGATCAGAAGTTAGACCTACTTTGGCTAAGGACCAGGGGTGCTGAGGTCCAGCATAGCTGTGAGTGGGGATTGAGCTCTCTGAGGAAGGGGCTGTGTTTGTCTTTTGGGGTCTAACACAATCCTGGATCAGCTTTCATAGATATCCCCACTCTGGAGGTGAACTGCTGTAGATGGAAATACAAGCCATCCTCAAGATGAACGTTCACCTGTATTGTTGATATGGCCACACCTCCGTAAGTGCGTGCTTGTTACAGGTAGTTAAGAGTTGAATGCAGAAAGCCTTTTCCAGTTCATACCAGCAGTACTGAGCCTGTAATTAACTGCAGTCCTAGCTATTCTTATATGCAGACAGACACACGCATACATGCACACACCAATATGCTAACTATTTAGCTGTCTAAATACAGCTGTTTCTTTCCATAGCACTCCCATAAGAAAGCATGACATGAAAGACCATGTGTTGATGGGTCTGGGTCAGGGACTGCAACCTATGGCCCCTGGGCCAGATATGGCCTGTGAACCAATTTTACATGGCCCGTGAAGCTGGGATGGTGACAGCAATTGCCAGTGAGGGAAGTGGCAGCTGGGTCATGACTGGCAGCCCACCCTAGGACTGCGCTATGGTAATTCAACCCACTGCTGCTAGTCTGGGTAGCTAATTTTTCTATGGAATTGAGACGTCGCAGCCGTGCAGGTTTATCCTGCTCCCTTGTGGCTACTTGGCCTCATTCCTGACCAATAGAATCCGCTTTTGTTCACTCTAGTTGCAGGCTCTTTGCTAGGATGTTGCATGTAAAGATGTGCTTTGTGCCTCTGCCCAACTCAGCTTTCCACACAATGACCTGCCTGTCCTTCCCCAAGGCCCACGAAGATGGCGCCAGCCAGCAGTGCAGCCCATCTTTGTGGCTGGGCGGCTCAGGCAGGGCTCTGTTTATTTCTTTGCTAGACACATAGCAAATAATGAATCATCATGACTCAGCTTGCCATTGCCACCAGCCCAGGGTGAGTTGGGTAAAAGACCCTGTGTCCCATTGATTAGCACTAGATCCAGCCCAAAACCCACGTCCATGGTTCTTAGAAAACAATTTTAAGAGGCTGTCCTCACTCCCATCTTCCTATAGAGAAAGGCAGAGCAGCAGTGGCTCTTTGACACCTGTTTTTGACCTCTCCATCAAGGACCATAAAGCAGGCAATCTTATCACCTGCCCCACAACTCCTCCTCCCCAACCCGTGTCTGATCCTTATAACTGCAGTTGGCTGCTCCAATGGAGGCAGCCTAAACACAGCTGTGAAGTAGTGAGGCAGAAGGCCTGGGTTGCAGTAGTGACAACACTGACTTTTGAAAAGGTTCAGTGAATGAATCTCAATGGTGCCCAGGAAGTGATAGATTAGCACCTTGCCAGAAGGTGTGCGCACAGCTTTCATGTGCACTTGGGTTAGGTCTGTTCTCAAGGAGTGGAGAAAGATGCAACAGAGGCTTGGCTTGGATAAGAATAGGGGTTGGCTCCCTCCCAAAGCCCAGACTTGGGCACCCTCTCATCTGGGAGCTTTCAGGGCTAGAATGTGGATCTGAAATGTTCTCCTGGTCCTGCCCTGTATGGAGCTGAAGCGAAGCCCAAGGACCCAGGGTCCTTCAGTATTTGAGTGTCACCATGGCCTGGCACGATGGACACTGGACCTGTGTTCCACTCCTGCCCCTCTCACTGATCTGCTGGGTAAAGCACTCCATCTTCTTTCTGCAAATGATAACAGCTTTACTAGGCTGACTGACTTTTGAACAATGTGACAGTCTTATGTTCCTGTGGAGAAAGTGGTGCATATCAGATGTGCATGTGTAGCCAGCCACCTCCTCTTGATAGCAGTGGTGCTCTAGGACAGGTGCTTTGGAAAGTTTCTGTGCCTCAGTTTCCCCTCTGATGCTTTGTCTTCTTTGTCTATTTAGGCGGTAAGCTCTTTGGGACGGTGGCTGTCACACACTAGGTGTTGCTATCACTGCCTTGCCCAGTGAGGTGCCACTTTAATAATATGGGTCACTGAAGCAGTGAGTAGCATCTAGCAATAATGGAGTGAGGGTGTATCCCCCCACATTTTCCAGATTGTCATCTGGTGTCGATCAGTGTCATTCCATTGACTTCAATGGAGCTATGTCCCATTTACACTCCTGGCAGACATGGCCCTGTAGCTCAGCCCCACCCCTGGCTCCATGTTCATCCTGGCATCCTCTGCCCTAAACCCCAGCTTTGGCGATTTCCAAGTCTGGTTTTGTTTTTTTCTTTTACATCGAGGCTTTGCATTGTGCTGCTTTGCTCTTCCTCTTTTTCTGAATCATCCTGACTAAGTTCAGGGGCATGGATCTCTAGGCAGAGAGGATCATACCAGAAACTCAAATGTTCAGCTAGTGTTCAGGGGATTCCATCTCCTGAGCTCTGTATCTGAGACAGGCACAGTGGGCAAAGGTTATTCCCTTCACCAAGCCAGCCTGCCTCTGCTGTGACCCACCTGGTATTTCAGTAGCACCTAGAGGGGCCAACAGACCTTGAGCAGTACAGGTACATAGTACAGAACTGGTGGGCTGTGAAGAATGTCCAGTCTGTGGAGACAGGCTGGGCAGAGGAAGGGCAATTAATCACCTGTCTGACATACAGACTAAGTTACTTGCCTAAGGTGAGACAGGAAGGCTGTGGCAGAGCTAGAGATTGAACCTGGGTTTCCTGCTTCAATCCCTTAGCAGCAAGGCTGTCTTCCCTTCCTAAGAGGCTGATTCAGTTCTTGTGGCCCACTGCATTGGAGCAGGATCCAGGGGATTGGATTCAGTGATTTCTGAAGGATCCTCTCATCCCTGTGACTCTCCCCTGTTTATGTTCCTCTACTGCTTGCGGTCTGTTGGCCCTCTTGGTGCTACTGAAATACCAGCTGGGTCAGAGGAGAGGCAGGCTGGCTTGGTGAAGGGAATAAGCTTTGCCCACTTTGCCTGTCTCATAGATGCAATGCGACTGTGCAGCACTAATGAGCTACTGTGTAGTAGTGTCACATCTATGAGACAGGCACCACGGGCAGAGTTTGTTCCTTGCACAGTCAGCATTACCTGGAGGGCGTGCGAGGACACTATTGCGCAGTAACACTGGTTACTGTGTAGTCATTTAGAACTGGGTTATGCATGTACTAAATGACTGCGGTAACAACGGCGCAGTCAGCATCTCATGTAGATGCAGCCTGTAACTGGGAGACTGCTCTGCTCTGACCTAGGGTGAGCTTCACTCACTATCTTTCTCTCAGCTGATAGCCCTTATGGAAGGATGCTGTGGAATTTCATAGGAAACCATAACCTGGGGCCATGAACCAGACAGGACTGGGCAGACATTTCTTTCCACAGTGGTTGGAAAAGATCCCATTCCCCCTTTCTAGAGGCTCCGCGAAATCTCTGTAACTCTTTTTCCCCCCACCCCCCAGTTTCTTCCTTATTACATTCTATAGGGCTTTTCCTATAAGGTCACATAGCCATCGGAGAGTGACAGTTCTCACTCCCTCCAGATCTTGGCTGGATTCTAATCCATCACTGAGTTGTAAATGCCTATTGTCTGTGCCACCCAGTCCCCTTCTCCTGTTTTTTTTCCATTAACATTTTATTGGCTCTGTACAAACGGTTATGGACGACTCAGAAGAACCTACAGGCAATTATTACATCCCAGACCAATTCAGCAGACAAAAAGGATGCAAATTAGCAGGAGGTAATCAGAAAACGGCTTGGCCCCTTCTTGCTTTTGTTCTCTCCCTGCTGAATGGACCACTACATTCTCAGCGCTTAATTATCTTTATCATCCTCAAATACTCTTCATTTAATGAAAATGGCTAAGCAGGTTGGAGAAGGAAAACATGATCTTCAATATTAAGTCTCATCTGAAGGACATTTTGCCAGCCTGCATAATGCAGGTCTTAGGATAAAGTATAGAACGCAGCATGGCCCTGTTCCTCAGTCCCTGTCCCCTGGCAATGAAGGGGCAAAAAGCCAATGACCAGCTGGTGATCTTCTTGTGCTCATCAGGCTGGCTGCTATGTCCTTTCTATCTCCTTTCCAGACCCAAAGCTTGAGGGCAAGTTACGGGTGTGATGCCTCCTCTTAATCCATGAAGACTGTATAGATCCTGGGCATCATAGGCCTGAGGTTGCTCTAAATGATTTTGGAGGTGGAGATTAGAATAATGCCAGCCCCAGGATCCTGTAGAAAACTTCTCTGTGGCCCAGCTCCCTTTGATGCACTCATATTTGAGTGGGTTCAAGTAAGAACTGACCTGTCCACATGAAGGGACTGGGCCCAATTTCACCCTTATACTGATGTAAAGGGGGCTGGACTCTGGTCTCATATTGGCTTTCCCTTGTTGTAACCCCACTGAAATCAGGGAGTTACTTCTGGTGACACCATTGCCACAGCTCAGGGCAGAACCAGGCTCTCCTCATTGCATGCCTGTGGGGTTTCCCGGGTTGGATGAAAAGATCTTTAAAAAAAAAAGAGCCAGTGTTGCAGTCCCCACCAATCCCTCAGTTTATTTCACACACAAACTGTCTCAGACTAGACTCATTTTTCCATGCCCAGATCCCTCCACTTATAATGCTGGCATAAACTCATTGCTACTCCCTGCACTTGTACCAATTGCCTGCGCTCCAGACCTGGTGCACTCAGGGACAAGGCCAACCAAGCTAGCCTGCCCGATGGTGTTTTCCTGCCTTTTGCATTAACATGCTCCTTCTTCCAATAATGAACCATGTGCTGGACTCTCCAAAGGTGCAAATCAGCTGGGCACCATTGCTAAGCCTTCCTGATCCATACCAGCTGAGGTGCCAGCCCCTGTGTGGCCTGGTCAACTGGCACAGATTTGTCCCCTGTGGGTATAGGCTGCACATCCTCTGGCTTATCCGTTTCACTCATGAGGAAGTGGTAGCAAAAGCTCCATAATTTGAGCACTGGGATGTCCTGCAAGGCAAGATGGGAGTTGGATAAGAAGATGCTACTGTCAGAAGAGGGGCAGCAAGGCAGTGTGTGGCTCAGGACAGTGGTTAAAGCGCAAGAGCTAGGACTTCTAGGAGCCTGTCCCTGCTGAGATAACCCACCAGTGGGTCATCTTGGGTATGACTTATCCCAACCACTCTGTGCCTCAGTTTCCCCATCTGCAAACTGGGGGGCAAAGGCTGGCAAGGCATCTTAAATTACTGGGGATTTGAGATGCTGCCACACAAGGAGGAAGGATTGCATAAGTCTTTGTGCTGATCTCCTTCCAGCTGCCTAGTACTCTTCTCCCCAGGAAAGGCAGGCTGGGTGCAGGGGACTGAGGTTTTCCAAAGTTGCCCCTCAGAGGTCCAGTCCCCGTTGCGAGCTGATGGGAACTTGTCCCCTCAGTGCTGTGTGGCTTTTGGAAACCTTAGCCAAGAAGCTTTCCTAGGTTATTTCAGTTGTGCTGCCCGTTCTGGGCTGGACTCCATCAGTCAAGTCCGGTAACTGCCTCCCAAGGTCCCACCTGCTGGGCCCTCCAATGCTTGCTGAGTGGGCTACTAAAGTTATGTCTGACAACATTCAGCAGGAGGATATGGATAATCCTGCTGTGCCTCCAGCCCAGTGTCCCCTGCATCCACTAATCTGGGCCAGATTATCCAGCATTAGCACAAATGCTCCTGCCAGGCTCAGGGAGGGAGGGAGGTGGCCAGAGCCTCCTATTTGTAGTACCGGGGTGGTGAGAGGTGTTTGCCAGCCTGGCTGAGAGCATGGAAGGGAGCACTGGTGGGACAGACGAAACAGGGCCTGGGGGGAGGGTGTGTGCAGCAGAGACAGGTGCTGCACCCCCTGCAAAGAGCATCTGCCCATCCCATGCCCTCAGCAGTGATGCACCACACCTGGAGGGGGGGGATGTGCCCTTGGCTGCTATTTCCATGGGGCTGCTAGTAGGTTCATGCCCCAGTTGAGAGCCCCCCAAACAGAAGTGAGCACCTCAGGAATTTGTTTCACCTCTATGCTTTTGGGGGGGGGGGTCTAGTGAGGAGAGGGGTTAATGCAGCCCCATGGACCTCTGTGGAGATTTATCTTTGCAGAGTGGATTAGGGGCATAGGCAGGATGAGGCCCATGTGTGGTGGATGGGGGCTTGGATGGTGAGAAGGGGGAGCCACTCCTGGCTGGTCCCCCTCTCCTCATCACCAAAGAGAGAGATGCAGTGTTTGTCTGGAGCAGGTGATGCTGATGCATAGCCCCCCTCCCAGCCAGGTTACCATGGTGCAGGCATGACTTACAGCAGGCGATAGGCCGGAGAGTGTCAGCGATGGGTAGATATATATTGTTTGGATTCCACAACTCTAGCCGGCGAGCTCTTGTCACTGCTGGCTTGATTACAATTTTAAAGTGGAGACATGAGATTTACTGCACTCTGCCTATTCTGGATGGATCTCGGTGGCTTTTATTTTCCTTCAAGCTTAAACAAGTGATGCTCACAGCTCTCTTCAGGGAGCATCTCCCTTGGCTCCTGGACAGATGAATGTTGTACTAGGGGGAATGAAAGGACCAGAGCAGCCCCAGTGACATGGATTTGGTGGCCCTATCCTATGCAGACACCCATGGGCCTTTGCCCAGCTGCAAGAGTCTACTTTCATTTATCTCAATGAAAGATCAGTGCCTACAGGGCTTTAGACACGGGGCAGTACCTGGCAGTTCTGAGTCAGTTTTGCACCAAAGCATTGGACTGTATGCTGGAGCCAGGATCACAGTATTACATATCTTGTATGATGTGGAAGACTTGGAGAAGGAGGTGTCAGATACTCAGCGAATGCACCTACATGTGGGATTAGTGTGCATGAATAAACTCTGATGCTTATTACTCAGAAGTTTTTTGTTCCTGGGTGTGCCATTTGAATATGAGCTCAGAGCAAATACTCTGGAGCATATTATTCCAGAGTTTATTCATGCACAGCATGTGGAGCTCAGTTGGAGCAGCCCAGGCTGGCAAGGGATGCGGGAGGGAGTGGGGGGGCAGCATGCCAGCCCAGGGCTGCTCTGACCAGGCTCTATGTATAGCAGAGGGCCTGGCTGAGGCACAAGGGTGCTTCAGTGTGGGGCTAGCTGGTAGGCAGCTTCCATACTGAAGCATCCTCATGCCCCAGGCAACCGCTCTGCAGCACATGGAGCTGGGTCAGAGCAGCCAGCTGAGGGATTGCCTCTTGCCCTGGCTGTTCCAGCTGGGCCCTACATGCTGCAGAGTGGATGGCTGGGCATAAGGGTGCTTCAGCCATCTGGGGCACCATCTGCATGTGCACTACTGCTCATGAAAAAAATCCACAGCAGGGTAGTACTTATATTTACATGTCCTACCCTGCTGTGGAGTTTATTAGTTTTGTGCATCCTAATAAGGGTGCATGTTTAGATGCTGAGATGTTTACTGCACAGTTAATTAGGCAACTCTGTAATAAACCTCTTGTATAAATGTGCCCAGTAAGTATCAGCTTGGGTCTAATCTGCTCCCCTTGAAGTCAGTGGGAAAAATCCTCTTTTACTCAAGTTAGAGCAGAGTTAGTCCAATACAGAATGTTTTCAAGGACTCTCAGTCTCAGGGCACAGTATTGATAAGGAAGTTGTTTTTGTGAGATGGGGCTTTGGAGATCTGGGTTCAGTTTTCCATCTCAGGTGCCTTATATGACCTTGGGCACATCATTTCAGTTTTCCATGCCTGTGTTCCCCACCTGTCTGTCCTGTCTCCTGTCTGTCTGCAGCACCTGGCACTATGGGGCTCTGGCCTCCATTGAGATGCCTCCATGTTACAGCAGTACAAGCAACAGGAAACAGCTGACTGAATCTCAAGGGCATTTCAAATGCTGTGGACTAAGAAATTGCCACTTGCCCCTCCTCTTGGGGCTCTGACATGCATCACATCTTACATGTGTGAGCTGACAGGATGAGGCACTGGATTTCAGCAGAGCTCAAAAACTCTCCTGTTGCTGCAAAGAACCAGTTGGCAGCTCAGGTTCTTCCAGTGCCTGTCTCACATTATCTTCCACCATCTGTTCTCTCTCACCACCACCCCCCGCCAGCAATGGGAGGAATGTAGAGCACAACTCCCAAGCACAGCACTGCAGAGAGAAAGCTGAGTGCTGTCAGTGCAGTGACAGGGCTTGGGAACAGGTCCACAGTGCATGTATGATCCAGAAATGAACCACAGGGAGAATGACCCCCACAGAAATCAAGGCCCCTTTTTCCATTCTGTGGATGCAGAACTGTCCTTGATTTACAGATAATTGCTGCTCCACTTGGTCCATAACAGGCTAGATTCAGCCTTGGAGTAAGTGGCTCTGTGGGTGTCATTCTCCTCTTGAGCTATCACTTCCAGTTTGGCACAGATATAGACTGGGAGGCATACAGGACATACCCACTGACATTGCTTTATGGCATAAGACCATGGAGATGCAGTGCTTCATACCACTTGTCACAGATGGATCATGGGCAGGCATGCTTAACGGTTAGATGCAGGTTCAGATACCTGAATCCAGAGCCAGAAGTCAGGACAGGGTCACAGCCTGAAGCCAATGGTCAAGTCGGAGGCCAGATACCAAAAGCAGAGTCAAAGAGAAGATGGGGTCAAGGAGCCAGAAATAGGAAGTCATCAGCTGAGCCAGGGTCAGGAGCCACTGATCACACCAGGCTCCAGAGCCAAGGGTCATAGGTCAGGATCTGGGCACAAACACCATGAGCACAGGAACAAGGGGCAAGTGCAGGGACTAGGGTCAAGTCACAGTGCCGGGGGCCAGGCAGGCTATAAGCTCCCCAGGGGACTTGTGCAGGAAGCTTTCTACTGTCTACTCTGCTGGCTTTAAGGCTGTTTGGGGCAGAGTCAGCTTCCTGACCGAACAGCAGCCAATGCCTGGCTGCTGGAGGGCTGACTTCTCACACCTGTCTTCTGTCCACCTGTCCAACAGCTCTGGACACTTTGATAATGGCTTTTGCTAGTGGTGTCCTGCCCACCTCGTTGCACCCCCAGGGGCGTTGCCTGAAGTCCAGGGGGACCCTGCCAGCTCCTCTCGTGGGGGGCGCCTCTGCTGGGTGAGGGGCTGATTGGAAATCAAAGGGCCCGCAGGTAGCAAGGCTTGCCCAGAGCTGTCCGCCATGCTGAAGAGCCCTGTTTTTGGTCACAAATGATGACGAGCTGAAGGCACGGCATCAGGACTTTTGGGATGACACTTAGACACAGGCAGTGTTGCAGTTGTTCACAACATCCAAGGCACATGCACATGTGACGCTTATTGGGTGACCAGGCCCTTCCAAATGTGTGTGGTCCTCTCCCTGTTGATCTCTGCTCTAACAGCGGGGTAGTACTTATACTCTAGTCTGGCATCCCTCCCTGAGCCAAGACACCATTCTTAGGCTGTCATAAAGCCCGAGTACTTGCGATGAAGCCATTGGAGGGGCTACAGACTACCACAGGTTTAACAGAGGAGAATCAGAGCCCCAGCCATCTTCCTGTTTCTCCTGTTCTACACTACTTAGCTCATAGGAATCACCAGATTGGATCAGGCACAAGGTTCATATCTCTGGCAGTGGCAAATATGAGCTGCTTAAGAGGTAGGTGTAAGCAGTGGGCAGATGGGAAGTAACCTGATCCATGGTCATTAATAGCCAGAGGTTGGCTTCAGCTCTGGAGCGTGAGGTGTCACATCCCATCCTAGGCTGATTGTTGTTAATGATGATCATTTTGGTTTTTAGATTTTATCTAAAACACCCGCAAGAACAGCCCAGCCTGGACCAATGATGAGCAGAATGAATACCCAGGTAAGCAACTGGGGCCCAGGCAGTACTGAGATTAGGTGGCCAGTGCACACATCTTCAGGAGGCCTCAAATGCCTCTACACAAATGCTTGCAGTATGGAGAACAAGCAGGAGCAACTTACCCTCCTGCTAGCTGACACCAAGCCAGACATAGTGGGGCTCACAGAAACATGGTGGGATCCAACGCACAACTGGGTGGTGAATATCAAGGGCTATAGGCTGTACAGGAGGGACAGGACAGGGAGGAAAGGTGGGGGTGTGGCGCTCTACATCAAGGAGGAATACACATCCTCATCTAGTAGCACAAAGTCAGAGGAGGGGCACACTGAAGTGCTCTGGGTTAGAATACAAGGGAGTTGAGGGGAAAGGGACTTAATGGTGGGGGTTTACTACAGACCACCCAACCAAGGGGAAGAGCTAGACCAGGAATTCTTAAGTCAGCTCACGGAGGTAGTTAGGTCAAAAGACGTGGTCATCATGGGTGACCTGAACTTTCCAGACATCTGCTGGGAAGAGCAGTCAGCCAGGTCTGACCGCTCACGTAGGTTCCTAGCCGAGATACAGGACCTCCATCTAACCCAGGAGGTGCACAGCCCCGCCAGGGGAGATGCCTTGTTGGACCTGGTGCTGGCCACAGGCGACGCCCTCATGAGGGGGCTGCAGGTGCTCGACCACCTGGGCGACAACGATCATCGCCTGCTGGAATTCACCATCCAGCACAAGGTGGCAAAAGCCTGCAGCAAGGCAGCAGCCCTGGACTTCAGGAGGGCCGATTTCGATGAGGTAAGAAGAATAGTTGGGGAAGTATTGAGGTCCCGGAGGGGAGGGGAGTTGGGTGTCCAAGAAGAGTGGTCGTTCCTTAAGGAGACAATCCTCCATGCCCAAAGGGAGGTAATCCCAACAAGGGTCAAAGGGGGCAAGAGGGTGCAAAAGCCCCCATGGCTCACCAAAAGCATACGGGAATGTCTCCTGGCTAAAAGGGAGGCGTACACCCAATGGAAGGGAGGGGCATCACCAGGGAGGACTATAACTTGGTTGCTCGGGGCTGCAGGGGGGCAGTCAGGAAGGCCAAGGCGGAGATGGCACTGGGACTAGTGACCCAAATTAAGGATAACAAGAAGTCCTTTTTTAAATACATAGGGGTCAAAAAGAAGGTACCAGGTAACGTGGGGCCTCTGCAAGACATGCTAGGGAATCTGGTTGTCGCACCAGACGACAAGGCTAAGCTATTTAATGATTTCTTTGCCTCCATTTTCCTGAGCAGGGACCAGATCAGCCCATCCGCCGGGACCCCCTCAGGCCCTGGGGGAGGCGCACCCAGGCCTAGGGTCAGTGAGGATCTAGTCAGGGAAATTCAGGAGGGGCTGGACGTATTTAAATCAGTTGGTCCTGATGATCTCTGCCCCAGAGTGCTGAGGGAATTAGCAGAGGTCATTGCGGGACCCCTGGCATGCCTTTACAAGCACTCATGGTGCTCTGGCGAGGTGCCAGAGGACTGGAAAAGGGCCAATATGGTTCCCATTTTCAAAAAAGGGAGGAAAGGAGGACCCAGGAAACTATAGGCCAGTTAGTCTTACCTCGATCCTGGATAAGCTTTTTGAAAGAATTATCCTGGCGCATGTCCACGAGGGGCCAGCAGGGGAGATTATGCTAAGGGGCAACCAACATGGGTTCGTTAGGGGCAGGTCCTGTCAGATCAACATGGTGGCCTTCTATGACCAGGTCACAAAATACTTAGATGCAGGGGTAGCAGTGAACATAGTCTTTCTGGACTTCAGGAAGGCCTTCGACACTGTCTCTCACCCCATTCTCATTAAAAAACTAGGGGACTGTGGCGTCGACACCTACACAGTCAACTGGGTCACTAACTGGCTGGAGGGCTGCACCCAGAGAGTGGTGGTGGATGGGTCATTTTTGACCTGGAGGGATGTGGGCAGTGGGGTCCCCCAGGGCTCGGTCCTCGGACGTGTGCTGTTCAACATCTTCATCAGTGACTTGGACGAGGGGGTAAAAAACACCCTATTCAAATTTGCTGATGACACTAAGATGTGGGGGGATGTGGGCATGCTAGAAGGGAGGAATAGGCTACAATCAGACCTGGACAGGCTACAGGGGTGGGCAGATGAGAACAGGATGGGTTTCAACACTGACAAGTGCAAAGTGCTGCACCCAGAGAGGAAGAACCAGTGGCACACCTGCAGGCTGGGGAGCTCCCTTCTCATCAGTGCAGAGGCAGAAAATGATCTTGGAATCATAACTGATGCCAAAATGAACATGGGCCGACAGTGTGGGGACGCAGTCAGGAAGGCCAACCACACCTTGTCATGCATCCACAGATGCATCTCAAGCAGGTCCAAGGAGGTGATCCTCCCCCTCTATGTGACACTGGTCAGGCCACAGTTGGAGTACTGCATCCAGTTCTGGGTGCCGCACTTGAGGAGGGATGTGGACAGCATTGAGAGGGTTCAGAGGAGGGCCACCTGCATGATCAGTGAGCAGCAGGGCAGGCCCTACATGGAGAGACTATGGGACCTGGACCTGTTCAGCCTCCACAAATGAAGGCTGAGATGGGATCTAGTGGCCTGTTACAAACTAGTCAGAGGGGACCAGCAGGCACTGGGGGAGTCCCTGTTCCCCCGAGCACTACCAGGAGTGACAAGAAATAATGGTCACAAGCTGGCAGAGGGTAGATTCAGACTAGACATCAGGAGGCGCTACTTCACTGTCAGGGTGGCTAGGACCTGGAACCAACTTCCAAGAGAAGTGGTGCTGGCTCCTATCTTGGGGGTCTTTAAGAGGAGGTTAGACAAACACCTTGCTGGGGTCGTTTGACCCCAGTACGTTTTCCTGCCATGGCAGGCGTTCGGACTTGATGATCTGCTCCGGTCCCTTCCTACCCTACCGAATATGAAACTATGAATCTACATAAACATCCACTCCCCCTCTGCACTTCTTAAGAATTGGTGCCATGGCATAGACTCCTCCCCAATGCCCTGCTGTGACCACTGCACTGCACTGCCTCCCTGAGTCCATCACCATGTAGGTAGATTGTATCACTCCCATGTTTCTTGCTGGAAGCCCAGAGTCACCTTGCCCTGTCCTCAGAGGTCTTTGCAGGAAATAGTGCTTGGACACACAGCACTCTCCTCATGGAAGGCTCACTGGGATGCTGAGAGGGGAGCCTGAGCCCATAGTTGTTCCATGCGCCCAAGATCCAGGGATGATTGAAGGGCGGCACCATGTGCTCTCTTGTCAGCTGGGGTCATGGCACTGTTAGTTCTGATAACCTGTGATGTTAGGAAGCTGGGACACTTGCTCCTTTGATGCTCCATGCTCCTCCCTATCTTCTGCATCTCCTCCCTCCACTCCAGCACCATAGTGTAATGGTCCTTGAGGTTTGAAACAGCTTATACCACTCCCAGAGGAGCAACCCTAGTGAGACACGGGCAGGAGAAGCAAGGAGAATCTGGGCTTCCCACTTCATTGCCAACCCTGTCTGCTGGTGGCTTCAAGTTCATCTCACTCATCCTGCCCATCTTCTCTCATGGGGCTGGATGATCACGTGAGAGAGGTGATCTTCCATCCCTTAGGTTATCTACTTGCTTATCTCCCAAGTGATGGGTCTGAGGCCAAGGTGCTGGTGTTGGCCTGTACACCGACAGGTTCCCTTATTCCTGTGGAAAACCTGGGACTAGGCCGCCAGACCTGTCTCCTTTGCTTGAATTTTTGTCTGAGTATAGTGGCTTGGAGACTTAGACTCATCCCTGGAGGAAGGGGCTAAGACTCTGCTCCTGTCAGAAGGTTTATTAGACATAGTTGCTTGATGACTGGCCCCACTGGTGGCAATCCCCAGTGACTGAGCAGTTTGTAGCATCTTTAGGGCATCCTCCCTTCTCTGTTTCAGTTCTAGGGCTTGATCTTGAGTGGGTATAAACCTGAAAAACTCTGTTGCTCATTTACACCAGCTAAACAGTTAGCCCATCCCTGTTGCCACTTTGTTTCACCATGTGCCTGCAGCTCCACTTTGGAGGAGGGATTACCCAGGGCACTTCTCTCCGGAGTAGGAAAGGTCATTTCTCTGCTCCTATTTATCAGCTGCAGCTATGTGACTGAGGATGCTTCACCTGAAGGTTAATATCAGGGAGGGAGGGAAACTGCTGCTGCATCTGGCATATCCTGTACTCAAGGAAATGAGAATTAATTACAGCATGCTGTGCTCGTTAGCTCCAGCTCATTGTCTTTGCCACAAAGCATTTGTGGATGATACTTCCATAGCACCCTCCAGCTGCCATGGGCTGGTGCAAAGGGGAGCTGAGGCAATGGATTTGAGGACTTCCAGGGACAGACAAAGAGACACCCAAGTGACACATGAACCTCAGGCCCTGTCATAAACTCAGGGAACCTCTCCCTTCTCCACAGACTGGGTCAGATTCTCTCTCATCTCCAGCAATGTTGCACGTAGAACAGCAATGCAAGCAAGCAGCATGAGGGGTCAAAATAGGGTGGCCATCATAGAGGACATTCTGGTTTTCTGCTACCCTGTCTTTTGTCCTCCATTGATACAAAACCTGATACCTTTATGTCCTCTATTTTTCTTTTCAAGAGAAAAACAGAGGACATAAAGGTGTCCGGTTTTGTAACAATAAAGGACAGAGGACAACCAGACTGTCCTCTGTGATGGCCACCCTAGGTCAAAATCACCTTAATGCTCCGTGTATTCTGGGGTACGATGGTGTGAGCTGGCAGCTGGCTTCAGTTAACCAGCAATCATCCCTTCCAAAGGCTGAGGGGAGTAGGAGGGGCCTGGGGCCTATTTATATCAGACAAGGGTCACTGGCAGGGACTAATCAAAGGAGGGGGTGTTGAAGGGAAAATTCTCTAAAGAGAAGAGCTCTGAGATGGTACTAGATAAGCATCTGAGGAGAATTAATGCCTTGGGTTACAAAGGTGTAGAATTTGGGAGTGTTTGGAGTTCAGGTTGGAGCCTTCCTGCTTATAAGCAGTGGGTTTTCCAGAAAGGTAGCTACTGGTGCTTAAAACACCTGGCTACAGATAGTTATTCTTCTTACAAGCTTCTGTAGCTTCTGATTTCCTCTTTTCCCCTACAGATCCTTCCCATGGCTGTGGTGGGTAGGTCAGCCTGGCTTGCTGGGCAGCAGCTTGGTGAGGGGAGCTGTGGAAGAGACTCTTAGTTGGTAGTGCATACGTGAGCAGCTTACAGAGTACCCTGCGTGTTTGCACTGTCACATGGCTCTCTGGGAGCACCCTGGGTACTGCAGTCTGGTTACATGCCCTGCTCTGTGCTAATGCAGCACTTTTGTGTAGGCTGAAGCTTTGATGGGGGGGTTGTTTCTGCCCTGGCTGTGGTGCTGAATGGAAGAGGCCCAGGCATAAGTGGAGATGTGGGTCTGAGCCCTATGGAGCTGATGTCATGCTATAGTTACTCTGTGTGGGTGTGAGTGATACGCTGACCCTCTCGTTTCCTAGCCCTGCAGTTTCAGTCACCCTTGCTGCTTGGTCTTCCTGTTCCATGGTGCAAAAAGGGGTCAGGATATAATTCCTTACATTGCATGAGTGGCTGTAGGGTTTTTGTCTCCCTTTGGAGGGCTGGGAGCTGACCAAGGGCAGAATTTTAGGCTTGTAGGAATAATCCAGTCCTCTGCATCAGCTGACACCCATTCTTCCCACAGCTGGGAGCACCCCTCCAGGAAGCAGACAGTTTGTCATTAATTAATCGTCTCCATTAACCTCCATCATTTCACATCGCTGGCTTGGCTTTCACGCTGCAACCAGCCTGGCTGTTTCCAGTGCATCATGTCCTTTGTGCTGGCAGGCATTTGGGGAGCTGTTGGAGAGATGTACAATCTTCTCTTCTTGTTCTCGTGCAGTGGTACAGGCCAAATGAGAAGCTAGGGTGGTCCTAGCTGTGTGACCATGAAATACCTTCTGCTGAGAGAATGTGAAGTGGGCTTGGTGCAGGCTGCCTCTTGCAGCAGTGCAGTGTAGCGGTGCCTCTGTTCTGACATGCTCTGGGGCCTACTCCTTTCTTTACTTACACTGGTGCAACTAGCTTTCACTGGAGTTGCTCTGGATTTGCACAGGTGTGCATGGAAACACTTTAGGCTCTAGACTTTGTGTGCATTAGCTGTGCAGTATTTATTCTGTGATGCTTCATTCCCACAGAGCCAGAAATAGGGAGTGCTACCTGCCATAGCATGAGAGAAACCAATTCTCCTATAGAGATAATCCAAGTCTTACAACCAGGTCTAAGTTCCACCAGCATCCCTTTCTCGGTAGACCCACAAGGCTGCCTTCCCTGCTGGAAGGAAGCCAGGGAGTTGCTGGGCAGGAAGCTCCCTATCATGCTTTTCAGGGAAGAAATTCCCACTCCTGGCTTGGTTGGCTTGTCAAACTGTCAATCAAGCAAACTTTCCTGGCTCTGACAGGAACCCCAAAGAAGGGCTGGCAGTGGCACTACTGTTTGTCACCTTGATGTGTGAATCCATAGGATGCCATTGGCTAGGGGAGGAGCAGAGGAAAGTTCACTCTTATCGGGCAAGGGAAAGGAATATGGCCTGTGTGATTTTTCTACTGGTGGAAATCATCCTAGCACTGTTGACCATCGCAGCCACCCTGAGCTCCCTTTGCTGAGGCTCTGGCCCCTGCACTTATGACTTGCACTAGAGCTCTTCACATCTCCCCTCCAGCCCTATCTCTCTTTCCGTCTATTATCCCCTGTCCCCATCACTCCCAAGTGGAACTTGACCCTTTTAGTATTCAAATCAAACATTCCAGTCTACAGCATCTGGCATTAACCAGCACAGATCTTCTCTCTGCCCTTTAGCTCCCTTTTTCCTTGCGAGATGCATCTGGAGTTCTGTTTGAGCAGCAGGGAGCCCTTTGGGCATGAGGCCTCATAGTCCTGCTTGCTGTTTGGGTCAGGGGTTGGGATCTTTTCCAGATGTGCTGAGGTAGGAAAAAACCCAGCATCTCTCTAACTTCTAAGGCAAAGTTGCTATCTTACAAATCTCAAATGGGCTTTCACTCAACAAAGACACTCTTTTAGAGAGATCACACTTTTGAAAGAGCCACTTGGATACCACGTGAAGAATTGTTGCAGTACAAAAAGAAAACCTCTGCGAATCGCACACCATTAGTCATAAGTGACTGGTAGGGAGTGCATGGGGGTGCACATGCCCCTCCCCCCCGATGGGGCCGGTGCCCCCCCTGACAGCTGACACTGATGCTATCGGCAGGTCTTGTGCCCCCCCAGCATATCGGTGGCTTCTGTGGGTGCCCCCCCCCGATTCAGGAGGCACCAGTCACTCATGCCATTAGTTATGACATACCATCCTTCCCTGGAACCTATATGGAAAATTCTCAAGTGATTACAACCCATACTAGAAGACTGAATTCTTAAACAGATCTTTCCAGAGCCACCAATCCTAGCCTTTAAATAGGCACCAAATCTTGCCAACCTCATCACCAGAAGCAAGCTTCCTATGGCTCAAAGCACACCAAATGAACCCAGACCATGGCAGGACAAGAAATGTAAAACCTGCCAACACATCTCCACCACTTCCACAATAACTGTGCCCCACAACAGAACCACCATCATTCCTGGATCTTACACGTGCACCTCCACTTATGTAGTAGATCTCACCCACAGCACTGAATGCCCTGATGGAAATTATGTAGGAGAAACCAAACAACAACTGCGCACCAGAATGAACACACCAAAAATGTATCAAAGACACAAATACCCAATTACCTGTGGGTGCACACTTCTCACAAGGCAACCACTCTCTCTCCAGTCTCTCAGTTCTAATCCTCAAAGAGAATTTACAAAACACCTTTTGTAGATGAGCCTATGAACTTCACTTCATAAATCTCCTGGATACAAAAAAATCATGGACTAAATATAGACACTGGATTTATGGCACATTATAACCTGCCATCTGATAACCCCAGGTAACCTCTCTACATTACACCAGCTACATTTTATCACTAGTCAACATTCCCCTTTTGTTCTTCCCCCCTCCCCATACCCATTAACTCCCATCCCCTCTGATCTTCCCTGCCGTGTATTTGCATTTTCACGGACCTGCACTTTTAATATTGGCTTAAGCTTCTATTCCACCCTAGAAAGTACACAAACAGTAATAGACTCTCTCTATGCCTGAAGAAGGGTGTTTGTACCCCAAATCTTGTAAAGAACATTGTTTCTAACTACTTAGTTGATTTAATAAAAGATATCACATTTACCCAAAGGCAAAGCTGGGCAGTCAGATGTTTCCCCAGATTCACAGCACAGCAATGCAAGGAGCTTTGCAGCCTAGACTTTCTAGTTGGACTATGCTACCAGCTGCTGCCTAGCTTGCCTCTGGGCTTCTACCTCCTTTACCTGCACCTGCTTCATTCATTTTCCTCTGTGAAAGTGGGTGTGAAAATTTTCCCATGTGACACTTCCACTTACAGGCACAGTAAAGAGCCATTTTGCACCTGCTGTGCTCAGGTGTCTACATAAAGAACAGGGCAGTGGGGAATTGAGTTTTCAAGGCCAAATTCATCCCTGTTGGAGCACTGTTGACTTCAACGATGTGTGTAGATTTGATCATTGGAGCTGCAAAGCTTATAGACTGGTTCTGCACTTACATAACCATTGCTTTAAGGTAGCAACACTAATTTAACTCAGTGTAGACAGGGCTGTGACTATAGAGGCATGTTTACTGGAACAGGGAAGCTCAACCCCCGCTTCTAGGCCAGACCTGACTCCCTGTGCTGTGTCATGTGGTCTGCAGGGATCCTCATGGCTTGGTGTGGTCCATGCCTCTGCATGCTAGGTTGGGCCCATCGGGTGGCACAGGGCTTGATCCTGGTGTTTGGGGGCACTGTGGGGCCCTCAGAGACCAATCCCCAATCACAAGGTCCAGTCCAGCCTATGGACAGGTCCGCACCCCTCTTCTGGCCTGCTGGGCTAAAAGACTGAGCACCTCTGGCTTAAACCCATACAGGAAAGCAAATAAGTATTTTCATACAGGTGTAATCATGCCCATAGTGAGGACTGCATTACTTTAACTACAGCATATAACTAAAGCAGTAGAACTTGGGGCTGAAAAAGGCTTTGCTTGCTTTCCAGCTATAGAGTCTGATGTCTTTAGGCCCTGTGCTCCACTGGGTTGGGAGACTTGGTGTCTTTCTGTCCCCACTCCTTGTCCATTCTCTTCCTTCCCCCTCCCCACCTCTCCCTGCCCTCTTTAGTTGTCTAGGTTGGGTGTGCCAGACACATGTGTGGCAATGCTACTAGGAGTGGTGACCAAAAGGGCAGCTGAAAGCAATGTCTTAAGCAGCCTGACATGGGCACCAGTGTACCAGCCTTGGAGTGCCTGTTAAGACTATGTGCTGTACCCATCTTCCCCTTGCAGCCTGGATGCTGAGGAGAGTTGAAAATAGAAGCTGCACCTTCCATCATAATTTCTCTTTGCTCCTTTTCCCATCTTGCAATTTTTATCCAGTCTTCAGGAAAGCAGGATCAGGCTCCAACACAGATCCTGCCTTACTGCCTCCTTCTCTTGCCCCTAAATAAAACAGATGTTACCATCTATGACTTTCAAATGGGTGGAGAGGGGGAGCCTTGAGCCCTATAGCCAAAGGGAATAAGGGAAGCTGTGAAAAAAGGACTTAATTTACCCTTTCATTTTGTTAAGCTGTAGTGGCTATTCTGCATCAGGGCAGTAGTTCCGTACCTTGAATCCAATTTAGCTAGTGGAAGTTGTACCATGCAGGGTCCTTTAACCCTCCTGGGATTGTTCATTTCAATTCAAGTGAACATCCCAGTGCTCCATGCCCTTTGGGTCGCTGCAGGATCTATCAGACCAGCAGGATCCATCTGGAAGAAATGTGTAGGCCCTCTTGTCCTGCCCTGGAACTCCACCTGCACAGGAACTTGTATTCTCCAAGCCAGGTTTTGAACCATGCCTTTGGACAGCTGAGCTGGGCTGGGCTGGAAAATATCAGTGGCATCAGCACCAACAACCAGCAGCAGCTGTAATTCCCAGCGTGGAATTTAGGACAGACGCCATCAAGCCCTTTCTCCAAAGTTCACTGAGTCCAATGACAGACTTCCATGGCTCTGGTTCAGACCCAAGCTATAGCTACCACATGTCAGCAGAGCCCTCAGTCTTATGGTAGAGAAAACAAACCCTGCTCACCTGTGCCTTCTCCCTGCACATCCACCCCAGCAATGAGTTTGAGAGGGTGATTCAAGCTGCCACCTGGAAGCCAGGCCTTGAGTGCAGAGCCTCCTCTCAGTCTGTCCTCTGGGGCTGATCTTTATGGAGAAGGTGAGTGGGGCTTCTAGCCTTGGTATGGCTGAGTGCTGTGGTGTGGTAGACCCTTCCCAAGAGTGGAGGGACTGACTTGCACTGGGAGCTTGGATTTTCAGAGATACCAGATTTCTGCTGAAATGCCTGCAGAAGGGAGGACATGGCAGGTGCTCAGAGAGGTTCCCCAGCATCTTCTCACCACCCAGTATGACCCATCAGCCAAGATGTGTAGACTTTGGCTCTCTCTAGCCAAGTAAGGCTGGTTTTGCTTTTGGCAGGGACTGATACTCTTCCCTGTTCTGCACAGACCATGGCCCAGGTGTGCTTAGTGCGTGAGAACAAGACTGACCATCTGTGGTTGCTAAAATTCCTGTGGCCCTACACAGAGGAGAGCTAATGGTGTGGTTCCTTAGCTGCATTCTAGTGGGAGAGCTCCATCCTTCCTCCCCGCAGCTCTTGCATGCAATGCTTCAGTTCTTTTCCAGTTCTGTATTGCTGCACAGCTGTGCTGAACGCCTTGGGGTGGGAGGGAGGAACTGCCACATTGCTCCCTGAGATGACAGCATGTCAACAGTGGGTGAAGGGGCTCTTGCACTTGGAACTTGCAAATGAGGTTGGGATTCTTCAGGCTGAAAGACACCATCTGTAGCTTATTCATTAGCCTTATTTGTTTTTTGTTCCTGCTGTGTCCTCATTAAAGGTCACCTGAATCTGACTCATTGTGACCTCAGGGGGTCTCGAGAAGATGAGTAAGTCCTGGGACACAAATGCAACTTTCTTCACCCGCTGAGCTGGAGAGGAAGGGAGTGGGCAATGTGGCTAGCTGGAAACTAGGTCTGTTTTTTAAGAGAAAAAATAAAGTTTCATTTTAATCAGAAGCAAAAGCTCTGACACCATCATTCACAGGAAAGAGCCACTCAGGACTGACAATTACCTGGAGTGTGGGGAGCCCAGGTTCAAGTCCCTGCTCTGAACTGGGCACACTTGAACCTGGGTTTCCCCAGAGAAATGCCCTACCCATGGACAACAAGCCACTCCGAGACTGGGTGCTTTTTGTACTTTTTTTGGGCGGGGGGGCAGGATATCTAGTCCAGTTGGAACTGTCCTGGGTATGATGGTGTCAGAGCTCTAACCAGCTTCATCCAACAGGCACTTGGGCCAGAAATGAACTCCTGAGATTTGGAGGAGCAGGCTTGGCACAAGGTAGTCATGCTTTCCTAGCAGATGAGGAGGGAAGAACCCACCAGGTTGGTTTTTGTGCCCTGGCTGGTAGTGGCACAGAGGAAGGCTGTGCTGGAGCAGTTTTCTTGTCATACTTGCCCTGCTCTCCTCCAGACATCTCCCTATGGATGGTGGCAGACAGTGAGGAACAGTGGGCTTAAGAAGGGAGGGTAGATAATTCTGTTCTGTTTTCCACCAAAGGTAATGGCTGAAAGCTATCTCTCTGCTTCAAGCTCTATGTATGATCAGTTCCTTTTAATGCAAGAGCTATTCTGCAAGTCACTGCAGTTTTGAAAGGATTTGTTCCATCACTGAGGCAGTAGCTAGCATAGCTATGAAGTGAATCCAAGAGGGTAACATGCAATAGTTGGCTTTCTCACTCTGTGGTTACAAATGAAGGCATTCTGATCCTGTTCACCTCTGCTGATGTCAGAGGGAATGGTACTGGTGACAGAGGCTATCCTGGAATGCAACAAGGATGGGGAACAGGCAACAAAGCCAACATGGGGGAAGGCTATGCCTCCACTCAAGCTGCATCCCTGGCAAAGCAGAGGCAGGAATTACACCACATCAAGGCTTTGGACACTGGCACTCAGGAGTGGCTTATTCAGCCATGTACATGGGACGTTGGCTGGTGAGCTTGTTGGCAGAACAGACTGGACCCTGCTGAATGCCAGCCAGTCAGTCCAGCACAGTCAGGTGGGCTGGCTACCTCTCCTGGAGGTGACAGGAGAACAGAGCATTGTGCTGTGCTGAACTGGCTGCCTTTGCCCACATTACAGACACAGCAGAAGGTGGCAGAGCTGAGGCCTGTGGCTGGGTTAATAGTACTGAGCTGACACCTGCACGCATGGGAGTTGCTGGTTGCCCAGCACCTCTCAGAATTTACCCACATCCATTGATCAGGCTACTTTAATCTTGTGCCTCAGCATTCAAAGCTGATCACTAGCAGGGCCAGGAAGGGGTTTTCTCTCTGGGTACGGTGCTGCTACCCCACACATCAGTATTGTGCAGTGGGGTTGTTTGCCTTTTTATGGAGCACCTGCGACCAGCAGCTGTCAGTGGCAGACACAAGAGGCAAAAGGCCACATGATTGTTTCTTTATCCATTGTCTTGCTGAGCCCACTACAGAGCATGCCCATAGCAGATTGTATGCCCATACGTACGTATGTATCGTACGTGCTATGAGGGCAGAGCGAGGGAGGTGGGGCTGGACACGGACAGTCTCTGGATATGGCACAGTTGATTTCATGCCATGCAGGACACTTGGGCTCAGCAGAAGCCTCCATAACAGTTTTCAGGCCTTGTAGCAGAAACCTTTCTCATCAAAGTTGATTTGTAGTGAGCCAGAGAAGGCTCACCCCTGACCCAGATTGGGTTTGACTCCCCGCATGTGGAGGGTCTCCAGATGTTCCTGTATGGTGGGGGAAAGCTATATATAGCATATGAAGCTAATGGTGGGGTATGCACTAGCCTGCTCCTGAGCTTACCTTATAGCAGCCCCAGAGACCATGGATCCAAGTTTCCACAAACCAAGGCCAATTACAGTCTTTAATGACTTGGTATGAGGACATGTCAGTCATGTTCTGAGTTGGAGAGCAGCTCCTTCTCCACCTGCTAATCCTGAAGAGGGGCCTTCATGGTTTTGAAAAGGCTGAGAACTACAGAGGTGGATCATAGGCAAGGAATGGATAAGCCAAATGCAGGCCTGACTTGGTCTGGGACAATCTGGAGCTTTTTTCTACTGGAGAAGCTTCACTGTCTGGCTGCTTATACCAAGTGGTACAGCAAGACACCTAGGAGGAGCATACACATATAACTGGCTCATTATGGGCTGCATGGAGCATGGGCTCAGTTCTTTACTCTGCCACTGGCCTGGGTGCTCTTGGGCAAGCAGCTTTCCCTTTTCTGAGCAAAAATACCTACATTTTACAGATAAGGAAAGTAATTGGAGCTGGCCAGGGATTTTTGGCTGAACAAGTTTTCATTGGGTCGGGGGAGGAGAATGTTCCCATGGAACATTTGTTTCCATGAATCTGGTATAATAAACCACAGACAGGGTCTGTGGAGGAGTTTGCAGAGCCAGCTGCTTATGAACCTGGGCTTCCAAGGTCTGAGCCTTCAAGGCATCTCTGCCATGTTCATGGCTCCAGAGCTGAGAGACTTGAGGCTTTCAGGGTCTTTGCTATAAAGGTGGGAAACCCTGGTTCAGAAATTGGGAAGCCTTGAAGCTCTAATAACTCTGGCTTATCTGAGTCTTATAGGAGTTTCCAAACTCCTTGTTGTAGTAGATCTTGGAAACGGCTTAGGCTTCAGGTGTGGAAAAAATGTCCAGTTTTCAAGCTCTTGCTGGGAGCCTAGAACTGGGACCCCTGACTGAACCAGCAACCTCTCACTTGACTACCAGGCTATTCCTGCTTTGTAATAAAAAACCATGTAGTTTAGAAATATTATAACTATTCCACACAGGAGGAAAGATATGAAAACCATGCTTGTTCGAAAAAAGTAGAAAACTTAAAAAATGCTGGAGCTTCTATGGGGAATTTCCCTTCTGCTTTTGACCAGCTCTGATAATACTGACGGCTTCTAAAAATCTCTTAAAATGAAACATGCTGTATTAGACCTAGGTGGCGACAGTGTTAAGAGGAGTCTCTCTCACAGCTTATAACCCCTTTACTTCTGGGCACCACCTCAATCAGTTTGTGTCTGGGGTCTTATAATGCAACCATTGCCCTATTAGGGGAAGTGCTGGAAATGGGTATGAGAGTAAAGGTTTAACCTCAACCTTTCTGGCTGCCTTTGTGTGTGATGAAGGGACAGTATTAGCAGCATCCTACTGCCTGGTGGATGCAGTGGAGTCCATGCCAAGCAGAAATGGGCATGCTGGAAAGCTGGCTCTGCTAAGCCTGGATGTCTGGCACATGGGTCAGCCTACAAGAACTGCATGATTTGGGTCTGGCTCGGAGCTTCCCTGTAGTCCACAGTCCTAAAGGGTTCTCCATGATGCACAAGAATTGGCAGTAGTAACTTAGCCTGAGGTGGTAAAGTAGAGCTCTTGGCACCCCTCCCAGCCCAACAGACAGTTAAGCCCCACTTGCAAGAGACTTTTGCTTGCAGAGGAATCAAATGTGATTTCCTTAAGCAACCACTCTAATGCTGAGGTTTCCTTCCCCCCTCCCAAATCACAATAAAAATCATTTCCTTCCTGATTTATTCAGGCATTTGGAGACTTTATGTTTTGTATTTATTGGTTTATTTAGGGATTTTAATTTCTTTCACTGTGATTTACCAGGTTGCCTGGCAATGCATGCTGGGTTTTCCAGCATGATTTTTAAAGTTTATTAATATACGATAAAGTATGCTGGCTTCCAGCAGTCCTGTTTGATTATAAGTGTTTCCTCTTTATAGATGTAAAGCTATATTTTTTCAGGACAAATCTATTACTTCTGGGGCATAACATCCCTGATATGAGCCCACAGGTATGAGAATACTAAGCACTCCTGGGTTCCTAAGCACTGTAACCCTTTGCAAACTGTAGGCAGGAATGTAGAGAGCAGTGATACTCAACCAGGGTGCTGTGAGATTCTTTCCAGGGTGCCACTGAGTGCTGCGCAGTACTAGCACTGCTAGGTGTGCAAACATGATTCACAAGATAAAGCCATTGATTCCCAATGGGAAGCATTGAGTGCTTTTATAACCATGGGCCGGTGGCTAGGGGTATGTCAGTTCTCTGGAAATCCTAGCACATCAGACTTCTCACCAACCCCCCAGACTGAGAGGCTAGTAGAAACCACAGTGATCAGTCCACTAGGCTTCTTGTATACCAGAGCTCCCTTGACCAATTAAGCAGTACAGACATGTCCTAACGTAAGAGTGGGGCATTTCCCTGTGTAGGGGGAATGTCTGGTCTAGGAAGAAAGCTTGTGTGTGAGGTTGGAGAAGGGGAAGGTGGGGGCAGTTCTTTGGCAGAAGCTGGAGCGGGGAAGGGCCTTGCATTGACCATGGCAGGACAAAATATACAGCTCTATGCCACTCTCCTCTAGTGTGAGTATTCAGGGGAGGGGCCATGAGCAAGGGAGGGGGCTGTGGCCAGACCAGAGTGGCACAACCCTCCAGCAGCTGCTGCAGTTAGGCATCACTTGGGGCAGGCCTGAGGTGCTCCAAGTTGCACAAAGCTTTAACCATGGTCCTGTGTGCTACTGGGGTGTAGCCGTGTTGGTTTAAGGACATAGGCAGACAAGATTCTTTGGGTAAATCTGATATCTTTTATTAGGACAACTCAAATAGTTGGAAAAATTCTTCTTAGCAAGCTTTTGGATTTAAATACCCTTTGTCAGGCTGAGGAAGCATCTGCAGTTGGTGTGTGCTCTTCCTGGATGGAATGAATAATAAAGAAGCCAGAGGCTGATATGTATGCAAGAAAGGCAGTCAGTGAAGATATAAATTGAGGAGCCAGTAGGTGAGAAACAGGCTGGGTGGGGAGGGGAATAAATGTAGCTGGTAAATAGTGGAGAGGTACCTGGGGAGTTCAATGTTAGGCAGGTTATAGTATGTCATAAATCCAATGTCTATATTTAGTCCATGATTTTTTGTATCCAGGAGGTTGATGAAGTGAAGTTCATAGGCTCATCTGTGAAAAGTGTTTTGTAAATTCCCTTTGAGGGTTAGAACTGAGAGATTGGAGACAGAGTGGTTTTCTTGTGAGAAATGTGCCTCCAAAGGTAATTGGGTGTTCTTGTCTTTAATAGATTTCTGGTGTGAATTCATTCTGGTGCGCAGTTGTTGTCTGGGCTCTCCTATGCATTTTCCATCGGGGCATTTGGTGCATTGAATGAGAGATATTACATTTCTGGAGGTGTAGCTGTAAAATCCAGGAATGCTGATGGTTCTGTTGTGGGGTGTAGTAATTGTGGGGGTAGTGGAGATGTGTTGGTAGGTTTTACATTTCTTGTCATGGCATGGTTTGGATCCATTTGGTGTGTTTTGGGTCATAGGAAGTTTGCTTCTGGTGATGAGGTTAGTGAGGTTCTTTACCTTGTCTTCCTGTGTGCTACTGGGGCACTTCAGCTCAGCTCAGACTTCTCCCTCCCTTAATAACCAGGAACAGAAAATAATGTGTGTGATTGCTCAGCCTCAGCACCTGCATCACCTTCCCAGATCTTTTTTTAAGACATGATCCATTATTGTCATCTGTGCCTCCTAAATAGGGAATCCCTTGGCACCTCATTAGCTGATGCAGTCAGTTATTTCCCTGACCCTGGTATGGACAGGAACTTGGACTGAAGCTGAATGCTGGTTGGACTAGCCCACTGCAGTGGTGCCTTTGTAGGCAGTTTGAAGTGACTGGAAGTATGGGGCTGTAGCTTCATTGCCAGTGTCCATGAGCTTAGGGAAGGCTGTTTCCAGTCTACTGGTGTGGAAGAGCACTCTCTCATAAGCCTATTACTGCAGCTGACTTGGATTGTTCTAGGGCAAGCGTGCTCAATCCCCAGCTTGTGGGCCAAATCCACCCCCAGTGCAGTGTCATCTGGCCCATGGGGCTTCCCAGGGGTCCAGAAATTTGGTGGCAGAGGAGTGGTGCAATAGTGCTCCTGCTGCCAAAATTCTGCACCCATGTGGAACTCTGGGCCCTTCATGCTGGACTGGTCACCTGATCCCAGCATGTGGGGCTGGGTGGTGGTGGTGCTGAGCACATGGGGCTCAATCCAGCCTGTGGACTAGCCCTGTGATACTCATCTGGCCTGTGAGGCCCAAAGGTTGAGCACCACTGCTCTAGGATTAAGATGCAGCAAAAGCTCCAGAGCTGTTTCTTGTTGTGAATATCCATCATTTTATGCAGGGCTGGGCATGGCGGAAGCCTTATTTCTAGTTGCCAGGCCAAGCCACCTACTGCCAGGCACTGGACAAATAGGCAATGGCACCTGGGAGCAGAACCTTCTAGCCATTGGGCTTAACATGGTTCTTCTGCCACAGCATCTGAGTGCTTCTCCCTTAATGCTGGTCCAGCTTGTGTTGGGCAACAGGAAAAAGGAAAGGCATGATGCACCCATGCAGACCTCTGCAAACTGGGGCTTAAGTGACTTGTTGCAAGGGAGCATTCCTGGCCACTGTGGTCCTTCCTCTTTGACTAAGGAAGGCACATCCATGCTGGTCTGGCTTTAGGGTTAGATCACAGGACAAGTATTAACAGGAGTGAATAAAACCACGTCTCCATCATCTTTATGTTGGCCTTCTTTTGTCTCTGTCCTCTGCCAACTTCTGGGTAGCCTTTGGCAGGGCTCTGAGGTCCAGTGCTTGCCAAAGGGGCTAGTCAGTTTTAAGACCAAATCTTCAGGGTACCCAACTAGAGATATTAAAAGGAATTTGATTTTTTGGAAGCAAGGTGTTTGGAACCTGCTGGAAAATGCTTTCCCATCTTAGTATCTCTTGTAGGGTTCCTAGGGTCACTAGTCACTCCAGGAAAGTCTTGGCCTACATGTCTCTCTACCTTGCATCTCCATCCATAGAATGGGAATAACAGTCCTTCCTGGTAAGCACGTCAGGGCAGGGCGAACTCTTTGTGGGCACTCACACAGGGCCTGGCACAACAGAACTTTTGTCCTGAGTCCCTAGATGCTACCATTCTGCAAGTGAAGGTGTCTTCTTGTAATTCTAGCCTAGGGTCCAGATATTCCTCTGAAGCTCCTGGAACTACAATCTATCTGAGCATTGCTCTAACTGAATTTGTTGGGAGAAAGGTTTGGACACCATAAGTCTTGAGAGATTTGCCCAGTGTTTGAGGAAAGAGAGCTCTGAGGTTGCAATTGTGAGTGTTTCCAAGAGCTGCCAACTTGAACCTGGAAAGAAAGTGCAGGGTGGGCAGGGGTGGCTTGGGTCACTGAACCCAGTCCCCTGCTCTCACCAAGGAGTGCATCATGTTGTTCTCTTCATAGCATCCATCTTAAAACTAGTTGGGTCCTTTGGTCATATTCAGAGGTGGTTCAAAATTTCTTTCTTGGTTGGATACCTCCTAACTTCCATCTAAAACATACCCTGTCAACTGTGTTTGCTAGCAGAATGGCACAAATTGTTCATGAATGCATTGCAGCTTGGACTCTGTCACAGGAACAACCTGGTGAATCATTTCCTGTAGTTGGTAAATGCTGGTGATGTGTGATTGAACTGGAGAAAATGGGTTTTTGCTTCTGTCATGAGGTACCACTCACTAATTCTGCACTTCTGTGTCCATCCCCAGCTCTGCCATAGACTTGCTCTGTGATCTTCACACTCTGTTACAGTGGTACTGTAGGTTCACACTTGCAAGCCAAGACTCTACTGTGCAAAGGCAGACCAAAAAGCCTCTGGACATGGCAGCTCCTAACTCCTGGGTGCCTGGCCCTCAGAAAGGACTCTGGGGCTGCCTTATGTGCCTGGGCTTCCTGTGCAGTGTGTGGGGAGCAAAGTGCCTCAGACCTGGGCCCACAGAAATCAGGGCCATGAGCAGGAGACTAGGGAACGTGGCACGCCCGTGGGGTTGGCTTCCTGGCTCTTGCCCTAAGGAGTCTCCAGTGCAAGCTTGCAATTAAACCTTGTGCAAGTTCCAGATTAACGGTTTGCTGCCTCGGTTTACCTCCTCTATAGACAAGGACCCTGTTGCTTTCAGGCAGCTTAAAGCATTTCACAGCGACAACTGGAGCTCTTCATTGTACCTCCAGCGCGCGAAGTGGTGCCGATGGCGCGGTGCGCGTATCAGAGGTGCCCGCTCCTGGGCCAGGCCTTGTACTAGGCGCCACACAAAGACTCGCCGCTGTGACAGCCGGGGAAGGGAGGACGCTCGCAGGACTCCAACCTGCTCGGCTCCCCTGAGCCCTGCGCCTGCACGGCTGCGGTCTGGTCTCTGCCTGGCCTCCCAGGAGCCTGTGGGTGTCTGCGGGCAAACTCTCTCTCTCTCGCTTTGCTGTGGGGGCAGCTCCCTTCCCGCCCTGCGGGGAAGCCTCTGGGGTCTTTGCTTTGTCTTCAGGCTCCCTCCTTGAACCCCCCGCGCAACCTCCTCCCTGCCGGGGCGGGTGGGGGGCGCCTGCATGTCCCTCCCGGGCTGCAGGGGGCGCTGCGGGCGGCGCGGGGACGCTCCCGCCGCGGCCTGTCGCTGCTCGGAGCTGTCCAGCACTTCAGCGGCGCCGCCGGGCGGGCGAGAGCGAGCGGGCGGGCGCGGGGCTCGGGCCGCCGGGGCGGGCGGCGACACCGGGGCTGGCACCGACAGCGGCGTCCTCGGGCTCCCGCAGCGCCGCGGGGCTCCGCAGCCAGGTAAGGTGGGCGCGGGCGGGTCCTGGTCTCGGGGGGCAGGGGCAGCCCCCCCCCCCGGCTCCGGCCCTTCGGGTTTCGCTGCTGCAAGGCGGGGGGGGACGGACACTCCCGCATGCCGAGCGCGGCGGCCCGGCCCGGCCCGGCCCTGCGGGGTGCACAGCGCGCAGGCCGAGGGGCCGAGGCGGGTTTGCTGGGGACCCGCGGCTGTCCCTGCCTGGCCCGGCCCGGCCCTGCCCCTCGTCCCGACCGCCTGGAGGCGCTGGCTGGGCCAGGGGTCGGGGTCTACTAAAATGCAGCAGGTCTAGAGGCATGTGGGGCTGGGACCACTCCTCACTGCTGGGAGGAGGTGAGGTGAGAACAACGCCAGCTTTTCATTTAGGAAAACAGCCCCTGGGGAGCGGGGTGCGGTGCGGGGTCCCCGACTTGGGAGAAGCGCGGTGCACGTCCGTGCCCCCCTGGTCCGCCGGCCGGTGCGCAGCGCAGCGCCCTCCAGCAGCGGTGCCGGGAGCCCTGGGGCAGCGTGTGGGGAGTGGGGTCAGGAGGAAGTTGAGCACATTGCACTCTGGCATATGATCTCTGTTAATGAATTCACTGTGGAGCAGGGAGGTGCCTGAAATCCTCTTCCCAGGCTCTGGTGCTGGGTTGGGTTTTTTTCACAACCAACTGTTTGGGGTTTGTTTGTTTGTTTGTTTGTTTTAAATAACATTGTGCTGGACTTCAGACAGATAATACAGCTTAATTGACATAAGCAAGGTACAGTTAGCTATAATTGCAGGATAAGTATATCCTACACACGCAGGCTGTGGGTATATATGTGCATGAAAATATCCCGGCACAGAACGGCTGCTGTAGTGATACAGTGTAGACGCGCCAATGCCATTGTTCTGGAAACAAGCGCTTGGTTTCTGAAAGCGTGCGCTGTCTGTCCACTGGCACAGAATGAGCTGATTTGAAAGCCCCTCCTCATGTTTCCTTGTGGTCTAAATCCTACCTAGTGTGTTCGGCTCAGACCAGACCTGTGACTGGCGTCCTCACTGCCAGCTAAGGACAGCGCTTGGTTCCAGGGCTCTGCACTGTACTAAGAGGTGCCCTAGCTCACCTAATGCCCACTGCTGTACTGTGTGGCCTGCTTATGTAGAGCTGGTGGATGTCTGGGAGGTGTGGGGTGCTTTGCATGCCTCCCAGACTTCTCTCCGCATGTGCTATTACTTGCGTCTGAGAGAGGAATGCTGATCTTGTGTCCTCTTTTGACCCCTAATTTTCATCCGTGCCAAGGGGTCCTTAAGGCAGGGAATTGAGGCATTGGGGATTCAGTTCTGCCTGTCCTGTTGCCTTTGACTCTACTTACCCTTGCTGCTTGGAGTACAGGGAATATTATGAGAAAAACAAACATCCTTCTTCTGCACCCTTCGGCACCTACTCTATATTTAGCATGTCCCCCACCCACCCTCTGGCCCTGGGAGGGGGGTGGGGAGGGAAGCAGCAAAAGCCTATATCCAGATCTCATCAGTGAAAACCTTTTGCCCTTCCAAATGAACCACTGTTCTCATCCTCAGGCAGAGAATGGGAGCACTGTTCTTCTAAAGGAAGCTATGGGCTCTTATAAGTCTAGGACCTTGGTGACCACTGCTCATTTATAACATTGGTGGCGAGGGGGGCACTGTAGTTGTTTGGGTGGCTTGTTGTTTTTTGTTTGTTTGTTTTAGCCCAAAGTTTTGGTGCATCAGCTTTTAATACAAGGTTCAGTCTTTGTTCAGCTCCTGCTCTGTACAACCAGAAAAGTGGCAGACTCCAGGACTGGCTGTCTTTGAGAGAGATGCCACATGTTATCAGGTCAATGCAGGAATCACTGCTTGAAATTTGACAGGCTATTAGGACAGGTCAGAAGACTATAGCTATCCCTTTTCATATTTGTAATTCATGGGCAGTGACCATCTAACTTCCTTCCCTGCCTTCTGCCACCTCCTATCTCTGTAGCCCTGTATTATTCCTCCTGCCTTAACTGGAGGAGAATAACGGCTTATTTGGTTTCCTGCTTTTTTGTGCCAGTCCAAAACCATGTTGATCAGGACTGTGATAGACTGATGGTTCATCTGGCCAGAGCACTTCATTTACACAGGAAGTCAGATGACCAGGCCAGATCAGATTTTTGTGATCCTCTGATCTGTGAATCTACTCTGGGCCGCGTACTGGACTGCATTGGTAAGTGTGTTGCCAGCAGGTCAAGGATAGTGATTATTTCACACTATTCAGCACTGGTGAAGCCATATCTGGATTAGTGTGTTCAGTTTTGAGCCCCCCACTACAGAAAGGATGTGGACAAATTGGAGAGAGTCCAGTGGCGGGCAGTGAAAATGATTCGGGGGCTGGGGCACATGATTCATGAGAAGAGGCTGAGGGAACTGGGCTTATTTAGTCTAGTGAAGAGAAGAATGAGGGAGGATTTAATAGCACCCTTCAACTACCTGAAGGGGGAGGTTGAAAGAGGATGGAGCTAGACTGTTCTCAGTGGTGGCAGATGACAGAACAAGGAGCAATGGGCCCAAGTTGCATCAAGGGAAGTTTAGGTTAGATATTAGGAAGAATGTTCTTACTATGAGGGTAGTAAAACACTGGAACAGGTTACCCAGAGGGATTATGGAATCTCCATCCTTGGAGGTTTTTAAGACCCAGCTAGACAAACCTCTGGGTGGGATGATCTAGTTGGGGATGGTCCTGCTTTGAGCAGGGGGTTAAACTAGATGACCTCCTGAGGTCCCTGCCAACCCTAATTTTCTATGATTCTACTTTTTGCCAGATTCCATGGCTTTTGAGTACCGTCTGGTCTGGTACCATGCCTCAAGCAATACAGCACCAAGCATCATCTCGTATTGATTTGCCACCCACAGTGCTCTCTCCTATAGAACATCTCCATTGCTGCAGTCATTTGCTAGATAGGATGCTGGGGGAGTGTGCTCCTGATACCAGCACCCCTGATACCTGAAAGCCCTTGGTACCTTTCAGTGTCTCATGAGGTTGCAGAGGCCAGCACAGGCTTTTTAGGGGCTAACTTCTTCCCTTGGGATTTTGTTTTCCTGTTTTATATCTCAAATGTATCTATGCCCCTCAGACCCCACATCAAAGAACTTTCTTATTGCTGCTAAGACTTGCTGCCCTCAAATGGAGCGTGCTGCCTCCTTCTGATACTGGGAGCAGGGCAAATGAGGGCCTGTAGCTGGCTGGTAACTCCTGCTAGGAGTGTGGAAGTGGTATTTCCCTTTTTTCCCCTCTCCCATGCAGCATATTCTCACCCCTGGCTGCCAGATTCCCCTCCACACCATGCCTCTGATGTGGATTAGCAGGGCTGTGTGTGCGCTGACATACGTGACTTCGTGTTGCCCTGACAGGTGCTAAACATCCCCATTTTTCTCTTTCTAAGTCTCTATTGTATTCTGGGAACAGCATGTGTTAGCTACCTAGCTCTGTGTGTGCTGGATGAAGAGTGACCAGTGTCAGTAGTTAACTATGTCATAGCAACAGTTTCAGAACTCCTTTGAGCTTCAGGGTAGAAGGCAGAGCTGTTCAATGGTTACCACCAATTCCAGTAGCACTGGGCCCTGTGGTGCTGGATACTGCACAGACAAATGACAGCAGAATCCCTGCTGCATAATGGTTGTGAGCTCTGTCAGAGAAGCCATAGCAGGTGCATGAAGCAGACCAGAGGGCTGGGCCAGGGAAGCAGAGACAAAGCAAATGGTGTTCCAGGAAGGCAGTTCTGCACTCTGCTTGCCTACCCAGTGCCAGGCAGCACTGATGCATAAGCATCTTGCCAGAGGCAGGTTTAAAGGACAGGAAGGTGCTAACCTTCTGCATGTTGTCAGGGAGTGTCTGCTGCCTCTGGGGAAGGTAGAAGGCAAGTGAGTTTGGAGGGACTTTAAAGGGAAGCAAGCAGTGAGCCTTGTCTGCTAAGGGTAGTTGCTTGATTCTTATGGTGGTGTGTTTGGAAGAACAAAGCACAGGGCAAGCGTCTTAATGAGGTGGATCTAGCCATGTTCACACCAGCATAACTGGAACTACACAGTGTGAATAAAATAGAAGACAGATGTCACAAACCCCTACATGAAATAGCTTTTCCCAGTCCAGTGGAGAATCATCTCTGAAAGAAACTCCACTGGTATAAGAGACACTGATATAGTTGCCATCTGTCCATGCCGATCGGCCAAGTAGCTGTTTGCTAAAGACAACCAAGCTATTATCTGCCCCATGCCACCTAGTGGTGAGTAGAGCAATAACTGTCCACTGCATGTGTGTGTACATGTATGTGTGTGTATATATATTCTTATATAATAAAGAGCTTGGTCTGTCTGTCTGTTTGTCCATAATGCTCTTGGAGCACTCTGGTTAGTGAAACAACCAATCAGAGTGCAGAGCACCTCCATGATGGTGGGGACAGAGGGGATGGAGCAGAGTGGCGAGGCCAGCAGCGCTGGCCTTGCCCTCCAGCTCCAACCCTGCTGCCATGGTGGTGCTCCATTGCCTCAAAGGAGCAGGGCAGGGCGGTGGGACACGAGGCCAGCAGCACTAGAGGTGGTGGTGGCACAGGATGCTGGTGAAGGGAATGGAGGGGACAGTGGAGCAAGCTTCCCCCCACCCCCTGAGAGGCAGTGGCAGCTTAGGGTGGTGGGTGGCTGCGTTCTGTCCCCAACCCCATCATTTTTTATGGGCAATTCGCTAGTGTATATATATACTACCCAATTGCCCATCATGAATGACAGAGTGTTTCAGGGAGTGTTTACATGCCCCCCCACCCTTCACTCACCCTTTGGGGCCGACCATGTAAACAGTCCCTTCACCACTGCCACCACCTCCTCCAGCTTCTGGCATGGTGGCTCCCTCTTCCCCGCCCACCTCCACCTCCCCTGCCTGAGGAGGCAGCAGTGGTGGTTCCCTCCCCCCCGCCCGCCTCCAGTTCCTCCCCCGCAGCAGCAGGGCTCCTGCCTCCCTGCCTCAGGCAGCAGTGGCTTCCTCCCTGCCCGAGGAGGTGGAGCCCCTGCATCCAATTGCCACTGGCTCTCTCGGCGGTGCATGCACAGTTGCCCAAAAGTGTTATGGACAGACAGAGTAAATCCGTTATTATATTAGTGCGCGCGCATACACCACCCCTCCACGAGAGCTGTATAGCCTCGTTCCTGAACACAGTGTCTTTTATCAATGTGTTCACTGTGACAGTCAGAGCCTTAAAGCATCTCAAATGCTAAATAGGGGCATACACAGATGTAACAATTATCTGTACCAAGTGATGCAGACAGAACCTGTAGTGATGTGAGATTGGCCTACGTGCTTCTGAAGTAAAACCACTGCAACTTTAATCATGTTTCATTTGTTTGGCTAACTTGCATTGCAACAAGAGCACACAAACGTAACAGTTGATATGTGCGCTGAAGAAGTAGCCCCCTGCTTTAAAATGGTTTAAACTTACTTTTGTCCATCACCAGCTTCTCATAGCATCTCTGAGGTAGGTGTGTAGCACTAGTATCTAGATGATAAGGATGGGAGGGAAAATGAAGCACAATGGAATGAGCCTTCTAAGATGACGACTAACTTCAGGTATCTGGCTGCTGATCTTGAGATGCTGGGCTCTTTTCATAAGCAGTGCCCAGCCCAAGCTGTAAGGTCAATGAGAAGTCATTTGTAAAGATTTTTGGCTGCACTAGATCTGCTTCAAGGTCTGTCAGGGCCAGGGTTAAAGAATGTCAACTCCTAGCCCTCTGCACTAGCCACTGGAAAATGGTCCTTCATAGTGAGCTACAATGTGGTTTTGTGGCACTGAGTTCTCATTGTGCGTCTCTGAACTAGGTTTAGGCCATGATTCAGGGCACCAGGTAAGCACTTTCAAGGGTGCCGTAGCTGGGCAGGACTTCCTGAATGAGGGACTTTGATGTCAAAGCCCTTCAGATGATAACTTGATTCTAACAGGCTATGTGCCTTGGGGAGATGGTCTGTCTAAGGGATTTCCCTGGTACTCCCTTTGCCCCTAGCTGAGCACCTCACAACCCAGCTAATGAACTATGGGGGCTATGTAGTGTTATCCCCTACTTGATATCTGAGGACCAGTGAGTGTGGAAAGATGAACTACACTGAGTTAAGCTCTCCCTCTTTGAAGCTCACTGATCTGTGGTAACTATTTTGTGCCTGCTCTATCCTTTGGTATGTGGAAGCTAAACCAGGGCAAGTCATCTCTGAATGAAAGATCTGCTGAATTACAGGTTAGTGTCTGCTCAGTATGGTGGGGAGTGGACAGAGGCAAGCCACAACCAACCGCTTGACATGCAGCAAGTCTAGTGTTCACTGCCCCCTGGAACTTGGTTTAGTCTCTTACCTGTGCCTAGGGATGGAGGGTGACTGCACTGCTGACGTACAGCTGTGACTGCAGCTCACGTAGATATTTGAGCTGGCTGTGGCCCAGCAATCTTGGGTGCTGCAAGCAGCACAGCTGCGGCAGGCTGGAGCTCAGTGCGGGCTAAGAAATCCAGCCGAGAAGTGAGTATGAACGTGGGCAGCTGACCTGTGCTGAGCTCTGCGCTGCTGCAGCTCACTAGCTGCTACTCCCAAATGAAGGGGCTTAGAGATGTCTCAGTTCCGCCTACATCTGTGAGCTGGTGCAGTAGTGATTACAAATGGCAAAGTGGGGACGTGCCCAGGCTTTACAAGGCCTAGATGAGAGCAAAACCTCTGGGTCATCTTTTGAGGCAGGAGGCAAAGGAAGGCAGTCTCCTGTTTCTCATCTTGGCATCAGATCACAAAGTTGAAAGGACCCTAAAGGGTCATCAGGCCAGTCCCCAGCACAGCTCTGGGATTTTCTGATCCTCAGTGAACCTAGACAGGTGCCTCCTCAGCCTCCAAGGAGGGAGATCCTACAACTTCCCTAGGCAGCATATTCCATTATCCATGGTGCATATGCTACGGACAGCTTCTCCTGAGAGTTGATCTAAATTTGCTTTTTCTGTGGCTGGAATCTGATGTTCTGTAGCTGGCAAAATCTGCTTTAGTGGAATGCAAATCTCAATACACATGGGGCTGGCGAGGCTGCGCGCTAGAGCCGAGCAGATTATAGCTGACAAGGCCAGCTGTGCAGCCCAGGGTCATGCCAGCTCTAGCTCACATATCCCATCTTGCGCTCCACCCCTTTCCCTTTCTTTCCCGACAGGTGGTACGTGAATTTATATAATCTGATCTGCCCAGGGTAGCCGCCTTGGTTATGTAACAGTAGTCGATGGAAGATGCTGGCAGGAGGAGGGAGTCACCTCTGGGAGTGGAACAGCGGCTCACAGGATGGCTCTCAGTGTCATATCCATGCTGACGCAGTCCCAGGTTGAGTGTATTAGGCAGGCTGGTCATTACGAGGAATTATGTCACTTGTCAGGGGAGAGCCCAGGAAGTTGACACGGGCAGAGTAATAATGTTGGTCCTTCTGTTCCAAGCTCATCAGCACATTATTTTCACGGGCTGATGGGATTTATTGAAGCAATTTATTCTTGCGGTACTCAAATGTGGGGTTGGGCGCATGTGCGTCTGGAAGCTCTGGCAGTGCCCAGTACCACAGAGGTGTGAATCCCACACCTGCTAATCTCTGAGGGAACAGCACCACCGATATCAGGATGTGCTGAGGCCTAAATGTTTCAGGCCACCTAAGGGGAGAGCTCTTCCTTATAAGTCTGTGTGAATTAAGAGCAGAGGAAGGGGTCTAGACAGCAGCTCTGGAGTATGGGACGGCTCTTGTTAGCTGCAGGGTCTGAAGATAGCACAGGGAGGGAATGCCATTCTCTAAGATGCTGGCCTGAACCTTTGGTAGGCATGGGTATAGTTCCTGCCCGGACTGACCAAGGCACTTCATCTCTGACTCAATTTCTTTGTCTGTAAAACAGGGTAATAGCAGTGGTCAGGTGCACTGATATGTAGCGAAGAGATGTGTGGCAGTGCAGGGTGCTCAGATGCCATGATGATGAAGGCCATGCAAGCTGAAAGAGACTGGTTCAGCAGGCAGTTTGCTTCTTGGAGTGATTTATGGTTTGGGACAAGTTGCAGAGAATCAAGGGTAAAGTCAGGAGAGTAATTAAATCTGGTGGCATTTCCGGGCTTTAGGCTCCTGGAACAGACCGGTAACTATGTGAGGGTGATTGGGAGGGGGGAGAAGGATGAGGGGAGGGGGGCTGCAGACTTGGAACCAATAGTTTAAATTTGGGAAAACTCTCACTTCAGAGAGACATCTTGGTACTGGGCATAGTTGGTTGTTTTATCAGTGGTGTACCTGGCACCAGTTTTGATGTTGCCTGGCTGTCCAGCTGGGATAGCAGTTAGCTATTACCTACTTGTCCATTATGTGCTGCATGCTGCTTTTGGAGGGTAGCTGTTCGTTTCTCTCTCTTGGGGACCCTGATCCATTTCCGTGTGGAAAGCCAAGTGCTCCAGGATGTTTTGGCCAGTCCAGGCTCAGAAATGGGTTGTGGCAGCAGTGCTTGACTGAGCTAGGCTGGGCTTGACCTAACAGTGAAAGGTCTCCACCCCCACGAGCACCTCTCTACCCTGAAAAGCTTTAATGAGAGGGCAGCGCAGGCTTGGACCACCTCCTGTCATCGGCATGTACAGCAGCTTGTCAGTGCATGTAGTGTTTTTCCATTTCCCATAAGAAGTAGCCCAGGATTATTTTTGTAGGGGTTGGATGGTCTCTGGAAGCTCCTTCTCTGTGCTGCTCCTTGTCACCTAGCTGCCCCTCACTCTTGGGACCTGTGTTGCAGACACCTTCTCTTCAGCCTTGACACAATTCTAAATTTGGAGTAGACAGGATCATTCAACAGGCTTTCTCTCAGCTCAGACACCCCCAGGCAGCACCAAATGGTCCATCACTCCGCTGGAGCCTTCTGTGTGCAGCCCAGTGCTCCTTGATGCCTTTCCTTGGGTCCCCTCCTTTGGGGCCTGATGCTCAGACACTCTCTTGGCTCCAGGGCTTTGATGGTCCCTGGGACTAAGTAGAATTGGCATCCTTGTTAGGCAGGAGCTGTTATTATGGCACTTAAAGGGTCTTAGCCTTGTAGGCTTATGCCCTGCCACAGTGGACCCTGTAGGGTGTGAGGGAAGAATTCTTCCTCTATCTTGTGCCTGTCTGGCTGTCTAAACAGCCAGGCCTTTCTGGGCACAGCAGCTAAGTGCTGATCACATTGGTATCTCCTCCTGGCTTCAATTGGAGTTTCTGGTGCTCTCAGATACTGGGCCACTGATGTGTAGCAATTCCATAGCACAGGCTGCCTTAGCAGTGCTTTGCAAGCACTAGTGTGCATACCGGCATATCTCAGGTGAGTGTGTGGAGATGCAGGTAATACTACATGCTGAGTGCCTGTGTATTCTAGATGCATGCAAATCCAGGTATCTGTGCACATGCATGGGACATAATTTTCTGCCAGTACTTGAGGAGCCAATGTGCCTGTCAAAGCATTAGTTAACCTCCATTCTACCAAGCTGTATAGTTCCTCTTCATCAAGAAACCAATTAGTGGTTTTAAACCAAATCTAGCAGCATCAGTTTTCAAGTTGAGACCCTCAGAAAATGCAGCAAAGACTCTGCCTGGTCCTACATCTCAGGAGAGAATTTCTGGCCAAAGTTCCACTCCCTGCCTCCCATCCCACAGCCCTCCAGAAAAGGAAAAGAAAAAGAAAAGCCCTGAATGGAGGTGACTTCAACAAAACTGACAACTTCACAAAGCCTTTTGAAGTGGGTGTGTTGCTAACGTTCAGGAACACGCACGCATGCGCGCATACACACACCCACATGCCACTGATACTTTCAGAGCAACATTTCTCTGTTCAAAATGACTGCTGTTCTTTTCAACTTCTTTCTAGCTCTATGTTCAAACATGAATTAAATGTTTAACTTTCAAGTCGGCAAAAATGGTCTCACCTGAAACTCTCCTTCTTCCCACCCCCATGTTTTTGACTGGCAAAAAAAAAATGCTGAAAAAGGATTTCTGCTGCTTGAGCTCAACCCAAATGACTGTTTGGAGCAGCCACAGAATAAGAATCCTTTCCCTGCATGATTCTGATGGGTGCTTCTGCTATTCCTTTGCTGTTCATGGTGTGGGCATCTGGACTGTTCTGTCCATCCATCTTCCAGGAGAATTTGTGTTGCAGGCTTTTTTGTGCTGAGGTGGTAGGTGGAGTTTCCCTTGAGGGGGGATGGGCCTGGCTCTCCAATGGTCTCTACTGTATAGCAGGAAATGCAGATCACCTTGCTAATTGGCCAGTGTAGTGCAGCTGTTTGGCCCCAAGCCTTCCCAAACAACACCTGTGCAGTACTTCCAGATTCCTTATTAAACTTGCTGTGCCTCTTGCTCTACTAGAAGATGTTGAAGTGATTTGTGAGGTGACCAGAGGGCAGCAGCACAGCTGGTCTAGAACAGGGGTGCTTGATCTCTGGCCCATGAACAGGGGTGCTCAATCTCCAGCCTGTGGGCTGAATGAATGGCTTTCAGTGCCATATTATACAGCTTGCAGGACTCCCCATGGTTCTGGAAACTTGGTGGCAGGGTAGTGGTTGTACCACTCCTCTGTTGCCCACTCTCTGGACCCATGGGGAACTCTGGGTCCCACACAGTAGGTCTGGCACCTGATTCCTGCATGCAGGGCCAGGAGGGGGTGGTGCTGGTGTTCCATGGCCCAATCCTACCCCTCAGGTGGCAGGAGGGAGTGGTGCTGGTCCCCTGGAACTCAATCCTAGCATGTGGGTGGTGGCAGTGCTGAGCCCCTGGGTCCCAGTCCTGGTGCACAGAGGGGCAGGAGGGGGTGGTGCTGGGCCTCAGGGCCCAATCTGGCTTGCAGACAGGACCCACAGCACTCATTTGGCCCATAGGACCAAAAGGTTGAACATTACTGGGTAAAGACCATTGCTAGGACTGACACTAGAACTCCAAGATAACATGGCTGCCTCTTATGGAAGAGACTGTTTACCAGAAACTCAACTGGATTAAGGCAGGGAGACTAGTCAGCATGAAGTACTTGATACCGGGTCCCTTGGTCATTCTCCAAACATTATTGTGGGCTCTGGGGAGAAGTATATACTATCAGAAGAGCTCTGGTAGTATATGCAGAGGCAGGCCTGAGCAAAGAGATTGTCCTTGGCCAAGAGCCTTTCTATTGACTTGTTCTGCTCCGTAATGAGCTAGGACATTAATACTCCCCTTGGAGGGCCCCCGCTTGTGTCAAAGGGTGAGATTAATCTTGGCCTTTCTATGTTACTAAATGAGGGCAAAGTAACTGTTCAGTCTCAGTTAGATGAAGGGCATCTAAAAGGTTGAGAACGAGAGATCTTTAAGTACAGAGCAAGCTTCAAAGATTATCTCCTGGCAATTCCAGTGGAATTGTGTCTGTCTGCACCTTACAGGTATCAAGCTATTCTGGCCTAAGATGTGCTGATGTCACTGCATGCTTTACTACTTACACAGCTCTAGTAAAACCACTGTTGCTGAAATGGCTTCATTCAGGGTTCAGTTCAGCAACGCAATGTAACAGATGCATCCACACACAGCAGCTGATGTGAGCACTCTAGCTGTATTGTCCACTTCCCTTCTAAAGTGGCTGAAAGCTGCATGTGTTTGCAGCCAGAGTGGTCTAAGATACTGGTGTACAGGGAAGTGTGGAAAGTTGCCTGTGCTGGAACACTGGTTCCTTGCCTTTTCCACTTAAGCCCTGTGTGTGCTAAGGATCTGGCTTGCTGTGTAACCCTAGCTGGCTATAGCTGTAGCTACCTCTTGCATGCTACAAGGGCTGCATTCCTCTCCATAGAGCTGTGTTACCACCAGTGTGACAGGATGCTCCAGAATGGCTCTAACACCATCAACCCTGACTGGTGCCTTGTTAGCTCCATGGCTGTGGTGGCCTTGTTTTTTGTGGGACAGCATGAGGAGGAATCAGAGGGTCCCACTGCTGGAGTGTGGATTAAGCATGGCTGTCTTTCTCCCACACTGCATCTTGCCAGGTATGTGGGACTGCCAGGCACAGCCTGTTCAGTTGGGTTGGCCAGTCCCTGATCCTGGCTCTGTGCAGCAGGACTCCCTAGAATGCCTTGTTCTAGTTGCTGCACTCTGGGTGCACGCTCTCCCTTCCTGAGGCATCATGGGAGATCTGCCTAGGCTTTCCCGGTATGCATGTGTGAGGCGACACTGAGCATGAATTCAGAATCAGATTTGATAGGTAGCTCTGAAGGGGGAGAAAGTGCCGGGTGGGTGATGCCTTCAGAGGAGCCTACAGTGTGGCCATCATGCAGATGAGGGTTCTGGAGGATGCTAGCCCTCTATCACCATAAGACATCCTTGATACTGAGGCATTGGCAAGATGCTGGGGAAAGGAGCAATGAGTATCCCCTGTTGAACTTGCTGAGGCCCAAGGCAATCAAGTTGGGGTTCTCACAGCAGACCATTGCAATGTCATGGCTGGAAGCGACATCCCAGGCAATAAGGCTGAGGAAAGGGCTCAGGCAGTTTGGGGCATGCTGTCCCACTGATTCCTCCCTTGTTTGACCTCTCTTTCATGTTTCATTGTCCTCCCTCATGCTTGGGAAGGGTGGGCAGGTCATAGCCTCCCTCTTATGCATCTGCTGTTCAGCCCAGCCCCATGCTGTACCCAGAGCACTGGCCAGTGTCCTTGCCAGTGGATGGATGCACAAGGATTTGCAGCACATTCAGAGTAGGGTCAGCTGAATGGCAAGTGCCAGGACTGGGCCTGGAGTGAAAGGGAGCAAAACTGGGGCTGCATTAGTATCCAGCCATGCTGCTCTCAGCCCCCACATCCAGGAGGGGCTGGTCCCAGTAGCTTGATAATTCTGGGCCAGATTAAGGGGAGGAGTGGGCATAACAGGAAGTAATCTCTTCTTCCCCTTCTTCCTTTCTCACTAACCCCAGTGTTTTCTGCATCTGCAGTAGTACAGATGGGTGCATGTGCCAGGTAGTTGTTGAGCTCTGTCCCTGGACACCCCACTATGTTCATCCTCCAGGGAAGAGACTTCATGTTATTGTGGCAGGACTGGGCATAGCCCTAGGTGGGTGTGCAGTAGCTCTTGCACTTGGACTTCTGCCTAGGGTAATCCTGCAGTTAGCCCCAGCCCTGGGTGTGAGTGACTGTTGCAGGATTTCCTCCATTGCTTAGGCTTTAGAGTGTGAAGCCACTTATCATTCATCACTCACACTATCTGATCCATTAAATGAAGGACCTGAGACAAGAGTGCCCGTGACTGAGAGCAGTAGGCTCTCTTCCCACTTACAAGCTTAGAAGATCTGTAGCTGTAACATCTGGTGTCAGCTTCAGGAACTGGAGGGGAGGAACAGGGATGCCATGCTGTGTGCTAGCTGAGCTGCTTCTTCTACCTGCAAGACAGAGGGTCCAAGCTGGAAATTGAATGAGCGCCATGGAAGCAAAGGAGGATTGGGCCCAGTGCTCAGCTCCCCAGTTCGCATGTGTTCAGTCAGCACACTGCCTGCCTCAAGCTTTTTTTCTGTCCCTCTTACATAATTCCCCTATAGCTACTTATTTCTGGCATAAATCCCCTATACACTACTTCCGCTGCTGTGATAAATCCCCTCTCGCTGTCTCTGCCTCTGACATAAGTCCCCCCTCGATCCATGGCTCAGTCACAAAAACCCTCTCTAATGGAAGACCAGCGATGCACTGACCCTTTTCCCACTGTGTCTTCTATCCTGTAGCTAAGGCATTGGCATTAACTTGTGAAAATAAGGGATTGTGCTCTGCTCAAGCTGCTGGCATTGAGGACTTTTTACTCCTGCAGTCTCCCTTGGGGAAGGAGACCAATAGTAGCCTGCTGCTAATTGTGCCAGTTATCTAAGGCTCTGGAAGCAGGGTGTTTGCAAGTAGAGAAAACTGAGGCATGGAGGCTGCCATGGCTGTCTGGGGTCTTACAAGCCATTAGTTATGGAGCTGGGAATAGAATTGCTCTGTAACTCCAACGCCTCTGCTCTTGCTGCTGCTGTGATTGCTTTTAATAATAATTACACTCTGCCGTAAATGAATATAGCACTTTGTGAATAGGACTTGGCTGTCCCACAGTGATGCAGGCACCCGCTCTGCAGAGGCGCCGGGAAGTCACATGCTGCTGGCAAGGCTGTGCTGCTAATTGGGGGTTGAGGAGGGTGGCTCAGGATGTGCTAGGGGGAGCATTTCCTGTGTTGCAAGTGGGGTACCCTGTGGTGAGCCTGTGTGTATGTGTGTCTGCTGCTGTGAGCTCTATGGTATACTGCAGCTGTTTTCTAATGCAGCAGGAACACGTCTGCATGGGCTGGATCTCTGGGATGGAGCAGGCTGTACTCCACGGAGAGAGAGTTGGGTGTGAGGACAGATCCAGGTGGTTGAGAGCTGATGTCTGTCAGTTCTATGTGATCGTACCACAGCACAGCCAGGCTGGACGCCAAAATATACCCTGCTGGCTTTGTAAACTGAAAGACCTTCATGCTCCTAAGACTGACAGCAGGATTAGTTTGTCCCTTTGACTGTTACAAAAGCTTTATTGTCCATCCAAGAAGAGAATAATTACAAAATGATAATCCAACGTTGCTTATGTAGTGGGAATGAGCTCTAGTGGTGGACCAAGACCCAGCTGGGCTAATAGCCTGTGTGCGAGCATGCAGTAAAGATGGTCCCAGCCCCAGCTCCAGGCAACTTGCAGTCAAAGGATAAGGTTTATCCAGAGTGGGTGGATAAAGGAGCTCAGAGAAATTAAAGCATTTTGGTCAGAGCACCTGCAGTCCTATTAGGTCAGAGGAGCCAGCTTAGCAGAGGTGCGTACATGGATACATAGGTGTAACTCTTTGTCTGGAAGGTACTTGATGCTGTGGGGATGGGTACCAGTAGCATGAAACTGGGAGGCAGATGGAAATCTTCAAGTTTCAGAGCAGGAAGCTGCTAACTGTTAAGAATAAACTCTCCTGCAGGTGGCTGATCTCATCCCTGTGGGATTCCTTGGCCACTTTCTCAGAGCACCTGTTGCTGGCCACTGGTCTAGAAGGGCTGCTGGCCCCACCAGGCAAGGATTTCTGATATTTCTAAAACTTGCAGAAGCAGCATTTTGCTGTGCTGCTGTCTGACTTTAAGAGCACATGGCCCCTTGGCTGTCTTTGCTGCCTGGCCCATGGACAAGGAGGAAGCTGTTTGCCTTGAGCTATGTCATCCTCTTGCTCTGCCTATTGGTTACAGCTCCAAGTTTTAACCAGGGCTCCTAGTGTAGGATGAGTTTGCAATGAGGTGCTAGTCAAGGCACTTAATCCTGCATCTCTCTGAAATGGCAGCAATACTTTGATAATAGGGGCGATCTTTCTCTTTCCCTCCCTCTCATTTCCTAGTTAATGTAACATCTCTGCAGTTCCATGAGACATTTCCTCTGATGTTTCAAAGCACTTTAAAAAGTTGCATTGCATATCAGCCCATTTTACAGGTGGAAAAACTGACACGCAGAGAAAGGGATTGCCCAAGGACTGCAGAATTGGGATTAGAGCCCAGCATCATACTTATAGGACTACTTTCTCCCTCTCCCTTTGAATACATCCCTTCATACCTGTTTCCTTTCCTGGAGTTGCACAGTTTCATAGATTCATCTCCCACTTCTAAATGGGGCCCTGGGCTGTAGCACTGGTTCAGCCCCAGGGTGCTTCCCTGCAGTACTTCATGATACAGGCAGTGATCAGACAGCCTCCTGATACCAAAGCATTTTTTTTTTTTTTGCTGGGGGTTTTTTTGGCAGGAGGATCAAACTGCCTGTTCATGACGTCGTGCTGCAGGGCCTGCCAGTCCCTGGTGCTGACCTCCGTAGGCGCAGCTTTTCTAGACTCCACAGGGGGTATGGAGGAACTACCTGTCTGGTTCCTCCACACAATCCTTGCCTCTCTTAGACTGGTGCTCCCTGCCCCTCCTTTTTTCTTGAACTATTATGGTCCTAATCTGGCTCAGACCCAGTCCTTCTCAGCCAGAGACCGAGCCAGTCCTCAGAAACATGGCTCTGCCCTTGTGCCTGAACAGCCTCTGGGCTGTTTTGAGGGGTAGCTTCCTTGAGCCATCCTTTCCTTTGCTGGCTTCACCTGACATGTCCCTGTTAAGCTAAACCAATCTGAGCCCAGTAACTAGCCCAATAGCCAGGTCAACATTCAGAGGTCACTAATTTTACAGGGCAGCTTAGTATCTCACCCTTTCCCATAGAGAGGTCCCTGCCCTTGTCTAGCCATGAAGAAAAGGGGAAGATTTTGCTGCCTCTAGCCCCACGTATGACCCCGTGCAGGGAACCTCAGCAGTGATGTCCTGGCACATGGTGGGGAGGCTTGGAGCTACAAAGTGGCTGTTTCTTGCTGTGCCTCTGTGCCAGATCTTTCCTTGGCATGGCTGCTCTGCTGACTCATTGGAGTTACACCAGCACGGGGCTTGGCCCTTCTGTGCCTGCCCACCTCAGTGCACAAGACAGGCTCCTTACTCACCAAATCTGCAGGAGGAGTGGGCGAGCAGCCAGCTCCCATTTCCAAGCTGCAAACATGTTTCAGCAAGGACCCTGTGAGCAGATGCCATCAGCAGTTGCCTGTCAGCTGAGCTGAGAGGGGAGCTGTGAGTGGCTGATCTTTCCCACAGGGACCAGAAATCACCTTGGTGAGCTGCCTCTGTGCTAAGTTAGAGGGGAGAGAGAGAGCACGCGCGTGTGTGTGTGTGTGTGTGAGTGTGAGTGAGAGAGAGAGAGAGAGCACATACATGGGCTTTTTCCTCTGCCAGCTTACACTTGTGCTCTCAGTGTAAGGAATCCAGCAGCTGGGCTGGAAAATATGGAATACAGGGGACTCTCCAGCCTGCAGGCATAGCATGTACCAGGAGATGGGAGATAGCCCGTTACTGATGAATTACCTTATCAATCCTTTTTTTTCCCCCCTGAAGTCAGTTTGCCCCCCTCTGACATCCCAGTTCATGCACAGAGTCCCCTGAACATCCCAACTGTAAGGGGCTCTTAACTCCCTTAGGCTCTAGTTCAGATGGGAGTTCTGAGTCTTACAGGGTAGCTCCAGCCTTTGCATATTGTCCAGCTGCCTTGCATGAGACCAAAGAGGTCACTGAGCATTAGAGCTAGCTCTGGAATATGCTCTTGCCTTGCCTGTGTCCTTAGGAGATCTAGGCCCTTATGTATTTTTGGTGACAAGCCCTTCTGCTCTGTGTCCTGGTCCTAGGTGCTGTCTGAAAGGCTCTGAGATCTCTGTCTCTTGGGCACGGGGTCACACTGAAGCTGATAAATGATGATCTCAAACCTAGAAAGCAGCAGGTGTATTAGTGCTTCTTTTTCTCTTTGTTTAAGGCATGGAACAGCATTTGCAAAGGGGATGAGCCATTTTCTCCTCACTTCAAATGATGCTTGGAGAGGCCTAGTGCCGGCTGGGCCTGCCTGTCTGGGGGTGAGAGGGGAACTTCATGCTTGTGTCTCTATTCTGCCCTGCCAGTTAGGAAGGGCCCACTGCACTGTGGGAGCGGGTCGCTCACAGACGGTCCTGCTGGCTAATGGGACAGTTGCTAGTTGTCAGGGTTTGGCTACAGTTCTGGATCCAAATCCCCCCCAACTAGGGACTAGTTATAGAATGTAGCTGGTGTGTGGCACTGTCCTGTGGTGTTTGAGAGGTCAGGCTAGAATAGATCATCAGACCAGAAAGGACTGATTTAGAGAGAGAATACTGATCCTGTTTGTCAAGGCTCTTCAGTGAAGCCACTACTTCAACCTGTGACTGACTGATGTGCAGCAGATCATATGTTTTAAGTTCAGGTGCATCTGTCTGTAGAGCTGTTCTGGACAGCACATGGAGGGGGGACAGCTTGTGGGAGATCCCAAATTCTCTTTGGAAAATAAGGAGGAAGGATGCTGTCTGCTAGATCGCAATACTTCCTTTGGAATCTTAAAGTCCCCTGCCTTGCAGAATGAGCTGGGGAAATCATGTCACTTCTCTGCCTCAGTTTCCCCATGTGCAAATTAGAGGGAAAATATGTGGGCTTAATGATATGTGTGATTCCCTTTTATAAATAGGCCATAAAGTATCAAATGAGTCAGTTGCTTTAACATAACTAAGTGCAGAATGTTAGTTCATGAATCTGTAGATTAAGCAATGTTTCTAATAATGGGCTTTCAGTCATCACATGCACACGTCCAGTGTAATGTGTGTTATAATCCCTATTAATACATTATAAAAGGCACCTTAATATAAAGTGCAACTAATACCTCTTCCATTCCTGTCTTCTCTCACCCTCTTCTTCCCCACTCTGCTCTCCTCCCCTTTCTAAAGGCAAGACTGGGAGAAATTTGGGACCAGTACTGCTATGTACAGCACTTGGCACAACGGGGCCTTGATCTTGCCATCTCTTAAAGGTTACAGCAGTACACATCTTAATTAGCAAGATATATATTGCAAGGTGCAGCCTTCTGGTTAGCAGTGTGTGCATGAGCAGTGGCAAATGTATGCACTGTATGGCACGAGGGCTCTGCAGTTACTAGCAGCCACCATCTGCAGATGTTCTAGCTCCTCCTGTCTGTGCCAAAAAATGGAGGGAGGGGAAGCAATGCTGAAGGACAAGGTTGGCCCAAGAACCAATGGGGATAAATTGACCGAGAAAATGCTGAGCCAGGGGGACAGAAGGAGGCTGCTAAGCAGCGGCTTCTACTCTGGCGCAGCCTCCACAGAGAAGGGTCAGCAAAAATTTAAATGGAGCTCGTCCAGCTTGCGACTGGGGCTGTGGTGTGGGTACCTGTAGCAACAGGAGGCTGGGCTTGATGATGTACAAGGTCCTCTCCAGTCCTGTCTCTCTACTCAACCACTCTCTGAGGGTGTGGCCGTGGGGCCTCTTGAACCATTGTGTGTGGAACAGGCTTGCACAGTGGTTGGGGGATGGGGTTGGGATTGGGGATGGGGTGTGAACTGAAGGACTCTTTCCTTCTTCCATCCCTGTCTGGAGCTGGCGGTTGTGGCCAAGTGGACGGCACTTCCTGACGACCTGGCTAGAAGCCCTGTGAGAGTGACTCACCACACTAAGAGCTGCAGAGCCGGCTTCATCTTGACCCATTTCTTTTCAGATGAAATTGCCCCTTTCCCCTCTCCAAAGTTTTCTCTCTCTTGCCATGTTGTGACCGCCCAGCCGGAGGCAATCCACAAAGACTGGAAGGAGCCCTGTTGCTTAGCAACTGTTTGGTTTTATGCATCAGACAACTGATCTATTTTTAAATATATATATGTATTCCTCCTCCCCCTCCCCCACCTCCAGTTCCTAAGCCCTGGTGGCAAGCGGTGGCCACACGTGCTGGGTTTCTTAGCAACCAGTGACAGACACCAGTCCGTGCCCTCATGGCTCCAGTTCTGTCTGCACCTGCCCCCTTGGAAATCTGGTGGTCTGATCCTCCAGATGTACCCTGTGGTGATAGCAATTTCCCTTCAGTCCGTGCAGCTAGAGGCGTGTCAAGGAGACCAGAATCCAGCCCTGCCCCCCACCCCTACCCTGGTTTTTCCAGCTCCTCTATTGTGCTGCTTGCTGGTTTTGCTGAATTAAGCCCGGCCCTGCTTTCATCATTCCTTGCAGCACCATGTGGCGTGTGCGAGAGATGAGCAGAGAAGAAGTGATCATACAGGAGAATCTTCTGTAACGAAATTATCATAGGAAAATAGCTGGCCAGCAGCATGGGGCTGCCTTGAGCAGGGCCACAGTCTGATCTTGACTGATTTCCTCCATGGTCTGCAGCTGCGGAAGGTGCTGGATCCCAGCAGGATGTGTCGGAGACAGCTCTGTCCCTGCAGCCTGAGCAGAGCCCCCAATCTGAATGGATCTCTGGATGATAAGACCAGGCTTTGCAGAATAACCTTGCCACTGCAGTTCTCCCTCTGCTGTGTCTGACACCTCCCAGCCTTGTGCAAGATTTGCTCTCATTTTGTTCTGGTTCTGGTCCCCCTGCATGCCTCAATCCCAACTGCCTGAACCCCATTTTGTTCTACCTTTGTACACCAGTGCCGCTCTGTAACCATGCCTGAGACGGAGTGCAGGGCATGTGCCAACAAGCCAAGGTGGCAACATGGCATCTGGAGCGCTGACAGCACATGTGGCTGTGTCACTGCAGTGCCCCCTACCATGGTTCACAGTTGGTGTAGACCTGTCCTGAACCCCTGTTCCACTTCTGTGCCCCCACAGTGTCCTATGTCTGCCTTCAGTGCTTCCTACTACTCTAAAGCTGGTCCCACTTGCTGCCATTGAAACCACCTTAGCGAGTGAGCTGAAGCAGGCATCTAACCCAGGCAGCTGGATGCAAAGGTTCGGGCCCTATGGAACAGGATCCATTGCACCGGGCATGTGAGCTTCCCCTGGCTGTAAGGAGATCTCCCTCTTTGCAGCCAGTCTGTGAATACTGAGCCAGGCAGAGAACTGACACAACAAAACTGCCCTCCCTTGGGAGCTGAAGGTAGCAACGTTGGCATATGGCAAACCACCATGTTCCTTTAGCATGTGTCCTTCCCTCTCCCAGGGAGGCAGAGGCACTGAATGAGGCATGGGACCCGGTCAGTCTTGCTGTGCTTCTTGTCAGTATCCTGGACAGACCACAGCCTTCTTGAGATGGGAAAGGTGAGCTCCATCTGCCGTAGGCTTCTGTCAGGTTTGAAAGTGCTCAATTTCTGTGGCGAGCCAAGTGCTTACCACATACAGTTCAGGGTGGGCTTTGATGGACATGGGCTAGTCAGATGTGCCCAAGGCAGTGGCTGAGTCCCTGTGCAGGGAATAAGAGCCCTAGTGCTGGTGCCAGCCCAGGGAGATTCTCCACATGCCCCAGAGGCAGAGGCCAACCTTTGAACTCAGCCCCCTAAGCTTCATCCCCATGCCTGAGCAGGATGGAGCGGGCAGCTGCAGAGATGGCTCTGAAGAGAGCAGGGCTGGGTGTGGGATGAAGGGAGCCAGCTGTGGTGCTTGTGCAGTGGACCCTGGCCATGCATGGACTAGTGCCTCTCCCATTAGCGAGGGCACAGCAAGCCAAGTTGTTAAGCACAAGCCCTTCCCACCTGAGCCTGCAGCATTAATGCTGAGCAGCGAAGTGACCCGATGTTACAGTAGCTGTGGCTGGCCACCAGAGGGCATCGTGGTCACTGTCTGTCAGTCTCAGCTGGTCTGGAGGTGGGCAGTGTGCGCAGGGAGCGCTGCTGCCAGCTTGCTCCTTTTGTGGGGTGAATCAGGTGAGCCCCATCCCTGGGGTTTGCATCCCTGGGGTTTGCCCTGAGGAGACCCCAGGGACTGCAGTGATGCTTGGTTTCAGCCCATAGTCAGGGGTGGGACAGCTTTCACCCTCTGCTTCCAGCACCAGGAGGCAGGAGCTTGATGGTGAAGGCCTGATGACGCAGAGCCAATAGGTGCATGGACCCAAGGGGATGAGAGGCTCAGTGACTGTTGGGGAGGTGGGCCTGGCTCTCAGCAAATCTATGGTGCTTCTGCTGCTCCAACAGGTAAGTGATGGAGGCGGCTCCTGAGAATCCCCTGCACAAGGGGCTTCCATGTTTGCAGGAGAGCTGGTACATGGTCTCTACCCCTGCTTCTAGGTGGGTTGTAGGCATGACTGAAGTGTGCTGTACTTTAGCCCTTTCCTTCTTCCCAGGCCCAGACACGGAAGGAAGGAGCAAAAGTTAGAGCGACCCTGACACTGCTCTGATCTGACCCCAGGGGCTGGGTAGGCCCCTACATGACCCTAGCATATGGGAGCACAAAGGTGTTAAGAATCCCCTCAGGCTTTGCTCCAAGCACAGAGAGCTGGAAATGGAGCAGGAGAGGAGTGTTACTCTTTAGGACCCCTGGAACCAAGCTGTAGGAGCTTTATCTTGGTGTCACTAACACAGTGCTGGGGTCCTGCCTTGGATGGGGATGGCTCAGGCACCATGGTATCTTCTTGCAAGAGGTCCTGGAACCATTGGGAACTATAGGATTTTCTGTCCCTCCTCTTTTTTTTTTTAATAACATATGAGTAGGGCTCCAGGCTGTGGTTGCCTGTAACAGCAGGAGATGGGACTTGCTGACCCAGGCAGGACCTTCCAGCCCTGTAATGCTGGGTGCATGGGGCTATGAGAAGAGGTCAGTCAGTGTCTGTGGCCATGATGTTCTCCAAATTAACTCACTGACAGCAGCAAACGACTACAAAAGTGAAGGAAGCTGGCAAAACTGTGCCAGAAGCTTAACAGTCTGTGTCACCACCCAAAAGGTTCAGAGGTAGACTCTTCGGTCAGTTCTGAATCTGAAGGGAAATCAAAGGAAGCAGAAAGACATTTAAGGTGCTGAGGGAAAGGTCAGTGTCATGCTGATGTGGGCAGGAAAACACCCTTTGGGCTGATGCATCAGCCCATGAGCACCTGCAATCAACCAAGGGCCCCAGGAATTAGGTGTACTTGGGGTAACATGGTAGTCACTCTGGTGTCAGGCCAGACCCAACATACCCTGGTGGTGCCAGCCGTAGGGCCACCAGGCATTCAGGGAAGGAGCTTGCCCAGCACTGCCCCTGCCCTCACCACAGTGGCGATCTATCCATGATGCATGTTGAGCAGGCAGCAGTGTGTGTTCTGGGTGATTTCCTTTGTGGGAGTTGTTGGATGAAACCAAGTGCATTGGCTGAAAGTTGATGTGGCTTTGAAGTCTAATGCATTGATAGGGGCTTGGGTCACCACCATCATTGTCTTGGGTGATCTTGCTTTTGTTCAGCCCCCTACCTCTTAGCAGCTCTAGTCAAGGCCAGAAGCCCCTGTTTCCCTGTCTGTCTACATGGTCTGTTGAAGACAAGTCCATTGAACCAGGCACTGTTGCTGACTATGGCCTGGTTTAACTGAGTTTTGCTAGAGCAGCTGCATCAAGGAGTGTAACTTTTGCATATATAGTGCTAGTAGTAGAAGCCCTCGTGTAAATTCCTTTTGAACGGGGGAAAAAAGACTGGTATAAAGTGCATCAACACTGAAAGTTTGCTAATTGAGTGACCCTGGAAGAATTCTGAAGTGTAGATAAGACCTTTTATATCTGCCCATACCTAGGACAGTCTGGCCTCTGTTATAAAGTAGGGTTTTTTAAATGCAGGGAGAGAAGGAAGATAAGGGAACTTTGTCATAAATGCTGTCTGGGCATCTTCACGGTACTGTGGCTTCCAGTGTTTCCAGCTTCCACAAAAGTATTGGAAATCTGATGTGTTTCTCCTAAAGCTCCAGCTCCTGGACTCCAGGGACTATTAAGGATCTCAGCCGTTAGCTATGAAGTCAGTTTAGAAGCGACTCATGAGAACTCAAATGCCATGAGACACAATATTAATAAGTATAAAAGCCCAAACAATGAATGAGGGGGAGGGGGAAAGGGTAGAATATTAGGAAAGGCATTTTCCCCCATTCTCTCCCTTTTAAGTAAAACTCTAATGAAATGGCTCATGTGGAACCTGCATACCTGTAACTACACATACCACTGCCCCCTGCTGCACGGACTGAGAGCTACTGTATTGGGTCCAAGGCCCTGTGCTCAGGGTGGTTCTCTTGTAGCCCTGGAAGCAGGATCTGTACCCTTGGGGAAAGGGGATGGATTTCTTTGTCATTTCGGATACGATCTGCATGGCTGTAGGAGAGGATGAGCTCCCATTCACCTGTTTCCCAGTCTTTCTCATGCTGCCTCAGGGTGGCTGTGTGAGGAGCTGCCATGGGAACAGGGTGCAGGAGGACTTCACTGTAACAGACTGCTGCGTGTATGACAGCTACTCTGCAGTGCAAATGGGGCGGGGGGTGTCTGGGCCATGTGGATTTTTCCTACCTGCCCTGATCCTACTCTCACAAGATATGGGCAGGGGGAGGGGCAGGGCAGTTCTCTGTGCAGAAGGGGAGATGTCATTTATCCCACTGGACTGCACATGCAGCCAAGTCCTTCCTCAAACTCCCCACAATTGTGTTTAAGCTCAGAGAGCGGAGAGCAGGTTTAAGAGATAACGCAGGTTCCCTTTGCAGGGGATGGTCTGCTCCATTCCCCTGGGTGTTGAAGCTCCTGGGGCTGGCCTGCAGCCTTGAGGGACACTGCTATGCCTGAAGGCTAAGCTTAAACCCACTATGAGGTCAGTATCTGAGACCCTCTCTGTCCTCCTCACCCCTCCTGCAGAAAGAGCGCTGTCCCTGTCTACATCCAGAGCAGGTGCAGTGCCCCTGCTAGTGCCTCCCATCCACAGGGACCCTGCCTCTGGAGCTGAGAGAGGAGATACTTGGGCTGCCCCACCAAAAAGGGGCTTAACTGTGTCTGCCTATCCTTTGACCACTGAACATGAGGCTCTGTAGGATGGTTCAGGCTTCTCTGCCAAGGAAGGCACCAGTGGAGTCACAGGAAGGCTGCTCCTCACCCCAGGTGGAGAAGTCCAGCTTGGAGCCTGTTTCTCCAGCCCTTCCTCATAAGCAGACTCCTGAAGGGCCAGATCATCAGCTCTTCCCAGACTATCCCAGTACCTCTGCCATGCATGCTGAGCTTCCAGATAGGGATTGGGCCCCTGGACTTCAGGAGTCTTCTCATGAGGGCCTGTGCATTTCCTGTATCCAAAGCATATTGTACACACACACACGAGATAATACAGCTCAGAGGCTTTACCCTGCCAGGCTGTGCCACATGTGCTAGGTGCTGCAGACTGGACCTTGTGGGCTCTGATCCCTGAAGGAGAGCAAGTCAGGGAGGTCATCTCAAGGTCACGTCCAGGTTCTTCTTCAGCTGGGACAGGGTTGGAGCCATCATAGTGCTGGAAGTGTCCTCTGGTGAGGTCTGCTCTGATAACAGACAAAGCCAAGGTCCTGCTCCATTTGCTTTTCTATGTGGGAGGAAAAGGAGAGGCTGAAATAGACTTGTGTATCTATCTGGAATGGATTCTGGGTACAGCTCTGGTGGGGATGGGGGAAGGAAAGAAATGCCTGCTAGATATCTGAGCCTGCTTGGCAAGGCCTCCATGCAGAGAACCTGACCTAGATTTCTCTTGGGTTTATCTAAGAACCAGTGTGACTGGATTTAGGAGCCTGGATTCCAGTGTTAGAACAGAACATGGGATTTCAGAGGGTCTGGTTCTGGTTCTGGCTCCAGTGAACTGTCTTCCTGATGCTTTGTTCCCCTGATCCTGCCAGGAGCTGGGCAAGAGTCCCTTTCAGGAGGTCATTTTTAATTTGTATAGTGCAGGCTGCCAGTGCCAGACATGAGTTGTTTTCTTTTAATTGCATTTCCCTCGATAACCAAGGTTTTAAATTTTAGAAGGAAAATCTTCTCCACCAGGAGTTTTCCTCCAAACTCTCAAGTACAAAAAAGTTCTAGAAGATTCCTAGATGTCGCTGTTCCCTTCCCTGTCCACAGCTGTGACCTTCTGGCCTCACCAGCAGTGACTGTGAAACTTCCCTTGGCTTCATCAGTGGGATTATTGCACACCTGTGCTCTGAGACATAGACCTCTGCAGAAAGTCTGCAGGTGTCATTCAGATATTCAGCATGGTGACTAGAGGTAAAAGAGCTGTCTTGGTCTTCTTGCCTTGTGTTGGACAAGGTTTTCTGAGAATGGGTTTCTTCCTGTTAATGATATAGTGGCCACAGGTAGCTTCTCCCACCACTAATGGCTTTCAAATGATAAATGCTGCACGGGCTTCCATGGGTAGAACAGGGCAGTGTCAGTATGAAGACTTCAAACCACGGTGTAAGTAGCATTTCATCAATGTAATAGATGGGGAAACTAAAGCACAGAAAACCCAGTTCAGGTTATTAAGCCTTTGGCTTCAACTCAGACAAGGGAAATAAATGTCCAAGTTTACACATAGCATGAAAAAGAGCTGGACTGGAACCCTGGACTCAACCCATTGCCTGACTTCCTAGATCATGTAGTCAGCCCCTGCTGTATCTATGCCCAAAGCACCCTGGGGCTCTCCCTGTATTTTGACCCTTCCACTTTGGCCTTGGAAGGGACCACATTGCAAGAGCCAAACTCTGTCCAGCCCCGATTTTCATCCAACTTCTGCAGGGAGGATTTGGCCACTGTCCCTCGGCAGCTGGGCCCACCTCAGCCATGACCACTTCACCCCAGGGCTGCTCACATCACCTGTCTGGGGCTGATCCAAAACCTGTTCACATCCATGGAAGGTATGAGGGAAGTACCTGAGAGACTATGAGCTGCTCAGATACTGTGCAGAGGGGCTACAGAAGGACATAAAAGAAGCTGACTGAGCACTCGGTCCCTTCATAGCGTGGGATGCTGCTTTCCTCTGGATAAACCCTGTGAGCTCCCCAGACTGCCGGCATGGTGGCATCCTGCCTGGTGTGTTTTATTGTGCTCACCACTGATGTGACCTCTTTCCAGGCATTTGGAGCCTGACATTTTTGTGTCTGGTGCATCTGGATGTGGGGAGAATTAATTAAAGAGCTCAACTGAGTACCATAGGGGAGCAGCTTTAATTAGAAGCAGACAGGCAGCTGAGGATACCCAGACTCTTTATTACTTGGTGGCATTTGCCTTCTATTCCCCCATGGAGCTGTGGCTGATATTGATGTCATTGGTGGGAGGGGGTGTGTGCGTGTGTGGGTGTCTTATGCCATAGTAGAGCGTGGGCAGGTGCCTGTATTAGAGAGAACCATGATTTACTTGCAGGCATTCTCCCCTGCTTTCCCTCCTCCCATTTCAAAGGCTCCCTCTTCCAGTCGGGCTGATCTGTGACTGGTCCAGGAGGATTACAGGGTGTGCTCAGATGCTGTGGTGATGGGCTTGCCATAAGAAGCTGAGCTGAACAGAGCAAGTCTTGAGCAGCCGGCTTCTCCTGCAGCTTGTGTGCAGCTGGAGACATGAGCACTGGTTCCTATAGCTAACTCCATAGTGACCTTCCTTGAAGTCTGTAAATGTGCCTCTGTGGAACCTGCCCCATGGGCAGCATGATCTCAGGCACTGGCTTGAATGGTGGAAAATGTGGCTGCCATCCCCAGCTCTGCGGCTCCCCTTCTGCATAGCCTTGGGCAAATCTCCCATCTTTCTGTGCCTCAGCTTCCCTTCCTGCCCTTGGACTGTGAGCACTCGGGGACACAGATGGCCTCTACCAATGCAGGTGTACAGTATCCAGTACAGTGGGGCCCTGGTCTGCATTGTGACCTCTGAGCACTGCTGTTCGTATTCTCACAATTACAAAGCCCCTTCCCAGACTAATTCTAGTGGGCCCTGTCCTCCCTGGTGTGCAGGTCTGTGTCCAGGAACTTGTTTTCCTGGAAGGTAGGAGCAGCCAGAGAGGCTGTGGGGTCTGTGTGTGTGGTGGACAGGAAAGTGACCTGCCCTCTGTCAGTGACCTGAGGCTGGAGGTGCCTCTGAGCCCAGATAGCCTGACCCAAAGAGAGCCCAAAGCGGATTCTCCTTGCCCTGGGCTGCAGAACCCCGCTGCCCAACCCTAGCTGTCCTTCAGTGATGCTCATCATCCATGCATGCCCTGTTACTTGGAGAACATCTGTCTGCTGCCGCTGTCCTTGATCCCACTGAGGCATCGCCTGCAACTGTTGAGTACTGCCAGACCCTTGGGCTGGAGTCGGGTATTTATTAAGTGGTTTCTTGTTTAAGGAGGGCAGCACAGGCTCAGCAGAGGCCTATAAGGACATCCTTGTCTGAGCCCAGCAATATAGCCTGCTTGATGCCTGCTAATCAGTGGAAAGAGTGAGGAGGGTTGGAGGTTAAGGGTGTTTTTACATGAGTCCATAGCAGATTCTCTAGAGTACAATGGTGTTGGACGCATTGAATGTCATTGTTATCTGGGTGCCTAATTCCCTTGGCCTACGTCTGCCTTGTGGTCAGGGAATGTATCCATTGCACCAATGCATCTGGGTAGGCATAATCAAAGCAGCTTCAGTTTAGCTGGATTGGCTACTGATTTAACAATGGAGCAGGCTCCCACATCAGCTTGTGACCTCAGTAGGTGCTCAGGTGCTTGGACAAACTTGAACAGCCCATGCCAGAGTCCACACTAACCCCACCTCACTACTAGTGGTACCTGTGGGTCCTTTGAATACCTCAGCCTGTGTTGGGGGATTGAAGGACCTGATTCTGTAAGTGGTGGAAGGCCAGAGCACCGTTGTAGTGAGCTCTACGTGCAGAAGACTCTCAGGATGTGGATACATCTATAGGTGCAGTGGATATAGGAATGACAAGGAGAGTCCCCTTCTGTCTATGGGAAGAGGAACAGAGCCCCCTGTACCTCATCCACAGCAGCAGATTTTGGTCTCTGCCAAAGGCTTGTCTTGGTGTGTGGTTACCTGTCAGATTCAGTCACTTGCATGCAGCTGGTAGCCATGTTCCCTAAGCAGTGCTGGCATAAGGGAACCAGTCTGTGAGGTAGCCCTTGGGCACGACACTGGAAGAACTAACCTCTCTCCATTGCTGCCATACTCCTTGCCTGCCTGCTAAGATTCCACATGCTTAGTTACGTTGCAACCTCTGTTCTTCTGACCATGGACAAGTGTGGCTGCAAATGCCCAGACCCACAAATAAGGAAGCCAGCTCGAATGTTTGCTGTGTCCTGCACCAAGCCTATTTCTGGCCACGGTTCCAGCTGGGGCCGGTGTTGACTTCCCTTGTTTGAAATAATGCATCTGACCATTGGGAGCCACTGGCAGAGCAGAGCAGAGCAGAGCAGAGCAGAGCAGCCACGTGCGAGTCAGGAGTACAGTGTTCATCACTACCCCTGTCCTCCAGCTTTCTGCACAGTGACTTGCTCACATCCCTTGCTCTTCCCTACTTTGCAGTGGCTACTGCTGGGAGCCATTTCAGGAAAGGTCATGTTCTCATTGAGTTAACAGCTGCTTAGACTCTGTCATCTGCTCCAGCGATGCTGCAAGGGTGAGGTATTGTAGGGGTGCCATCAACACCCAAGAGCTCATTAATACTCTGAGCCATGGGAAGGATTAGCCTACAAGTGGTTGAACATTAGCTATTTAAGTGGCAACTGGTCAAATGGTATTAGTGGCATCAGCTTATGGGTTACCATAGCTGAATTGGGTGGTATCTCACTGAGCCTAACCCCATCCTGTATGAAGTAGGGTAAAGAGACCACTTTACGGAAGATACTCGGCATCTGTGCTGCATGAAGTAACCCAGCATTATGCTTTCAGAGCTCACTGAGGGCATGTCCAACCAGTGCTGTCCCCATCACTAGCTAACTTAGAGCTCTGGTGTTTCAAGGCCTTCACAAATGAGGGGGGCTGCTTAAGGGACCATTTCTCCCTGAAGTCTCTGCTGTCCATGAGTAGATAATGAAGTTGTAGGTTCCTGGGGGTGAAACACTGGGGAGCTGGAAGCCACTTAGAGGAAGGAATAGGGAACCCCCGCCCCTCAGATCTCCCTACAGTTCAAAGCTTGCCACAAACCTCATCTGTTTCTGGGAGAGAGAGAACCATCTCCCAGCACTTTAGTAAGAGCAGTGAAGAGGGCAGGGTCCATTATTGGCTGATAGGCTATGATGTAAGTGTGGCTATTGAACATAGTACTTAGACATTATGCTGCAGGGTGTGGATCTCTTCTGAACAAGGCTGCCCCTTCCAAGGTCTCCAGTCCAGCATCACACACTAGTTCATGTGCACTCTACTGTGAAGCATCTATGCTGTTATGTGTATGGTTCAGTCCTTGGGCATTGTTCATGGCTGGACCCTCTGCTGTTTTTCTCCTGTGGATGTTACAGAACCAGCTGGTGCTTCTTGCTGCCGGGCAGCAGTTTCCATCCTAGCCCTGTGGAGACTTTGAAGTTGGCTTCTCTTACTTCAGCTCCTCAACAAAAATCAGGCAGTTCAAACTGATCTATGTTTGCTCTGACTGGCTATGGTAGCCAGTCCCACTTTTGCCTTCCTTGCCAATTAATAGGAGCTGTGGAGTGATTCACAAGGCAGGTCATTACTTAGTGTCTTCTGCTTAGGTCAGTCTTGCCCTGGCTTGCCAAGTATGCTTAGCACTTATGGTTTCCTCAGGAGCCACTGGTTTGCTGTAGCACAATGTCCCCTGATGTGATGCCCATGGTGTTTGGTCCCACTTGTTGGTTCCTCACAGCAGCAGTAATATGGAAATCAGCAAGGGCTGAAGCAGGGACATTTAGCACTGAGAATGCAGGCTGTCACTGGGGCCGTAAGCTAAAAGGAACACTTTTAGATGTAAGCAAACATCAGACAGTTATAGAGTTAAGTAGCCCAAACAGAGGGGAAGAAATGACCAGGTGGCAGCTGTCCTCTCAGCTGCCAGTGTTGGGATATTGAACTAAGGATCTTTGGATCTAAAAGCATGCTCTAACAGGTCTACGTAGGATCACAACAGAAAAGAGGCCTATTACCTACTCTCTCCATCATTACAACAATCATCATTGGAACTGGTCAGAATTTTTGCACGGAAATGGTTTGATCAGAATGGCTGTACTGAAGAGGGTAAATTTTTTTAAACATTATCAAACATTCACTCTTATTCACAGGCTTGTGATGGGGCATGGAAGTGTGGTACCTTGGGTAGCACTTGAATCCCTCCATTTCCCACCATGCTTTTCTGCTCCTTGCTTGTTCCCTACCCACCAGCTGAGATTCATGGAGCACTTGGTACCTCCCCAGAAATATGTAGTAGGTTGATGAGAATTCCTGGTGGGGTGGGGGGGAGGGATTGTGAGGGTTAATGGGTTAATGAATTGATCAGTAATTGCTGAGTGATTTGGGATCATCAGTTGAAACTGGCCACAGGTTCTATGAAGTTGCTACTGCATTTGCTGCTGGTTAGTACAGTGCACAATGAGGCAGGAGGCCTGGGTTCTGGTAATAGCCCTGACACTGAATTACTGTGTGTGACCTTGTGCAAGCCACTTATCCTTCTCTGTGCTCCCATCCCCTTTCCACACAATGAGTGTTATGTCTTGGACTGAGGACCAGTCAGATCTGAGCCTGTTTGATCTCATCGGCAATGTCAGTGGCTTTCTTTGATAGTAGACTTCAGTTATTACCCACCCCCAAAAACTAAGGTCTACAGAAATTTCCCAGCTTTGTCACTGCCCTTTCTACTTAGGCTGTGAATGCTCTGGGGCAGAGACTCCTTGCGCAAGCCTTAAGTGAGAATGTCTCTGCAGTCATTTGGGGCTTGCCTCTAATCACTATTAACAGTTAGGATTTGGGGGTTTTTGTTGTTGTTTGTTGTTTTTTTAAATAAAAATATAAGTCTCTTGCTCTCGTGCTCGCTCTATCTATCTATCTATCTATCTATCTATCTATCTATCTATCTATCTATCTATCTATCTATCTATCTATCTATGATGGATAGAGGCTTAAAAACACCCTTACACATAACATAAAGGGGTCTGGGGAGAGGGGGGGAGGTAGGATGGCAACCAGTAAAGCCAAGAAGTATGGCAAATAATCATAGTAGAACAGAGACATAGCTACGTCTAGATCATCCCCAACCAGTGACTGTCCAGTCTCTTCTTGAACACCTTCAGTGATGGAGAGTTCACAGCTTCCCTGGGTGTCTATTCCACTGCCTCACTATTCTAACAGTAAAGAAGTTTTTCCTAATATCCAACCTAAACTTACTTTGCTTCAAGCCATTGGTCCACATCCTCCTCTCTGCAGCAACAGAGAAAAGGTGCTTTCTCTCTTCTTCATGGCAGCCCTTCAAGTATTTGAAAACTGCTGTCATGTCCCCAGTTAGCACCTTTTCCACAAGATGAACATGCCTAGCTCCTTCAGTCTCTCCTCATATGACTTGATTTCTAAGCTCTTTATCATCTTTGTTGCCCATGTCTGGACTGTGTCTAACTTCTCCACATCCTTTTTAGAACATGGAGCCCAGAACTGCACACAATACTCCAGATGAGGCCTAACCAGTGCTGAATAGAGGCATTATCACGTCCTGTGTCTTGCACTTAATGTTTCTATTGATGCATCTGAAAACCACATTTATCTTTTGTGCAGCTGCATCACACTATAGACTCATATTGAGGCTGTGATTTACCAAGACTCCCAGATCCTTCTCCATAGTGCTGCTATCCAGCCAGGTGTCACTCATTTTATATCTGTCTTTTTGATTATCCTTCCTGAGGTGCAGAACTTTGCATTTGTCTGCGTTTATCATCCTGCTAGATCTAGCCCAATTTTCCAATCTGTTGAGATCCTTCTGAATTGTGCTTACATCCTCCAGTGTGTTCACAATCCTTCCCAGTTTCACGTCATCTGCAAACTTGCTCAAGAAGCTTTCTGTGCCAGCATCCAAGTCATTAATAAACACATTGAAAAGCATCGGGCCTAGGACAGACCCCTGTGGGATTCTGCCATTCTGACATGGACCCGTTAATAATTTCCCTTTGCTTTCAGCTATTGAGCCACTTATCCATCCACCTTGTAATAGTTTTGTCCAGCCCAAATTTCTCTAATTTGTTTGTGAGAAGGTTGTGTGGGACCTTGTCAGAAGCCTTGCTGAAGTACAGATACATGATACCTAAAGCATTCCCTTCATCCATCCAAGTAGTTACTTTGTCAAAGAAGGAGATCAAGTTTGTTTGACATGATTTGTTTTTCATAAATTCATACTGGCTTCTTGTGATCAGCATTTCCTCCTCTAGATGTTTGAAAACAGCTTTTCTTAGGATATGCTCCAGTAGTTTCCTAGGTATTGAGGGGAAGCTAACCAGTGTGTAGTTCCCAGGGTCTTCCTTCTTGCCTTTTTAATGATGGCCACTACATTGGCCCTTTTCCAGTCCTCTGGTACCTGGCCTGTTTCCCATGATTTCATGAAGATCATTGCCAAGGGCTCCAAGATCTCCTCTGCCAGTTCCTTCAGTATCCTAAGTGGATGTTTATCTGGCCCTGCTGACTTGAATTCATTCAGACCTATCAAAAGCTCTCTGAACATCTCTGTTGATATTTTCTCCCTCAATTTGCCCCCTTCGTTATCCAGATAATCCCTATTAGGTGTAGATAATTTTTAATTTTTTAATGAAGACGGAGGCAAAGTGATTTTTGCATCTTCTATTAGGAGTTCCCTCTGGCTTGTTAACAGTAGACCCAGAGCTTCCTTGGCCCTTCTTTTCTGGCTCACCTACTTATAGAACTTCTTGTTGTCCTTAACCTCCTTCACCAGGTGCAGCTTATTCTTTATCTTTGCCTTCCTGATTTTTGTCCCTGTGAGTTCTTGCTGTTTCCTGGTAAGTTCCAAGGACTAACCCCTGGAGCACTCCACTTGATACTGCCTGCCAACTAGACCTCAAGCTTTTGATCACTACCCATTGAGCTTAATGAACCAGCCAGCTTTCTATCAAACTTACAGTCCATTCCTGTAACCCATACTTCCTCAGCTTGATTGCAAGAATGCTGTAGGAGACTGAATCGAAAGCTTGCTAAAGTCAAGGTATATCATGTCCACTGAGCCAGTCATCTCATCACAGGAGGCAATCAGGTTGGTCAGAAAAGACTTGCCCTTGGTGAATCCATGCTAACTGTTTCTGATCATTTTCTTTCCTTCCAAGTACTTAGGAATGGATTCCTTGAGGACCTGCTCCATGATTTTTCCAGGGACTGAGACAGACTGGTCTGTAGTTCCCTGGATCCTTCTTCCCTTTCTTAAAGATGGGCACAATATTTGCCCTTTTCCAATCATCTGGAACCTCCCCCATTGCCATAAGTTTTCAAAGATAATGGCCAGTTGCTCTGCAGTCACATCAGCCAACTCCTTCAGCACCCTCAGGTGCATTTTAGCTGGCCCCATGGACTTGTACACATCCAGCTTTTCTAAATAGTCCCTAACCTGTTCTTTCACCACTGAGGGCTGCTCACCTTTTGTCCAAATTGTGCTGCCCAGTGCAGTAGACTGGGAGCTGACTTTGTCTGTGAAGACCGAGGTAAAACCGGCATTGAGTACTTCATACTCTTCCTCATCATCTGTCACTAGGTTGCCTTCCCTATGCAGTAAGAATGCTGAATAAAGATGCTCTTTCCCATACTTGTCAGATGGATCCCCCATTTCTTGATAGCAGTCCACCTCCCAAGAACATCCCCCGCATTGTCAAAGAAATCAAAGCCTTCCTCTCAACACCACTGTCTCAGTCATGTTCACTTCCAGGATATGACAGTCTCTGCTTGGACCCCATGCCTTCCATGGGAAGAATTGATAAGAAAACCATTTGTGCTTCAGGATCCTTAATCCTCCTGCCAAGAGTCTCATAGTCACCTCTGATCTGCTCAGTGTCATTCCTGGCAGTATTGTTGGTGCCTAGATGGACAAGCAGGAAGGGGTAGCGAGGGGCAAAAGGATGAATGAGCTTTGGCAAGGTAACTTTGTGCCTGTGATGTGCTGGGAGCCCACAGCCCCTGGGCAACTCCATTGATTGGAGAGCATGGGCTTCTGTGCTGATAGCCCTTGGGAAGTGCTACAGGAGGCTCCTAGCTGCTCTGTGCTGTGTCTCTTGAGTTCCTCTGCCCTTCCCTCTGCATTGATGGCCACTCTCCACCTGGAAGCAGGTTTACCTGGCAGTAAATCAGCCTCTTCTGCATTACAGCACAGCGGGACGCTGTGGCGACAGCAGGGCGCCTGGGCAGGAGTTTCACTGATTCATGGCTCTGTCTACCTAGCAAGTGACTCCACTGGGATCTGCCCCTGTCATGTTGTGTCTAGGGACTCTGAGATCGTATCCAGCCACTTGCCCCTGGCTGTAAAGCACTTTTCTGTTGTGCCAACCTGGAAAGAACCTGGGTACAAAGCAAGTCCTGTATTTGTGCAGGGAGTTGGACTAAGTCCCTTCTCACTCTCTGACTGTGCTAGTGGGCATGACAGCTAGGGCTGGGGGCCAGCATGCTTGTTCATGGAGGTGGGAGGGGGCACAAGGACGTTATCTCCTCACCTCCAGAATGAAAATATGGACTGGGATCAGATGGGGAGGAAGGGGCTTGTCTAAGCCAGAGTGATGGGGTCTCTGTGGGAGGATCATATGGGACTGGGGCTCTGGGATGATGAATGGGGTCTGTGCCTGGATTGAATGGGGAAGGACTACTCTCTGGATGGGGGTAGCAAACACATGCATGTGCGCTTGCACACACACACATGCACGCTTGTGCACATGCATACCCTTCTCCCCCTATGGAGCCATTTACACTGCTTCCTCATGTGCACGGGCACAACCACCACCTCCCCTTCTCCAGGCACAGTCAGTGCTCCCACTCAGTCACACAACAAACAACCCACCTCCTTGTCCACAGACCAGACTGCACCGCCAACAGCTCTGGGCCACCTCCCTGTCCCCTGCCTCACCCTGGATGCCCAGGTGCCCTGTTGCTGTGTCCTTAGCTGAGCAGCTAGGTGGCTGGGCAGGTGACAGCAGCCTGCCTCCCCAGGGAGTGCTAGGGATGGAATTAGTTCAGTGCGAATGAATAATTTAGCTGGATGCTTTTAGCGCTGCCTCCTCCCCTGCCTCCCCTTTTGTTAACAAATGGCAGCAACTCCCAGGGGCCATAGGGAGTGGGGAGGGGAGGGGAAGAGAGTTCACCAGCTGCTGAGAAAGACCAGCCTTAACCCTCTGCTTGCTGTGATCACAGACAGGAGTGCCCAGGTCCTCTCAGAGCTGGGCCCTGCTGACAGGTCTGGGAGGGCAAAGGCTTTGCATTGCTGCTGGCTTCTTCCAGGGGTCACTGGTTCTCTCTGCTTTCTGTGATGCCTCAGACCCCATGGGACCTGCTGGGACAGGAAGGCTTGTTTCCATAGAGATGAAGGCTCCCCAGGCCCAGCCTCCTGCTCCCTGTAGAGGCAGTGGGAATTTAACTGCTGACTTGGGCAGGCTCAGGGCTGTGCCATATCAGTGGTGCATGTGCAACAGGGGATGCAGCATGCAGTCGAGTTGTCACCCTCTGGGAGGGAAACAGTTACTGTTTTTAGCTGTGCAGAGCGGTGCAGGAGAGGAACTGAAGTGAAGTGTGTGGTGGGGACTAAGGGAGGCAGAAAGCTGTATCCTGAAGGATTTGGGCCAAGATATCAGGTCTACCTGGAAAGCAGCTTGGGAAATGATTTCCTGCTCCCCTCCAAAAAAAAATCAATGGTGGTGACTTTTTTTGGTTTCATTGCCATAATTTACTTTCTGCAGTTTCAGCCATTGAAATTCCATTGATTTTTTTCCATATAAAACTGGCTGCCCCAACAGCAAATACTGCTTTTTTCTCTTGACAAAAATCTGACAATCTTCCCTTAGGACAATTTTTCCCATTGCAAATCATCTCCCGTTAGCTGCTAAGTTTTCCTGTCAGAAGACAAGAGTTTCCCCATGGAAAGTTTATAACTGCTCTAGCAAACACTCCTGTTCTTTCCCTCAGGTCTCTGTTGCTATATAGTACAGGCCCCCATCTCCCAGCACATCCAAAAGCTGGCATCTCCAGCTGTCCCAACACATTCTTCTACCTGCTTTCCCACTGGCTCCTGAGTCACTGATTTCCCAGCCTTGGTGATTATTAACTCACTGATTAGTCCTGTGCTTAGTATTGAATGCTCAGAAATGGCCAGCATCTCACCTCTCTGTCTCCACAGCGAACTGAGGAGGAGTTTTAAGATCTCAGCTTGTCCTAATAGAAACAGTGCCCTTGCATCCAGTTTATGCCACAGGCTTTTCCTCCTTTTGTGAAGCCAAAGTGGTGTAGTGAGGGGGTACTCAACCTTTTCCATCCCAATACCTTGTCTAGCCAGGTTCCCTTTTGTATCTAGGGAAAGTCAGGCTGGCTCTTTTCTCCAAGTGCCTATTTGTGGTTCTCACCAAAGTACTGACCCTGCGTATGCTTTCCCGAAACACCCCATGTAGTTGATAGTGCCTTATGTGCTAGACCAGGGCCTAGCTAAGGAATTGAGAGTCGTGGGTTCTCCTGACTCCTCCCAGCTCTGACATCAACTTGCTGGACTCTTGGGCAAGTCACTTCAGGTCTCTGTGCATTGGTTTTCTTCTATACACCATCAGGTCTTTGAAGTAAGGATTGGACCAAAAGAAATGAGAACAAGGACCAATAGTCTCAAGTTGCAGCAAGGGAAGTTTAAGTAAGATATTAGAAAGAACTTTCTCACTAGGAGGATAGTTAAATACTGGAACATGTTACCTAGAGAGGTGGTAGACTATCTCCATCCTTGAAGGTTTTTAAGGCCTGGCTAAAAAAAGCCTTGGCTGGGATGATCTAGTTGGGGATGGTCCTGTTTTGAGCAGGGGGTTGGATTAGATGATCTCCTGAGGTCTCTTCCAACCCTCATTTTCTATGATTCAATGATTCTATGACTGTGTCTTATTTTGAATGAATGAATGGCTGGCTACTTCTCTTCTCCCATTAATTTAAACCTAATGAATAGCAAAAGGTGAGCTGGCATCTTGCTGTTGCTGTTATATGGTTGATATGTAATTGTAGTTCATAATGAAATACTTTAACCCTCCTGTTTAGTAATATCAATAAGGCTGATTTGTAGAGAAAGATGCTAATGTTTTTGTAAAGGTCCTGCTAAAGTTTTCTCTCCTGCTTGGGGTCCATGCATGTCCATGCATGTATAGATGCAGTTTTTGGGGTGTGCTTCAGAAGGTCAATGGTCTCAGCCCTGTCATGCAGTCATAGCTTTGCAGCTTGGTTCATGACTTCCCACCACTGAGCTTTAAATCCAGGAAAATGTGTGACTGCACCAGATAAGAGAAATCACGAGGAAAAAAAAAAAAATTTCTTCCCAGGAGTGCAATGTCTCAACAGAGCTTCAGGTCACCTTAGCCACTTGCTTGGAGACCGGGAGCTGCCCTGGCATGTAGGCATGAACTTGAGAAACTGGCAAGTCTCATAGCATGACCATATGAGGAGGGAAGAATGGGCATGTGAGCAGAGCTGTGGCTGCAAATCAGGGTTCCAGCCCCATCTCTCTCAGGGGCCCTGTTTTTGGGCTAAGGTAATTCACATAAACCATTGTCTTCAAACTTAACGAGTAGATTTCATAGATTTCATAGACATAGATTTCATAGACATTAGGGCTGGAAGGGACCTCGGAAGATCATCGAGTCCAGCCCCCTGCCCCAGGGGCAGGAAGTCAGCAGGGGCCATAGGATCCCAACAAGAAAAACATCCACATTTCTCTTGAAGGCGTTCAAAGTAGGTGCTTGAACCACCTCTGGCGGCAGTCTATTCCAGGCCTTGGGGGCTCAGGCAGTAAAGAAGTTCTTCCTTTTGTCCACCCTGAAATGGTCATGGAGTAGTTTGTGACCATTTGACCTGTCATCCCTTGGGGTGCTCTAGTAAACAGACGTTCCCCCAGATCCTGGTGAGCACCCCTTATAAACTTATAGGCGGCCACCAGATCACCCCTGAGCCTGCGCTTTTCCAAGCCAAAGAGTCCCATGGCTTTCAGCCTCTCTTCATAAGGTCTGTTTTCCTGACCTCTGATGTGTGCGTGGCCCTTCTTTGGACTCTCTCGAGCTTCTCCACATCCTTTTTGAATTGTGGAGCCCAAAACTGGATGCAGTACTCCAGCTGTGGTCTCACCTGTTGTAGCCTGGTTGTCAGAGGACCTGAGCAGTCACAGCTTCCCAGGAGAACAGTTTCCAAGGAGATGTTCTGCCCTCATGCCTGGTCTCCTTCCATTTCAGTTTCTGACTTTTAGATATGGCTGCTGCCTCCTTGCACCCTGGTTGCATCATTTATAAAATGGAGCCAACCACAGCAGGCTGTGAGGCCCAGATCAGGAACCGCTATGTCTGTGTCTTGAGGGACTTGGTTCTCCACCTCACACTGAGGTCTCATTGTAGCCCCATGAGGTAGGGGAGTGCTAGCCACACTTTACCACCAGAAGATGGTGGAGGAACAGATCAGATGGAATGATTGCTCCAAGGTTACACAATCAATATATGGCTAAGCCTAGCATCAAAGCCAAGTTTCCTGAGTCTCAGGCACATGGCTCACCCATGAGGCCATCTCTCTTGCCTATTCTGGAGTGATAGGCAGAAGTGCTTACAGCTTTCCCATAGAATATCTGGCAGGGGCTTGTTCTTGGTGCTTCCCAGCACTCGAGAACTTCCATGTGATCACCATTGTCCACCGTGTGCTGTCACACAGAGTAGTCAGGACCTGTGCACTCCTAACTTTGCCTGTAAGGTAGCACCTGTGAGCCTGGAAGCCTGGTTCTGCCAGTGTGGTGCCTGTTTTCTTGACTGCTTCCCTGGGCTATCTTGAGCCAAATGCATGAGCTAAACTCCAAGGCTCTGCAGCAAAGAGTTGTAGCAACTCACATCCTTTGCAGATTACACATGACCCCAGCATGGTAATGACGGGCCTTTCAGGTACTATGGCCCCTTCCCCTTTGGTGGCTTGGTGTCAGGTGGCCACCTGGTGCCCAAGAGCTGTCCCAAGGCCTTGGGGCTTCTCTCTCTGCCACCCTCAAGTCCCATCCACTTCTGGATACAGGAGTAGGAGTCTCCAGGGAACAGGAGATGGAGGTGTAAGTTTAGCAGGATTGTTGGGAGGTTATGCAGCCATTTGTGGGGTTAAAGGGAGGCAGAGTCATTAATACTGCTTGGGTGGTTGGCATTTGTTAGGGCAGACACAGGACCAGGTTCAGCTGGTGTGAGGGTGCACTGCCTTCTGTGGATCTGGGCTGATTTGCTCCACCATGCTGTGGCCCCTTGGTATCAGGTGCTGGAGCATATGGCAAAGCAGAAACCCATCCAAAGGGACTTGGGGAGGAGAGTGCCCACATGTGAGCTAGGAGCAGCCCATACAGCCTGCTGGGCTAGCCCCTCAGACTTGCTGTCCTCATGCGCTGCCTGTCT